>NC_090925.1:102902561-103202561 GCF_040938575.1 Ambystoma mexicanum | reverse complement strand
AACATGTGGCTATTCATTTAAACATATAAAAAAACAGTATCATCAGCTATAAAATGTGGTTAACTTAAAAAAAGTGATATATATGTCTCTTCGAAAGCTCTTCTTCCTTATGCAGGTGACCTCATACGTCCACTGTGATCTCTTTTCCTTTCTCAATAAACTCCAATGTCATGTTCATAAATATCAGGTTTTTTTCTATTGGGTGTTAGATTACAATAGCTCCTGTGGTTGTAACTGCTTCTGTCCTTATTTTCTAAATTTTTCCAAAAATGATCATCAACACACATTTTGTTACAGTCAGATTGATAGACATCTTTTCCCCTTCCAACAGATATCTCCACCAAAAATCAATATTTCTTGACCGATGGTCCTTCCAGATGTGGCCTAAGTAAGTCTGTCTTTCCTGTCTAAGAATTGGACATTCAAGCATCAAGTGTTTCAGAGATTCGACCACCTTTATATCTTGACATAATCTACAGTGCTTCCGTTCTTCTTTGGTTTTGTTCCTATAGTTGTTGTCTCTGCATGGCCAGTGATTGAGACAAAATCTTAGATAAACAGATCTCAAGAACCAGTTTGGAAATAGCAACAAATACTTTGGTAATCTGTTCAGCTTGCAAGGGTCGGCCTAGAAATCTTCATATCCTTGATATTTGTAAAGATCTTCATTCATTTCAATCCAGTCACGCCTGAAAAAAATGTTCTTAACCTGATCTGGGTTCTTTAATAATGATTCTTCGGATTCGTTCAGGTTTCGTAAGATTGCCTGACATGTTTTAACCCATTGCGATAATATTGGCTCAGTATGGTTGTCAATCGCTTTTTTCAGGACTGAAAAGCCACTCGTCAAAGTTTCTTCCAGGCATTTTCGGAAAAAGGAAATTATCTTCCACTCTGAGATAAGTTTTCAGTGAAGTCAATGCTAGTTCTCTTCGTATTATTTGGATTGGGTAGGATTTGGGCAATTGAAGTGTTGTTCTCCAAAATATACCTTCTAGTATTGGCCATATTTTGGTATCCAGAAGAAGGGAGGTTTCTGCTCCATATGTTAGAATTGCCACCACTTTCGCTCTATAGATGTCCACCAATGGTTTCAGAGAAAATCTACAGAATCGGCACAGCAGGATCTTTGATTGTCTCATCAGATTTTTTACTTTATTCCTCAGATCCGTGATTCTCGGTAGTTCACTTCTGTCGTTATTGGCACAGACCCCTAAGTATGTGAACTAAGAAACTTCCATTATTTTTTTGTTATTTAGTAACCATTGTTCTCTCTTCGTTTTTTTACCCCTCTTGGAATTACCAAATCTTAAAATTCTGGATTTTTCTGGGTTGATAATAATTTTGTTAGCGTTCACGTAATTCTGCAGCGCATTTAATTGGTGCTGTAGACCTATTGGGGTCTGATCGATTAGGACTATGTCGTCCGCGTAAATTAATCTACCGATTCTCGCACTTGCTATTTTTGCTGGAAAGATTCTTAGACCAAGAAAAGCATCCTCCATATCTGGGGTAAAGGGATTATATAAATCGGGCGCCAAGGGGCAGCCTTGCTCTAGCCCAATGTTCGTAGGGATAAACTCAGACAGTAGGCCTGCTTTATTTAGCCTCACTCTGATTGAAGTATGTGCATGTAGGTCTTGTATGTTATCGAGAATCACTTCCGGACAGTTCCACTTTTTTAGTTTTTTCCAAAGGTCAGATCTTTTCACCATGTCAAACGCCTTTGATAAATCGATAAAGGCCACGAAAAATGTCACCTCCTTGTTTCTTAGTGTTCTAGCTTTTAATAGATTTAAGATGAATATATTCAAAAGGGTGCCTCTTCCCTTTATGAAGCCTGATTGCCATTTGTCTCTATGGCCTGTTAATTCCGCCCATTTAGTCAGAGCTCTTAGCAGGATAGTGGTGAAGATTTTTCCCGCCACATCCAGTAACGCAATTGGCCTATAGTTTTCCGGGTTAGTTCTTAATCCTTTTTGAAAATGGGGACCGCTACGCTCATCTTCCACGAGGTTCAGCCTCTTCCGGATTCTAGGATGTATTTATAAAGTCGATGTAGAAGTTTAGCCCATTTTACTGGGTCACTTTTAAGTCCCTCGTTAGTCAGTCCATCCGGGCCCGGAGCTCTCGAGTTCTTCAATTTTCTGATGATCCTTTCCAGTGTAGTAGTGTCGATATCTAATAGGCCTTTGTCTAATCTGCTTGAACTCATTCTGCTTAAAGGTAATCCCAGAGGAGCTTGCATTTGTTTGTAATACAGTTGCCATTGACTTTCCGGGATCGGGTTGGCTGTTAGGGCGTCTTGCGATGCTTCCCTTTCATTTATCAAGGCCCACGTACCTGCCATATTTCTCTTGCAGATGGTAGATATCATTTTCTGAGAATCATAATTTAAAATTGTTTTCTTATGCATAATCATCCAATTATGGTATTGTTGTTTAATTTTCTACTGCTTTGTAGGTCACATTAGATTCTTTTAATTGCTTTAGTTTTTTGCTTAAGTTTCTTTTCTTCAAGACCACTGCCCTATCATATACATGGCGGTTTGTCAATGTTGCTTTAGTACTTCCCTGCTTGATAGTGGTATGGAACATTTTAAGTAGATGGACATAATCAATTGTCTGGAGGGTTAGCTGTGATTGGAGCTCCGTTATCATTATCGCCAAGTTACTATTCGACATGGGCAATTTAGCTGGTTGCATTTTTAATCTGTTTCTGCCAGAATTGATTCCCAGAACCTGTGGGTAAATTTATAATTTTCTTTTTGCAGAAAGATTGGAGCATGTCAGTTTGACCGGATTATGGTCACTTGATTGCACAGTACCTACTTCTAGTTTTTGGTAAATTCTTGACATGTTCGATGAGACCGTAATGTAATCTAGTATTGCCTGGGATATCGCCAGTCGTTAGTCCATTTAGGATTGTACAGTCTCGAGATTGTGTTGCAAGCCTCCAAGCTATTCCTCTTTTTTGTTTCATGGTGGCCCTTAGCGGTTCATCTCTGATTGCGTGATTGCTTTTGTCTAAGCATGTGCAATTGAGGTTGCCAACCATTATTATCAAAGGATCTTGCCATTTTACTCTTAGGTCATCAATTAAGTTTAAGATATCTTTCAGAAGGGAGTTGTTTATTTTTGCCCCCCGCCATCCAGTATATGTTTATAAGAATTAGGGACTGTGGGTGTGTTTCAGCAGGCGCTTTTGATACCTTCACCACCAGAATTTGAATATAGGGTGACAGGTTTGCTGAGTAAAGCACACTCCAGTTAAGTTAATCTTTTATAGCTATAAGGAGGCCAGCCATCGGTCTTTCTTTTAGCCCTTTCAGCGCTGGATTTAAGAATAGAGAATAGCTTTCCATCAGCGGGATCTCTCTTAGCCTTGTTTCTTGTAGACATAATACTTCCAGTGGTTCTTTTACAAGTTCATTTTTTGTTAGTAGGTGGCTAATTCCCCTTGTATTCCATGCTATGAGGGACCAGTTTTCTAGTTGGCCTTCCTTTATTATTGGGGTTTCATTTTTTTCACTGCCAATTTGGCCAACCATTCCCATCTGGCCTGCTCTCCATCCGAGAGCTGGGTCAAATGGGCTTGTTACATGGCTTTTTGTGTGTGTCATATGCCTCATGGAATTGAGCTTTCTTAGTTAGGTTTCCGTGCTCTTTTTCAACAAGTGCCGTTGGTTCTTTAGTTTTTCAGTTAGCTTAAAGCCCATCGCCCACAAAGTCTGCTCTTCCGTCAACAATAGTTGATGGATTAGTTGTGAGCAAGTAGAGACCTAGACTCTGTCCATGCATGTTTTATCTGGAAATTCAATTAGTGCTATGTCGTTAGAATGTATTAACTTCAGGGCTGGGACATGGTGTAACAGTCTTAACACATTGGAGTAACACTCTGCCCTTTTCTTCAAAGTAGTGCCTCGGTTTAGATAATCTCAATGGGCTTACCAGTACATTTTTATCGCCAGTGTTTTGATCGTGGTCGTCTTTGTTATAATCTTGATAATTAAGCATGTGTGGGATTTTCTTCTGAATGGGAGGCTCCAATTTCAGCACTGGTGTGAGTAGGGGGGCTCCTAGCACCCCATCCACATTTGGTTTATGTTTTTTAACACCGGTAATGTGGTTTTTGTTTGTCTCTTCTTCTAATTGAATTACAGCTATTTTCCTTTTGGCTCCTGGATCTGCTTTATCAGGCACCATTATATTCGATATTTGTGTTTATGAGTCAGATTTTTGCCTTTATTTACTACTTGATCTGGTTGGGCCATTTCTTCCACTTCGCGCTGTTCATCCTCTTCTTGTTTGCTTTCATAGTCTGATGATTCACTACAAGATCTGTTTACTTGAGACATAGATCGCTCCTCTTCCGAAATTGAATACGTAGATAGGTCCATCAGTCTGTGTCAGGAATGTCCTTAACCATTTTGGCCAGGTCAACAACTTTATTTGGTCGACTCGATATTTAGGCAGCCTTTAAGCAGCTTGTGTCTTTTGGCATTGTCAGCCTTTTAAAGAATGCTCTACTTTTATTAGATTTACGTGGCCTCTGAGTGGATTGATTCTTCGGTTTCTTAACCATCTGTAGTATACGGACCATTCTTGGTTTCCGTTTGGCATTGGTAGAGGTTTTCGTCTTTACCAGTGTAGCGGGTGCTGTTAGCGCAATCTTAGCTTTCTTCTTGAAGATTTGACATATTTTTGGTTCTGATTTGTCGCATGTTGGTAAGTCGGGTTCCATCACGACTTGTTGAGGTATATGTGTCCTCTGTTTTAAATTCTTCTTTTTCCTAGGTTCTTGTCTAGCATGAGTAAATTTGGCTTTTGCCTGAGGCACATTATGGTCCTGATTTTTTGGTTGAATCTCCTGGCTTTTGTTCAGTGAGTCAATATCCTGTTTTTCCGATGATGTTTGCTTCATGGTGGTTTGTTTCAGCTTGAGGTTTCCCTCATCAACTTCCTCCCTTTCATTCGGAGCTGGTGTAGCAATATTGAGGCTGGGGTCATCGGAAGGGGGGTTACAGGTTCAAAGTTAGTATCTCCCGGCCCTTCTATTATCTTTCCTTCTACTGCCTTTAGTGGGGTCCCCTCTGATGAAGGTTGTTGAGCCAGAGAATCTTTATTTGGTTGTGTATTCCCTGTTTCCATTGCCAGGAACACAGGGTTATCCAGTCCCCCTACTGACTCTTTTCGCATACTCTTCCATTGTTCTCTCTTTTCTTTCATAATTGGCTCCAGGATGGTGTGCAGTATTTGAGAGATTCTGTGTTCAATGTTTTGCATGTTATTTTGTAATGCCATAATAAAGCCTTCAATGAAGATTGTCTTTGAGTGTACCATTGCCTGTATTGGGTGGCATTGCATAAAACAATGCCCTTACCCCTTATCAGTCGGCTTAATAACCAGGTCTGGCATCTGTGTCAAGGCATGGAGAGCATTAGACAGATTGTATCTAAGATCCTGTCTCTCATAAGTTTGTTTCTCATAAGTTTGAGATTGTGTAAAATAAACTTCTCAATTGTGAGGATGTCATGAGTGGTCTGGTTGTCTTGGGGAGTGAACATGGAGTGTGTCCTAAGTTCTGTATCTTCCACTTCATGTGGGATCTCAAGGTCTTTAAGGATTGTAATCATATTTTACAGAGGAAACTGTGTAATTCCATCTCAGTAGAAAGCCAGTCATCATGATTAGTAGGGACAAAGGAAAGCCCCCTAGAGAGGGCCTTGCATTGGGCCATGTTGAGTTCCTGGCCTGAGAGATTAAAGATGGGGATGGAAAGCTAATCATTTATCTCAGGAACGCTCTGCTGCAAAATCTCTGCCTCCTCCTACCCCCTCACGAATACTATTCGTGGAGTATTGGCTCCCAACCGGGACCTCTTGGTTGACCTCTGCCTAAAAAAGGCCTATAGCCTCTATATGGAGGGTAGAGACTATAGATTTGGATAGTAATACTCTGCAGACTCCTCAGCTGAGGAGTCTCTACTGGTGTCTGAAAAGGTGATTCAGCAGCGATGACCCCTCTGACCTGAGCTGATGGTTGGCTTCTCTCAGTGTTCTGGAGCTCTAAAAAATTGGTCGCTAAGTATGAATATACTACTTCTGTCTTAAAGTCCTTAATGTCGTTGCCAGTTTTTTAGTTTTTTTATTGAGGGTAGCTAATTTGAAGTCTTCAAACTGTTTCACTATGTCCCTAAATTTGTCTTGGGCATTAGTGAAAGATGTATTGTTCAGACACGTTAGCCCCTTTGGGCTGTTGATATAGTTAGCACCATGGAGTCTCTGCTACACTTTGTAGCAATGTAGCTGAAATGTGTTCTGTTTTTTTTTTTTTTTTTTTTTTTTTTTTTAAACACTTTTTATTGGCATTTTTGGTAAGGTTACATTTCAAGGCTGCGTTTAGTAAAGGTGTCCGTTAGCCAAGTGAGGTGTAAGAGAAACAGGTAACAACAAAGATTAACAACAAACATGCACAGTCTTTTTGTGAGAATGTCTTCGTTCAGCAGGTATTCTGGAGGAAAGGAGTGTGAAGGCTGGGTTCCGGGGCTTGCGAATGTTCGGGGTTCAGGTGCTAGGTGGATCCGTGGTTGTTTAGTGTTAGGGTGGGCAGGCACCTCAGGGGGGCTTGTGGTCAGCAGAGAAGGGTATGTCGCGGAGGAGAGCCTTCCACGCTTCGAGGGTGTTGTTTACGTCGGTTGTTCCGGTGGTGGCTCCATCTTGCCAGGCCTTGGTCTCGGCTGTGGTCCAACGCTCTAGTTCTCTAAGCCAGTGTTGGTATCTCGGGCCTGGCTTAGATTTCCAAGCCATAGCTATGGTTCTTTTGGCTAGGATGCAGGAGATGTCCATCAGCTTGACCACGTGTTTGATCTTGCTCAGTCTGGGGTAGGTTCCGAGGAGGCATTCCTGGGGGTCCCAGTTGTATCTGGTGATGCCAGCTTCCGTGCAGGTTTGCTTTATTTTGGACCAGAATTGCGACACCCTGTTACAAGACCAGAACATGTGCAGTAGGTCTGCTGGGATGGTGCCACACCAAGGGCAGTTTGATGTTGTCTTATTGTTAAAGCTGGAGACTCTCTTCGGGGTCATGTATGTTCTGTAGAGAACGTTGAGTTGGATTTGTCGGAATCTGATGTTCCTGGAGACCTCACTGGGGTATAGTAGCACTCTCTCCCATTCAGTGTCCGTGAGCGTGACCCGGAGGTCCAGTTCCCATCTTTCTTTTAGTGCTGCGCTTTTAGGGTTGGGTCTGTCTATTAGTCGGCCGTAAAGGCGGGTTATTGGTTTCCAGCCGTCTGAGAGTTCATGCATCTCGTTAAGGAGGGGGTTGGGGTTGGGTTCTTCTGGCCATTCAGGCCATTTCGTCTTTGCAATCTGTCTGAGACGATGGTACCACAGGAATTGGCCTCTGCTTAGTTCCTCTGATTCTAGGATCGCTTCGAATTCTCTGAATTTGGCGTCTTCGTATATGTCGCCCCAGGTGTAAATCCCAGCGCTCTCCCATTTTCTTGCCACTTTGAGGTCTGATATGGATTGGCATGCGTCCACAAGGATGGGGGTGTCGGGAGAGTACGGGTGAGAGATTTGATGGGTAGAGCAGGTTCTAGTCCAGATTTGTCTGCCCAGCTGCACAATCATAGGGACCCCTAGTTTTTGTTTAAGTGGGTTCCAGAGTAATTCCTTGGGAAACAGGTTGGAAGATGTTAGTTTTAGGAGACCTGATTCAGCGTTTGGGTCGTCGTGGAGCCACCTTGTGACGTGGCTGAGTTGGGCTGCTAAGTAATACATGTGTAGGTCTGGGAGTTGTATACCCCCTTCCTTGTGTCGCAGCGTGAGGATCTTCAGAGGTAGCTTGTGCCTAGCCGGGCCCCACAGGAAGTCTCTAATGAGCGAGTCCAGTTTTTTAAAGAAGGGTATAGGGATGTAGTGGCAGACATTCGTGAAGTAGTAGAGGAATCTGGGTAGGATGATCATTTTCACAATCGCTGCCCTGCCCATCATGGCAAGTGGCAGCTTAGACCAGAACTTCATGGAGTTACGGAGTGCCTTTGTTGCTCTTTCAGTGTTGTGTTCGTGGGTAAGTTCTGGGGTATGTGTTATGTTGATTCCTAGGTAGCGGAACATCTTTGGTTGCCATTTTATCCCCACCTCCGGCAATTCTTCCATGCCTATCCTGCTGAGTCCGGCCAGTGGGAATGCGCAAGATTTAGATCTGCTAAATTTGATTCCTGAATAGTGGGCGTAGTTGTCCAGGACATCGAGTAGGACTTGTGCATTCACTTGTGGGTCCTGTAGGTATAAGAGAACATCGTCAGCATATAAGGAAATTATGAAGTGTCTGTTGCCTAGTTTTATGCCTGCATCAAAGAACTGTCTTCTGCAGTAGATGGCGATCGGCTCCAGTCCCAAAACGTACAACATGGGTGATAGCGGACAGCCCTGCCTAGTGCCTCTTTGTATCGCCCAGGCTTCCGATATTATTCGCCCGGTCTTCACTCTAGCACTGGGTGAACTATAAAGGACCCTGACCCATCTCACAAAGCCTTCTCCAAACCCAAACTCAATCAGCACCTCGATTAACCACTCCCAGAAGATGGAGTCGAAGGCTTTGACCGCATCGAGTGAGAGCACCGCCAGGTCTTCAGGGCTTTCATGGGTTTCGGCTATGACGTGTTGTAGCCTCCTCAGATTAGCCGAGGTGTTGCGTCCCGGGATGAACCCATTCTGGTCCTCGTGTACAATAGACCCAATCACCCTCGCTAGCCTCTTAGCCAGAATGGTGGTTAAGATCTTGGCGTTGTAATTCAGCATCGCTAGCGGGCGGTAGGAGTCGCAGCGTTCGGGTGGCTTGTTTGGTTTAAGCATAGGGATTATGATGGTTTCCCTCGTGGTGCTGGGAAGAATTCCTTCTTCGTATGCTTCCGTGTAGACTCCCAATAGTATTGGAGTGATGATGTCTTCGTAGGTTTTGTAGAACTCTGGGGGGAGTCCATCGCTCCCCGGAGATTTGCTGGTGGCTAGAGATCTGATCGCATCCTTGATGTCGTCGGCAGTGATCTCAGTGTCGAGTGCTGTACGCTGATCTTCGGCTAGTTTAGGGAGTTCGATCTCTTCCAGGGTGGCTCTGATGTCTTCTCTGGGTATTTGCTTGTCGTGGGAGTAGAGCTCGGAGTAGAATTCTGCAAAAGTGGTGTTGATGTCGGGTTGTGATTTGTGTGAGACTCCACGTTCATCCTGGATCTCGGTGATGTAATGCCTCGGGTGTTCTCGATTGCACAACCATGCGAGTAGTCTGCCTGGTTTGTCGGCCTCTTTGTGTATCTTGGTAGTGTTGGTTGCAAAGTCGAATTTCGCCAGTCTGTCCCATGCCATTCGGCAGTCGTCTCGAAGTCCCCGCAGGGTCTCTTCCCCTTCAGTAGTGGTATCCAGTTGGGACTCGAGGCGTGTTATTTCCGCTTCATGTTCTTCTAGTGTCTCCTTCAGGCGTCTCCGGATACCTCCCGCTCCAGAGATGGCCTCGCCCCGTGTTACCACTTTCATCGCCTCCCATAGCGTGCTCCAGCTCGATACAGAGACTTTGTTATTGTCTATGTAATCTTCGAGTTTAATGCCAAGGTCTTCCTTGAACTCTTGATCAGTGAGTGCCATAGGGGACAGTCTCCATGTCGGAATCGGAGGCCTGGGGCCAGTCAATCTCCACTGCATGACCAGCGGGGAATGGTCAGATATCGATCTGCCTAGGTATGTGACGTCCTCTACCAGGGCAACTTGTTCCCTGTCGGTGAAGAGGTAGTCGATCCTTGTGTGAACCTTATGGGGGGCAGAATAGTATGAGTAGCTCCTTTCGTTTGGGTGTCGCGCTCTCCATATGTCCACCAGGTCTAGGTGTTCCAGAGCGTTGTTAAGGGCCGTGGTGGCGGCATTGCGTGATTGTAGTAGAGGCACCGACCTGTCCATCTCGCCATTATTGGTGCAGTTGAAGTCACCTCCCCAAATAAGGGTGCCCTCCCTGTGGTGGGCTATTTTGGGGCACAGCATTGCGATGTGCGATGGTATCCCGTGCTGCGGGAAGTAGGAGTTGACCAGGCAGATTGCGGTGTTTTCAATGATCCCCCAAAGTATCAGGTATCTGCCCTCTTTGTCTGCTTCCGACCCCTGTAGGCGAAACGGGACGCTTGGGTTCACCCATGTGAAGACTCCCCGTGCGTACTTGGAGTACGCTGCTCCCTTTCCAGTGCCACCCCATCTCTCTGCTAGTTTGGAGGAGGATTCCGCCGTCAGGTGGGTTTCCTGGAGCATAGCTATAGAGACCTTCTGCCTGCGGAGATAGGAATGGGTGTGATTTCTTCTCAGGTAGGAGTTCATCCCACGCACATTCCACGTTAGTATCTTTAGTTGTGACGTCATTTGGGTGTGTGGGTAATCTTTTTTATCTCCTCCTCAGAGGGTCTGCCCAGAGGGTTTGGGTTCCTAATAGGGCGATTTAGCATTCGTCCCTCGTACTCGCTTAAGTTGGAGTGCTGTGTCGGCGTATCCTGTTGTCCACTCGGGCGTGAAGATGTAGTGACTGTGCTTATAACATAACAGATAACGTAACTGTAACTTGGCGCCTAGCGACTGCGTTCATTTCGCTGCGCTCAGGCGCTCTCGCACCGTCGGGACCCATCCGGGCGTCGGGTTCGAGTGGGGTCGATCAGGCAACTGGCCTGTCTTGGTCTGTTCGCGGGGGCGAAGTCCTGAGTCCGGTGTGGGGCCAAGCGAGAGCCGCGTTAGTTTGGCGAACTGTAGTGTTGATTGCTTCCGCACTGCAGAGTGCATGTGTTTTTTTGCGGAATCTTGCGTCGGCGGTTGAGCATGTGGTCCGGTGCTTAGTTTCAGTCGTTAGTCTTTGGGGTGAGTGTCAGCGCCTTGGGCTAAGTTGTTGTCCTCCATCCACATGTTGGCTGCCTCCGGGGTTTCCAGGAAAATCGAGCGGCCCTTGTAGATTACTTTTAGTCTAGAGGGATAGAGCAGCATATACTTTAAGTTTAGGTGTCGCAACCTGGCTTTGATTGGCACAAACGAGTTTCTCTCCCTTTGCACTTTTGGGGTGTAATCTGGGTAGACGGACATTTTTGTGTTGCCGCGTACAAGTGGGCCGGTCTCCCTGGAGTGTCTGAGGATGACTTCTCTGTCTTGGAAATTAAGTATTTTGGCTATTATTGGGCGAGGGTGGGAGCCCGGAGGGGGTTTCTTTTGGAGGGACCTGTGTGCCCTCTCAACAGCAAAGCCTTGCGTGAGTTTGCCTGCGCCCACCTCTTGTTGTAGTAGGGTCTCTATGTATGCAGTCGGGTTCGGGCCCTCGTCACCTTCAGGGATTCCAAGTATCCTGATGTTGCCCCTTCTGGCACGTCCCTCTGCCTCCTCAGCCCTCGTCTCGAGAAAGGCCACCTTCCTTTCGAGGTCCGTCACCTTGGACCTCAGCTCCACAGTGGTTTCAGTGGTCTCTTTAATGGTCGTCTCAGAGGTGGCGACCCTATCCGTTAAATTCCTGGCATCCTGTCTTACAAGCTGAATGTCTGACCTGAATTTGTCGATTTTGGTATCGATGAAGGTGCGCAGGGATGCAATGGCCTCCAGCACTTGTGCTTGGTTCTCGGTGGGATCCGCATTTTTCGGTTTTGGAGGATCGGGGCTGGGGGGGCGTGGGTCGGCCGAGATTCTGGCCTTTGTGGAGACGTAGCTGTCCATCGTAGGAGGTTTTGGTTTGCCTCTAGCAGACATGGCGGGCCTGAGGGCCGGGTGACGATGCCTTGATGGTGCGCTGCTCTCAAGTCTTGCGGGGGTGTTTCAATCCGCCAGGCAGGCAGTGTGAGGTGAGTTGATGGTGTTAGCGGTGGGAGGATGAGGGGGGGTTGGGCGCCGCTGGGCTCCAAGCTCAGGTCTCAGAGCGGCGGCGGGCGCTGGAGCCGCGGCGATATCAAGCGGGGCCCCCCCTGTCTCCTCACCTCCTGGGCAGCAGTCTCCACTGCCGGCGTGTCGACGGCGGTCTCGGCGGCAATCAGGATGTTACCGCCCGGGCAGCAGGAGCAGGTCCAGGAGCTCTCGTCCGCGGCTCACAGCGTCCTGTGTGTCGGAGGGGCCGCGGGAGCTGAGTGCGAGTCGGGGCTGTGTGGGAGTATGTTCCACAGGGTCTCGGCCGCAGACGTGTGCTGGAGTCCTCGGCCGTGGTCCGCTCGGTAGTGTTAAAGCAACGCAGGGGCCGCCATCTTGGGTGCAGGCTAGGGCGGAGAGTGGGAAGGTGCGTGGAGGGCAGAGTCAAGGTTTCCGGGCTCCGATTTTACTCGGGGTTGCTGTCGCTGCTCGGCGGCAGATTCCGCCGTATTTTGTCCGAGTTTGTGGCTCGGGGGCAGGCTGCAAGCGGTCCGACGAGGATCGTAACGCGGCGTCTCGGCCGGAGCTCGGCGCCTTAGCTTCCTACCACCATGAGCTCCAGGCCACGCCCCCCTGAAATGTGTTCTGTATTCCTCATCTTCATAAAATAAGCAATGTTTGTTGCGAATCACTAGGCCTGCTCATATGATATTAAATTCTAAATACACACTGAGGAAATGACCATGTAGTTCTGTTCTGAAGGTCTTTTTCTTGAGTTTCAACAGGTCATCACTGGTGGACGATGGAGAGATATTGTGACTGGTGCGTGGTTGGTCAAAAAATCATGGGCCTCTGAGAATAGCAGAAGCCCAGACTAATTAAGCATGTAAAGGTATTGTTTAAATCTCTGCAATATAGAGAACTTTATTTAATGTCCCCAGTGCAACTATTCAAACCTTTGAGAAAAAAAGAAGAACCGTTGTTACGTGACCATGACACATTTGAAGCTGCATTCAAGGCAAATGAAAGCTGCATAACAAATGTCCATTTTTAACAATACAATGAAATATTGGACAATCAATGCCAACAGGAGGAAGACATTGACATTCTACTAGATAAAGACACTCCTGAAGGCAGTCAATCTTCTCTTACAGGAAGCCAATAATCACTTGAAGAACCACTCATTCAAAATGAAGTAGAAATAGTGATGACGGAGTTAGGAAAAACCATGCATCAATCTAAATACTCTGAATAAGATCTGTCAGTGCTCAAATCACAGCTAAATGATGAACAACTCCCCATTTACCTACACATCACTGAAGAAATTGAACATGGAATAAAACATGAAACTAAAACTTGTAGCTGTAAACATTATAAACCTCTGCTCTTGTATGCAAGTGGTGAAGCTGGTTCTGGCAAAACCTTCTTAATTAAAATATCAGGACATTTCTACAAGAGTTAACAAATAACAACCTTTCAGCTGTTGTAACAGCCCCCATAGGTCTAGCTGCCTACAACATAGGAAGAGTAACTTTACACCGATTACATCTCCTCCCAGTCGAACACTAAAACAAATTAGCTAGGGTACTACAATCTTGAAGTATGAAGAATTCTACAACAAATGAAAGTCCTCCTGGTTGATGAAGTGAACATGGTTTCCAACCTCATGCTAGCTTTATTCCTCTCAGAATGCAGGAAGTCTGAAAAACCAACTACAAAGAATTGTTTGAAGGAAAACATGTTACTGTTTTTGGAGACCTCCTACAGTTAACACCAGTAAAAGGTCAACCTATATTCAAAACATAAGAACACAAAGACTGCTGTAATACACCTTGGCTACTACTTAAATGGCTTCACTTTATTATTTGCTTAATATTTGATTAGTCTACTAGCAATAAAGCTATCTAAATGTAGACCAAAGACTGGTTTGAATGAAAATCACAATTATTTTGGGATTTGCTTGATATCATTTTTAAAAGTCAAACATGAACCAGTGAAGAATATGAAGTAAAGATCAAATCATTACACATGTATTAGGCACAATATAATAAGTCAAACCTTATAACATAAATCTAGTATGTACAAAACAAATAGTTCACAAACTAACATAACACATTAAAATAGATGCACACAAGTGCAACATCAAGGAATTAGTGTTCTAAACTGACCAAAACTAAGAGAGAAGGAAGAGGAGAAGAGGAAGGTCTTAAGGAGTTTCTGGAACTTAGGAAGATCAGGCTCCAGACAGAGGGGGGTAGGGAGGCTACTCCAGAGCGAGGACCCTGCTGATGATAAAGATCTCCCGCAAAATCTCTGCTTAGAGAAACGGCTCATTCGCAGAAGGTTGGAGGTAGAAGAGCGGGGGGTTAGGGAGGGACAGTATTTTGGAGGTCATTGGGTCAAGATAGGTGGGTCTCTGGCCTCAGGAAGCCTTGTGGACAATCCAGAGGGTCTTTAACTTGATCCTTGCAGCCAGAGGGAGCCAGTGGAGGGATTTTAGCACCTCAGAGATGCAGTCCCTGTGCTTGAGGCCAAGGATAAGTCTTGCGGTTCTGTTCTGGATGAGTTGCATAGGGCGCACATCAGAGGCAGGGAGGTTGAGAAAGAGGCTGTTGCATTAGTCAATCCTTGAGAGAACCAGGGCTCTGGGGACAGTGAGCCACTGGGGGAAGGTGAGAAAAGGAAGAGTACTTCTGAGGAGGTGCAGCTGGTAGTTGGACGTTTTAGAGATGTACAACATGTGAGTGGAGAAGGAAAGAGTGAACTTGAAGATGACCCAAGATTTTTTGCCTCACATGTGTGCGGGCACAGGGCCAAGGGAGGCTGGCCAGAGTGAGAATGGGTAAGCAGGAGTCCCAATGCGAACAATCTCAGTCTTACTGGCGTTGAGGCAGAGGCCATTTGCAGCACACCATGACTGAATTCCAGACAGACAGTCAGATATGAGCAAGGTAGACTAGATGGCTGAGGGTAGCCTGAATGAGAGTTGCGTGTCATCTGCATAACACTGGAAGTTAGAGGTGAAACTGGCAATCTCACATGCCAGGGTGCCCATGTAGGCATTGAAGAACCAGGGAAAGGTTAGAGCCTTGGGGGATGCTGCAGGTTGAAAGAGTGATAGTGCCCTCTAGTGCAATGCAAATATAGACATTCAATACACTGCAGGCAATTCCACTACGGTTGCAAGATATGTCACCAAAGCTGAGAAGACAGAGCTAAAAGACCTTTGGGATGAAATTTCATCTGACAAAACCTGATCACAAAAATGTACAGCTTTGGTATCAAAGTGCTGTCACATAGAGAAAGCAAGTCCTACAAAGCTACAGATTGTTTAACGGGTACAGCCCTACATAGCAAATCTGAAAACATTGTCTGGCTAAATCTTGGTCCAGCTTTGTCACAAAAAGGGCTACTAAAATCGTACAAAGAGATAGAAACAACAGCCCCAAATGATTCCACCAGCCAGGATATTTAAAAAAAACAATTTAATTGTCAAATTATCCAAACAATTGCAAAACATGTGCCTGTATGGTATTGCCCAAAATTACTCCTACAAAAACAATGTTATGCCAGATGAGAAAAGAGGCAAATATTCAGTCTCAACTTGTAAAGGGAGCCTAGTAAACATTTGGGAAACTACGAACTTAGTTTGCATCAGCAAATTCTAAATAGAATTGCCCACAATGTCAATAGTTTGTGCACCTAGAAAGACATTTCACTATAGTAAAGATGTGTTACTATACTGTACAAACATTATTTAATATTACATGATGACACCTTTGAAGATTAATTTATGAACCCTTAACCAGGAAACCAAGACATAACCTAAGTCTTCCGTTTTACAAATAAATATATTAAGACATGCTAACATTGTAACATTATTTTGAGTATAAATATGTTTAAAGTGTAGTCATACCAATATTTCAAATAATAGGTTGACAAAAAAACCTTTGTGTGTGTAAATGTATTAGCACTTACCAAAAGCTACATTAAGAACCTAATAAATGTAATTGCCATACTTCTTGTGAAATCTGTTTGCGTCCTTTGTTTGGCCACGTACACACATGATAAGTTAATAAAGACATTTAAAAATGTACCCATCATATTTGAAATTTGTATAAACTAGGAATTGATATTTAAACTATTTGCACACATAGTTGTGTGCAGTGTGCAATACTTTTTAAAATGAAATCATACTTCATTTCAAAATATAGAAATTAAGTCTGCATTGCCATTACAATACTTCTTTGTTCATATGCTGTGTGCCATTTTATTGCCCACCTACACACTAAAGAAGCTAATGACAATTTTGTATAAACTACTATAAACAAACAAAAAACTACCATGGTGTAATTACTCAATACATTGTACAACTTTTCTTAAAACTTCCACACTGCAAATAAAACATCTTTAAACATCGAACAATTTAACACTTAAAGTAAGCTGTTTTCATTTTTTTATTGAATTGAAATACTTTTTTTAAACGTTATGTACCTCCTTATTTTGGCCACGTACACATATGACAAGTAAACACAGTATATCTAAATACTTTCCTTAAACTCTTATTAGAAGTTAGATATCATTTATTTTGCAAACATTATACTTTATTGTTTTTGTATCTAAATCCGACTGTTTACTTCTTTGATGTGTAAACATTCACGACCTTCTACACTCAAAATAATGTACATGGAACCATTTATGTAACATAGCACTTATAGGGAACACTTGTATATATTAATATATACATGATTTTACACAATAAAACAGAAGTAGAAGATTGCAAAATGCTGTTTTCTGTTCTAATTTATATAATATTAATATAATATTAAGAATATTATCTCTACATTTATTGTATACTAATTTTAAAATTCATCTTCTACTTTACATAAAACACTTATTACCCTATTCTTCCATTTGAAACGTTTATTTTACAAAGAATATAAAACATATATTTTAAAACTTTGGTTCTAACAACATTAAATAAGCATTGTCTGATGCGTACCCCCAGGCATCCGGACCAAGCCCATCAACCCCGGGAGCAGGCATCTAGACATTTAGTAAAACCCCAGCAGCCCTGGCTAGGGGCTATCTGGGTTCAGTCATGGCGCCTTAGGTGCCAGGCTCATAGTAGGAATCAGTCCTGGCGCCTAGGGCGCCAGGCTCATAGTCATTACTAACCTCAGGCAGACCATGCTGCAAATGACTCCAATCCAACATGAAGCCTGAAAGGGACTATTTTTCTACAGGGACTATTTTTTACTCGGGTGTGGTTCTAGGGACTTTTTACCTGGGACTACTTTTGAGGCTATTTAAACCACGCCCGACCAGCAACACACGCTTCGTGTTATTCTGCATCCAGCAGCGTAACACTTACCGTGCCTGCAGCCTGCATCCAGTCTTCTGCCACGCCCGCCTCGAAACCGGAGCTCCTAAAACAAAGAGGAAAGAAAGGGACAGGTTAGAAAACAAACTTATTTCTATTCCACACCTGATTCTGGAAACATCTTGTCTCCAGACCTGTAAAGAACATCATTTCTGCACGCGCCGCACCTCCAGCTGCAGCGCCGCGCCATACTCACCAGTCTTCACACCATTCTTCGGGTCGGCGCTGCCTCCATCATTTCTTCACCGAACTTCGGCACCTAGGAGACAAAAGAAAACCACAAGGTGAGCCGAGGGAACCAACAAATATAATTCTTACCACCATAGACTTATCTGATTTACCACCGAAGGCATCCTTTTGTGACTCTCCATATTTTCACATGCCGCATCTGTAAAGAGAGACAAAACAACACGTTTTCCTTGTGCAACATTTACTGGACAGCGCCGGGTAATACAGACTCTTACCTGAGCGCCACCAGCTGCCACAAGAGCATCTTTTCACAAGCCAGCTGCAAGACAAGAAAGGAAGGGGGGAACAAGAGTGAACTTCGGACATATTGAACTCTATGAACTTAATACTTACTGGTCCTCACCAGGAACCTCAGAGTCAATACTCTCTGGAATTCTCCCAAGCCCTCAAACCAGTGAAGTAACTGGAATCGACGCGCCCCTGCAAATCCACGCAGGATGGAGAGCTCATCTTTCAAGAATATAAGGAGAATATTTCTACGGGTTAAGCAGACAAGATTAGGAGGCCAATCCAGTCAGTCATCGCAGCACTACGCATCACGTGGGTGGAGACCGCAGCTGTCTGGGTCCGACCGACGCCCCTGTGGGAGCCAGGTGAGCGTAACAGAACACGAAGCCTATCTAGAAATCCCCACCGTTATGGAAACCTCAGAAACCGACCAACTAGCCCTATTGTTAGGGGAACTTAGGGCAGAGGTGCACTCCGCGTGCCAAGAGACTAATGCCCTCAGGAGAGAACTGATTGTTTCAAGGGAGCGCACTGATGATCTTGCTAGACAATTACTGCAAAACCAAGCTGGGCAAACACCATTACCTGGACTCGGGGGGAATCCAACTCCTGTTTCATCGAGCAATCCTGTGCAAGTGGTTCTACCAGGGAGCATTCCTTTAGCTCCACCCAAACGTTTTGCTGGGGACCCAAAAATGTTTGCTGTGTTTATGAACCAATGGCGCTTGCACTTTTTATGCAGACCTGGAGCTTTTCCGAACGACCAAACCAAAGTAGCCTTTGCACGATCATATCTTAGTGGCAACGCAGAGGATTGGTCAATTCCATTAGTTAACCAGGATGACCCTCTTCTTTGGGATTTTCAAGGTTTTCAATTGAGCATGGAAAGACTATTTGCCAGACATTCACAGGGACAGGCCCTGGATAACGAACTTTTATCATTACGACAAGGTAACCAGTATCTACTAACCTATATAACCACTTTCAATAGGTTAGTAGTGGAAACCGGATGGCCAGAGGTAAAACGAATTACATTATTTCATCGTGGACTTCGGGGTGAACTCAAAGACGTTTTGGCCCAAGTTGTGAACCCACCTCAGGATTGTGCAGAATACATAGACTTAGTGGTCCAGTTAGACCACCGACTTCAGAATAGAAAGGCTGATCGAGCTAAGTTCGAGAATCGGGTATTGGTTAAACCCAATGTTACCCTCAAAGGAACAGATGTATCAGAACCGATTCAGATCGGGGGTTCAAGGGACCCTTAACTCAAAGGGAAAGAGAAAGAAGACGGCAGATGCAATTGTGTCTGTACTGTGGGGCCTCAGGACATTTTCTATGGGATTGCCCTATAAAAACATCTAAAAAACTAGTCGGAGTTGCTGATAAAAATCAAACAGAGCCTGATTCGGGAAACGACCACGCCCGACAAGCGTAGAGGTCCGCTTGCTGAGCTTGCAGAAGGATACTCAGACCTCGCACTTCATCATACCAATGGTCCTTATAGATCCAAGGCATCCATCACGTATGCACACAGTGAGGGCATACATTGATAGCGGGGCCATAGGAAACTATGTGGACCACGAGCTGGCTTCTAGGATGAATCTATCTCTCTGCAAAAAGACCACTTCGGATGTCATCAGCACAGTCGATGGAACTGAAATTGCCTCTGGGCCTGTAACTCATTCCACCGCAGAGATGACACTATTGGGTCCGGATGGGCATCGAGAGACTATTGTGTTTGATTTAATCAAAGCCCCGCAGTTCCCAATAATACTGGGGATACCTTGGTTGGAAACACATAATCCTTGTATTGATTGGCGAAAGAAGAGAATAACCTTCCCGGATTGTGCACATACTTGTTACCCAAAAATGAACCAAGGCATGGCCACAGTCGCTACTCCAGTCGTGCAGTTACCTCAGGAATATCAAGAATTCCAGGATGTTTTCCAAAAGGAACAGGCAAACACCCTACCACCTCACAGATCATGCGATTGTCAAATCGATCTCATACCCGGTGGACAACCTCCATGTAGTAGGATCTACGCCCTTACGGAACCCGAAAACCTTCACCTACGACAATACTTGGACCAATACCTTGCTAATGGCTTCATTCGTCCATCCAAGTCCCCTGCATCTTCAGCTTTGTTCTTCGTGCCTAAAAAGGAAGGTGACCTCAGAACGTGCATAGACTGCCGCGTATTAAATCAGATCACGGTTAAGAACCGATACCCATTGCCTCTGATCCCCAAATTACTAGACCAAGTAAAGGACGCTTGCATCTACACTAAATTAGATCTCCGAGGAGCATATTATCTGGTACGTGTAAAAAAAGGCGACAAATGAAAGACTGCTTTTCGCACTAAGTACGGGTTATTCGAATACCAGGTGATGCCCTTCGGGTTGTGCAATGCACCAGCAGCGTTCCAGTATTTTATGAACGATGTCCTTCGTGAACTCATTGACGTCTGTGTTGTTGTATACATAGACGATATTCTAGTGTACTCCTCTTCAGAATCAGACCATGTGAAGCACGTTCGTGCAGTCCTTGAGAAACTACGCCAGCACAAGTTATATGCAAAATTGGTAAAATTTGTTTTTCATGCTACGGAAGTTGAATTCCTTGGATTTATCTTGACTCCAAAAGGAGTCCAAATGGACTCTCGAAAAGTGGACGCAATCCTCAAGTGGCCATCACCCAGTTCAGTTAAAGGGGTACAAAGCATGCTCGGATTTGCTCATTTCTACCGCAGATTCATTCCGGATTTCTCACATGTTGTACACCCTATCACAGCACTTTTGCGAAAAAACAAACGCTTCTTATGGACTGAAGAAGCTGAAAAGGCCTTCCAAGAGCTGAAAGCGAAATTCACGTCTGCACCTGTCTTAAAGCATCCACGCCCCGAACTTCCATACATAGGTAAAACTGTTTCATCCAGTTTAGCCATGGGAGCTGTCCTGTCCCAGAAGGATCCTGAAACCCGTCAACTTCACCCAGTAGCATTTTGGTCCAGAAAGTTCTTGCCACCCGAGTTAAAATATGCGGTTACCGATAAAGAATTATTAGCCATCAAATCCACCTTCAAGGCTTGGCGGCATTATCTACTCAGTGGCAGGCATACCATTACGGTAATCACCGGAACTTGCAGTATTTAAAAACAGCCAAGGCCCAATTGTCGCGTCAACTTATATGGGCATTGTTCTTTGCCGAGTTCGATTTCATGATCACTTATCGACCAGGTTGTAAAAATGGCAAGGCAGATGCCTTATCCCGAATAGGGATGGGAGAAGCATATGCGAACCCGGAACCGGTGCCTATAATTTCAGAACAAAGAATTATTGGCATAACCACTCTACAGACACTAGAGGATATTCAAGTAAAGATCCAACAACTCTTCGTTCCAACAGCCCTGCAGGACTGGGTGAAGAAAGGCCCGGACTACTCAGTCATCAATGACCTACCTTATTATCAAGGGCGACTATTTCTACCACACAAGGAACTACAAGAACTAGTCATCTCCAATTATCATGACACCCTGATGGAAGGACACCCAGGTATCGCAAAAACTGAAGCTAAAATTAAGAGACAATTCTGGTGGCCCACCTGGCGAAAAGAGGTAAAGTCATTTGTAATGTCTTGTGGCATTTGCGCCCAAAACAAAAGTCAGAAGAAAAAACCAGCTGGCCTCTTACAACCTTTGGATATTCCACCTACACCATGGTACACCTTATCGTTATACTTTTTGTTACAGATCTACCTCCATGTAATGGATTTAACACCATTCTAGTTATTGTAGATCTTTCTTCCAAGATGGCCCGCTTTATTCCTCTAAAGGGATTACCTTCTGCTTCAATTCTGGCCAAGGAGTTCTTCGAAAACATTGTTCGGATACACGGATTTCCTTCCGTATTGGTCTCTGACCAAGGTAGTCAATTCATTTCACATTTTTGGAAGAAATGTTGTCAACTGGCGCGAATCGACGTGAGGTTATCAACCAGTCACCATCCCCAGACCGATGGTCAGACGGAGAGGACCAACCAGACCCTTGAACAGTACCTACATTGCATGCTACACCAGACCGAAAGTAATTGGAAAGATATTTTATGGATTTCCGAGTATGCATACAATAACTCTGTACATTCAGGAACCGGACAAAGCCCCTTCTATACCATATATGGACATCATCCTCGAACCTCAGAACTAGATTCGCCTTAGCATTTAGAAATGTCTGCAGTTAGTCATTTGCATTCTACTAATACACAAGCCTTTAAAGAGGCAACAGAACATTTGAAACAAGCAAAAGAGAAATATAAGAAAAATGCTGATCAACATCTAAGTGAAACTCCACAATACCAGATTGGGGATCAAGTTTGGCTGGCTACAAAACACATACCTCTGAAGGGAACTCTGACTTTTAACCCTAGATATTTGGGACCTTACACTATTAAGGCCATTATCAACCCGGTAGCCGTCAAATTGGAATTACCCTCTAATATGCGCATTCATCCTGTCTTTCATGTTTCACTTTTAAAACCAGTTCAACGAGGAACAAGATTAACCAAACCACCGGACCCCATCTTGATAGATGGAGAACCTGAATTCGAGGTAAAAAATATCCTGGACTCCACGATGGTTAAATCAAAACTTTTTTATTTAATCGATTGGAAGGGCTACGGACCACAAGAAAGGTCATGGGAACATGGTGACCACGTCCATGCACCTCGGTTGGTGAAAAGATTCCATCGGAACTTCCCAGACAAACCAGGGGCCAGGAGAAGAACAACTTTAGGAGGGGGCTTCGGGGGGAGTGCTGTCATGATGCCTACCCCCAGGCATCCGGACCAAACCCATCAGCCCCGGGAGCAGGCATCTAGACATTTAGTAAAACCCCAGCAGCCCCGGCTAGGGGCTATCTGGGTTCAGTCCTGGCGCACTAGGCACCAGGCTCATAGTAGGAATCAGACCTGGCGCCTAGGCGCCAGGCTCATAGTCATTAGTTACCTCAGGCAGACCATGCTGCAAATGACTCCAATCCAACATGAAGCCTGAAAGGGACTATTTTTCTACAGGGACTATTTTTTACTCGGGTGTGGTTCTAGGGACTTCTTACCTGGGACTACTTTTGAGGCTATTTAAACCACGCCCAACCATCAACACACGCTTCATGTTATTCTGCATCCAGCAGCGTAACACTCACCGTGCCTGGAGCCTGCATCCAGTCTTCTGTCACGCCCGCCTCGAATCCGGAGCTCCTAAAACAAAGAGGAAAGAAAGGGACAAGGTTGGAAAACAAACTTATTTCTATTCCACACCTGATTCTGGATCCATCTTGTCTCCGGACCTGCAAAGAACATTATTTCTGCACGCGCCGCCCCTCCAGCTGCAGCACTGCGCCATACTCACCAGTCTTCACAGTATTCTTCGGGTCGGCGTTGCCTCCATAATTTCTTCACCGAACTTCGGCACCTAGGAGACAAAAGAAAACCACAAGGTGAGCCGAGGGAGCCAACAAATATAATTCTTACCACCATAGACTTACCTGATTTACCACCGAAGGCATCATTTTGTGACTCTCCATATTTTCACATGCCGCATCTGTAAAGAGAGACAAAACAACACGTTTTCCTCGTGCAACATTTACCGGACAGCGCCGGGTAATACAGACTCTTACCTGAGCACCACCAGCTGCCACAAGAGCATCTTTTCATGAGCCAGCTGCAAGACAAGAAAGGAAGGGGGAAACAAGAGTGAACATCAGACATATTGAACTCTATGAACTTAATACTTACTGGTCCTCACCAGGAACCTCAGAGTCAATACTCTCCGGAACTCTCCCGAGCCTTCAAACCAGTGAAGTAACTGGAATCGACGCGCCCCTGCAAATCCACGCAGGATGGAGAGCTCATCTTTCAAGAATATAAGGAGAATATTTCTACGGGTTAAGCAGACAAGATTAGGAGGGCAGATCCAGTCAGTCATCACTGCACTACGCATCACGTGGGTGGAGACCGCAGCTGTCCGGATCGGACCGACGCCCCTGTGGGAGCCAGGTGAGCGTAACAGGATTCTCTAAACCTTTGGCAATCTAGCTTGATGTGATTATAGAGTCATTGCAAACAAATCAATCTACTTCTGTACGCACCCATGTTGTTAAATGTCCACAGTAAATGGATTCCCCCTTATAAAATAATTGCACATGTCTTAAGAAACTTGACTATTCACAAAATTCATTACTGACGTATGAATTTTCCCACCACCTACACTGTATCTTTGAAACATAATTAATACATACATATTAAAAAATAGATTTTGCAGTGTTGATTGTAAATTACAACCAGAGTCACTGCATTGCATGTCATGGAATGCTTTAATTAGAAGATCAGAAAAATATACACTTTTCTGATCATGGATAGGCACATATACAAATCTTTTTGAAATATCCTGAGTAGTGTAATCTTTCTCATTTCGGACACATATGATTCCACTCAAAACTAATTCCAACATATCAATCTACAGTAATAGTTACCTGCACTAATAAATCAAAGACAGTCATTAAAAATCCTTGACGATCTTCCTGTGTATTTTGAGAAGATTGTTGATGTCCACTTGCAACAGTAAAAAACGGCTACCCCACCTAGGGGAATATAGCCTTCCTACCCTAGGTGGTACACAGTTAAGTATCAAAATAAAGGAAAGCTACACATTTAACTCATGTCAAGGGAACTCAATGCTATAATTTCATCATAAAATTCTTATACCACATATTCAATATCATAAAATGAATTTTATTAAACATATATGCACCCAATCATAGAAAACGTATAATAAATATACAGGTAAAAAACATACAGTAGAAACATAATTCATCTCTAAACTTCACACACATTAAAATCAGAAAGAAAAGTGTTCACTCTCTTATTTTCAGGTGTTTTAAATGCGATATACGCAATGTGCAAATTCTCGCTCCTTCACTAGCCCAACATGTCCAAGTTTCTCTCCTTCAAACTCTATTTCGCTGGACATTCATCAGAGGCTAATAAACTTAGTACGTGTGTTATACTTGACTTTTCAGTGCATCCTACTCTTTTGATAACATGACCAAATATACTTCATTACAAAGTCTGTGAATTACTTCATTCTGACACCCTATAGATTCCCCTAACATCACAATATGGGAATTGATTACTCCATATCTTACTGGTGAGTATTGGAACTTTTTTTACCACCAGCTTCAACTTCAATTGTTGATCATGCTCCCAATTTCACTTATGGTGCACACATTTAATACATTCACTCGCTATTCTGCAAAACAACAGAAAAATCCAATCCTAATTACTCTATTGTCCACCATGTACAGTATCTACTTAGAACTAAAACACCCTTTGTGAAAAACATTCATTAGGGCTTACCTCAACCACAGTCCCAGAGCTAGATAGTTATGACATGGGGCTGTTGCACCGATCGAGGGATGGATCCCTCCTGTTCTAAACGCTTTCAAGGCTAATCTAAAAAGAGGGGACGAAATGAAAACAGGATGTCATAATCCCCTATTATCACCCTTTCCCCCGCTAATGTATTTGAGGGTATTTGCACATCTTCATACTTACTTGTTAGTCACCCAGCATGGGCCCCTCACATGCGATCACCATAGCAAAATGGCCACCGCCATTGATGTACCTTCTGCGGGAGGTAACCATGTAACCACGTGATAACATGGGGGCATGGAGATGTACATGGCCCACATGATGACATGGGGACGTCGAGATGTACATGACCCTGGCATGTATATTGCTCAATTACGGAGCCTTCCTCCATCTTAAATAACTAAACAGAGGGCTTTGTAATTATAAAGAACACCAGCATTAACTCTGAATAGGTAGGTATCCCACCTATGTGTTATTTGTCATTGCTCCATACATTTGGCGTCTACAGTACCTCTAAGCACACTAAGAACTGACCTCAAACCTAATCGGTGGCTCCCGTAGTAATTAATACATAACCCACAAAAGCTAGGAAATATCACTTGGTACATAAAAGTACCCCTTCATTCACAACATCATACATCTTAATTTATAGAGGATAGATGGAACTAATGGGACCAATAGAGCGAGAACGTCCTTATACGTTCGTCCCCAAGACAGTTTTCTTGAGCACAGTCATGCAAGTCATCCAATCCTTGTGCTAGAAGACTCTTCATGTTTTGGCCATATCTGACCTCCACAGGAAAGCCTTGCATGGACAGAATTCAGGAAGAAATTCTGAAATTACTCCCATTCCCTGTTCAGATTCGGTCACTTTGTAAGAATTACAAGGGTTGGTGAGGAGTCTCCACTATCATGTGCTCCCCCTGGATGAATGGGCGGCAATTTGTCAATGCCCACACTGTTGCCAGGAGTGCCTTTTAACAATCATTGAATTTTTCCTCCACAAAGGACAAAGTCTTGCTCGCGTACGAGATTACTTTGTTGACCTTGTCGTGCTTTTGGTAGAAAACTGCTGCAAGTATCTGAGAACCCCATCTCCAAGAAGAACTCCATGTTTTCTATGGATATGCCAAACACGGGTCTTGGGAAAAGCTTCTCTTTAGTATTTTTACTGCCCCAGATTGTTCGAGACCCCACTCCCAATTGACGCCGGCCTTTAATAAATGGACCAAAGGTAGTGTGACCTCTGCATAGTCTTCAATTAACTTTCTACTATAATTAGTGAGTCCAAGAAGGCTTCTTAATACTCACAGGGTAGTAGGATATTTCAATTTCAAAGGTGCTTCCACCTTTTTCACCTGGGAACTGAGAACCTCAGGGGTGATTTCGTGCCCAAAGAAGTTAATGCGCGTCTTACACCACTGTGCCTTCTGAAATGACAGTTTTGCTCTGGATTCCTGCAGAACAAAGAATTGCAAGCGGCACTTGGACTTAAATGCTCTGAACATACTTCTGCCATTAGAAGAGCGGTCAAGTGGTTGTCAGTTAAAGCACGCATTGAGTTCAAAACTCACAACAGCACCACCCACTCTCACCAGAAACATGAAAAACATTACCGCAGAAAGACTCATCCCAAAACTACTCCCCAAACTTGATACACTCTCGGACAACACAGACCCAGAGATCCTAGTTGAGGAATATAATAAAGCCATGGCCACAGCACTGCACCTCATCGCACCTCTCAAACTCAGACAGAAATCACACCTTAACAAATGGTATACACCATTCCTCAAAAACTTGAGGCAACAAAAGAGAAATTGCGAGGCTACATGGAAAAAATGTCCCTCAGCTGCTAACAAACTCAATCTATCCAAAATAACTGCACTATATAAAAAAGAAATATACATGGCCAAACGAACTTCCTTTGACTCTCGCATATCGTCAACCAAGTCCAATATGAAAGAACTCTTTTCCATTCTCAAAGAAGTTGAAACCCCCATACTACCCCTTGATACCTGCACCAAAGATAAAAACTGGTGCTCAGAAATTCAGAATGCCCTTGCCAACAAGATCAAGACCCTTCAAACCAAAATCTCTAGCAAAAAAGCAACCTTAAAAGGCTTGTTCCCTTCCAAAAAACCGGACAAGTGCACAACCACAGACCCCACCCGTTTCAAATTTTCCAAAGTCAATACTCTCGATGTAGAAAAAATCATCTTGTCCTTGAAACCTTCTAATTGCCAGGGAGACCTCTGACCAGCACAGCTCATCAAAGACGCTGCTCGTGATCTTTCACCCTTCATCACAAAACTGATCAATGCCTCTTTCACCACTGGCTCCATCCCCACTAATCTAAAACAATCCTGGGTACTTCCTTTACTAAAAAAACCTATCCTTGACCCAGCCATACCTACCAATTACTGACCCATAACGACTGTTCCCTTCCTACTAAAAATCCTAGACAAGGTCACCTACGTTCAAATACAGAAGCACCTGGAAGAACACCACCTCTTAGGATCCAGACAATCAGGGTTCCGCCCTCAACATGGAACTGAGACTGCACTCATCGACCTGAAAGCTCAGATTGATACACTCAGGGACAAAGGACAAGTTGCCTTGCTCCTCCTCCTTGACCTCTCTGCAGCTTTCGATTTGGTCGACCAGTCTGTCCTATGCTCACATCTCCACACAGCAGCACACTTCTCTCCTGAGGCCATTTCATGGATCACCTCATTCCTTAATGGAAGAACTGTGAGGGTCTTCTGTCCCACAGCTGCAGCAGACCCCATACCTATCACCTGCGGTGTACCACAGGGCTCCTGCGTCTCCCCTACATTGTACAACATATTTACCAAGCCCCTTTTCGATGATTTGGATCATCTCGGTATCACCTACACTAATTATGCAGATGATACTCAGATCCTCCTTCCGCTTTCTGGAGATTATGGAAAGGATTTGGCCTTGCTAAATAGGGTGTATATCATCATCCAGGCATGGATGGCCACTCATGGTCTATAGAATCAAAAAATAGGGTTCCTGGTGTGGAACCTATTCTACCCAGGAGGGTTAACTAGGAAAACAAAAGATACAAATGAATAGGTCCAATGATGCTAGGCTCAGAACAACACCTCCACATGTATTATCAAACTCTGCATTGCTAAGGAAGGAATCACTCTTCAATAGTGTGTTGTAGAGATAAATCTCATTTTTTATATTAAAGTTGTGTGCAAAAAGACATAAATCCAACATTTAGAGAAATTAAGACATCAAAATGGTTTGCTAAAACAGAACAATCAGACAAAAAAAACAGAAAGATATTTACAACACACAGTGCCAAAAAAACATTTTTTGGGACAATCTCCAAATTGTGTGTGTGTAACAAACCCGACTCCTATTAGGATTTGCCAAGAAATGGACATATTGCAGTGTACATATTCAAGTCAACATTTGTGGAAAACACATAGAACAATGGTGGGTACACAAAATTATTTTTCTTGCGTAAACAGCATTAATGTGCTGTAGTTTTGGGGGGAGTAGTGCGTCTATACCAGGTGTTTCAGCCGTTTCTAGGTGGGCTAGGTGTGTCTCATCTTTAACACGGCCTTCATCAGGACGGAGTTCTGTGTAGATTGACGTCTGTGCTGCAGGGGAAGGAGACTACAGTCAGGGGGGTGTCTGAGCCAAAATTATTTAGTTTGAGTGAATCACGTGTGGTTGATGTAAAATCAAAAAGCACATAGCTTACCTATGGGTTAATAGATTTCATAGGCGCTAAATTTGAGATCTGCTAGCCGCATGGGCTGGTCTCTGTATGGTCCTGTTGCAAATAACAGAGAACGAGAGAAGCAAAGGGAGGTTGAAGCTAAACATGTCCCCGTTTAAAAAGGCATGAAAATTTTTTTTTTTTATTATATGCAGGGAAAAAAGTCTTACCTCTCGCTGGAGGTCGAAAAATGCTGATCCAGGGTGGTAGCAGTGGGAAACAGACACGGCTTGCACAGCTAAAAAATATATATGGCTCAAGGTGAGTGTAGTTACCTAGTAACAACTGTCTCATATATATAGAAGTAAGTGCAGGGTTTATTTTAAAGTACCTGTGAGGGTTGCAGCATGGGCAGCCTGTCTGCCAAAAAAGTACGAGCTGGAGCTCCTCAGGCTGCTGTGTCATAGTTGAGACTGCAGGGGCCTGACTGCAAAGCGTTGGTAACGCTGTTGCTAGGTCCCTGTAGTTATTTATATGTCAGCCATCTTGGAATGGCCCTAGAATCGAGTGAGAAACAAAATGATGGATTCTGCTCCATCCGGGGGGCACAAAAAAAGCTCAATCAATTATGGGTGTGATTAGTGTCAACGCGTGTCTAAAAAGTTAATTTAGACAATATTGTTGACAAACGGTTGTCATGGCAACCGTAAGCATTGCGGGGTGGCATTGGTTTTTTATACTCTGAGACAACATAGCTAATGGCCCCATGAGATTGTGATTTCCGAAAATACTTCATTTCAATATGTTGTGGCATGGATCACAAAATGTGTATGTGTCTCAGGAATCTCAGCAGAGAAAAACCATAATTAATAGGTGGACAGTTTGTATTGTATTACTAACAGCCCGAGAGGGTGAGAATTAGGGCGTGTCGCCTGGAAACTTAATACATAGTTTCATAATGACAGAAAACATTTGGAATTAACAAAGAAAGTATAGTTTTTCATGTAGGTGATTTCATACATTGACAAAAAAAAACACACAGTGTCATAATGTCTACTGACTTCTGCATTTCATGAAATGAAAAATGATCATAGTGTTAAGAGGTTCATAGCTCATACTCAATCATTGGGCACATGTCATT
Organism: Ambystoma mexicanum; assembly: GCF_040938575.1. NCBI lineage: Eukaryota > Metazoa > Chordata > Amphibia > Caudata > Ambystomatidae > Ambystoma > Ambystoma mexicanum. Next base: position 103,172,581 of record NC_090925.1, on the reverse strand, counting down.
ACAGGAAAGACTTCCATTCAACTGACACATTTAGACCAGCCTGAACGGAGTTAAGTCTGTGGACCCACTGTTGTTCTAATTGGGTCAGCGTTTTGTTCAGATCCCCCCACGCTTTGCTGGTTTCACTTTTTGGAGGACAAACCATCTTAGATCAGTATCACTATGGTTCTTACTGATAAAATGCTCTACTAGGGGCTTGTCTGCTACCTTGTTCCTGATACAATGTATTAAGTTTCCAGGCGACACGCCCTAATTCTCACCCTCTCGGGCTGTTAGTAATACAATACAAACTGTCCACCTATTAATTATGGTTTTTCTCTGCTGAGATTCCTGAGACACATAAACATTTTGTGATCCATGCCACAACATATTGAAATGAAGTATTTTCGGAAATCACAACCTCATGGGGCCATTAGCTATGTTGTCTCAGAGTATAAAAAACCAATGCCACCCCGCAATGCTTACGGTTGCCATGACAACCGTTTGTCAACAATATTGTCTAAATTAACTTTTTAGACACGCGTTGACACTAATCACACCCATAATTGATTGAGCTTTTTTTGTGCCCCCCGGATGGAGCAGAATCCATCATTTTGTTTCTCACTCGATTCTAGGGCCATTCCAAGATGGCTGACATATAAATACCTACAGGGACCTAGCAACAGCGTTACCAACGCTTTGCAGTCAGGCCCCTGCAGTCTCAACTATGACACAGCAGCCTGAGGAGCTCCAGCTCGTACTTTTTTGGCAGACAGGCTGCCCATGCTGCAACCCTCACAGGTACTTTAAAATAAACCCTGCACTTACTGCTATATATATGAGACAGTTGTTACTAGGTAACCACACTCACCTTGAGCCATATATATTTTTTAGCTGTGCAAGCCGTGTCTGTTTCCCACTGATACCACCCTGGATCAGCATTTTTCGACCTCCAGCGAGAGGTAAGACTTTTTTCCCTGCATATAATAAAAAACGTTTTTTCATGCCTTTTTAAACAGGGACATGTTTAGCTTCAACCTCCCTTTGCTTCTCTCGTTCTCTGTTATTTGCAACAGGACCATACAGAGACCAGCCCATGCGGCTAGCAGATCTCAAATTTAGCACCTGTGAAATCTATTAACCCATAGGTAAGCTATGTGCTTTTTGATTTTACATCAACCACACGTGATTCACTCAAACTAAATAATTTTGGCTCAGACACCCCCCTGACTGTAGTCTCCTTCCCCTGCAGCACAGATGTCAATCTACACAGAACTCCGTCCTGATGAAGGCCGTGTTAAAGATGAGGCACACCTAGCCCACCTAGAAACGGCTGAAACACCTGGTGTAGACGCACTACTTCCCCCAAAACTACAGCACATTAATGCTGTTTACGCAAGAAAAATAATTTTGTGTACCCACCATTGTTCTATGTGTTTTCCACAAATGTTGACTTGAATATGTACACTGCAATATGTGAATTTCTTGGCAAATCCTAATAGGAGTCATGTTTGTTACACACACACAATTTGGAGATTGTCCCAAAAAATGTTTTTTTGGCACTGTGTGTTGTAAATATCTTTCTGTTTTTTTGTCTGATTGTTCTGTTTTAGCAAACCATTTTGATGTCTTAATTTCTCCAAATGTTGGATTTATGTCTTTTTGCACACAACTTTAATATAAAAAAATGAGATTTATCTCTACAACACACTATTGAAGAGTGATTCCTTCCTTAGCAATGCAGAGTTTGATAATACATGTGGAGGTGTTGTTCTGAGCCTAGCACTCATGGTCTATGCCTGAATGATGAGAAAACGGAGCTTATCATCATGGGTACAACGCACAGTCTAAGGAAACTTGGCCCGGCCTACAACTCTTTCAAGATAGATGGGAACAACATAAAAGTTGGACAGGAGGTTAAAACATTGGGCTTCTACTTAGACTCTGACTTCTCCTTCAAAAGACAACTGAGCTCACTGGCATCTTAATCTGCATATACGTGCAAATTAATCCGTGCAGCTAAACCTTTTCTGTCAGACACTAGCTGTCTCACACTTGCTAGAGCCCTTGTACTATCCCGCCTTGACTACTGTAACGCCCTTTACCTGGGAACCTCCAAGGCTACCACTAGCAAGTTACATACTCTCCAGAACAATGCCCTGAGGGCAGCCCTAGGCATCCCCAGAAGAGAGCACATCTCAGGACTCAGCCTACAGAACAACTGGCTCCCCACCAGAGATAAAATTCTCCTAAAGACGGCTTCACTTACTTACAAATCCCTCAACAATGCCGCCTGATCTACTTGATTAACAGATTCCATAGACAAGCTTCCGCGAGACCCCTCAGAACTGCTTAAAAAGACGGACTTTCTGGCCCAAACTACAAACTTGCCACCATAGGAGGTAACAGTTTCCCAGTAAAAGCAGCCAAATTATGGAACTCTTTGCCTCCCAACCTCAGAGTAGACATGCCCTACCTGAACTTCCGCTCTAAGGTAATCTCTTGGTTGAAACTGAAGGACTGCCAAGCCAACTAAGTGCCAAGTCTATCCTCATGTGATCCGCCTGTGTAACTTTGTGTGCCACTTTTTAAATTTGTATATACTGTATATATTGCTTGCTTTCCTCTGCTGTTTTGTACATTCCCCCGATGCCAATTTGTACTTTTGACACCTTGTAACTAAGCTTCGCATATTCTTGTAAATGCTGCGCCCTGATACCCCTGGGTATAATTGCGCATTATAAATAATAAACTAAACTAAACTAAACTAAACTAAAACTCTCTCCCTTGCGCATGAATGCATCTACAAGGAAGCACCCTCCTACCGCAATTTCACACTCACCCAGAAACCACCAGGTACAGCCCTAAAATGCAATTCCAGTATCTCCCTGATCACCCCACGCTTCAGGAGAAAAAGAGCTGGAGGCTGTAGCTTCGGGGTCACATCACCTACCCTTTGGAACACCCTCCTGGTGGACATTAGAAATGATAAAGCACACAATGTATTAAAAAAAATGTCAAAACATGACAACATAGATCTTGAACAAGTATGAATGATGTCTAATGTACCCTGCTTTGTACCCTCTTGACATTGTGTGCAACAAACACGTTGAATACGCTTAAACCAAAAGGGGGAGATGTCAGCTGTTGTTCGCACATTCTGTGGGGTCAGACAGGGTTGTGTGCTAGCCCCATGGGTGTTCAATCAATATGCAGCTGAACACCTACTTAAGGAGGGCTTACTGGCACCAAGACTTGGCTTGCGAAGATTATATGGTTGGCCTACACAGACGATTTTATGTTATTTGATTCAACCAAGGTGGGGCTCCAGCGCCTTTTAGATGTTTTTGCCAACTATGCCAAGATAAATGGTTTGACTATTAACCCCACCAAAACTAAAATCCTTGCTCTATCTAAAAGACTTCATAGGGATAAATCCAACTCATGGAATTTGGGGGGGGTAAGGGAAACTACTTCTAACAGCTTTACCTATCTTGGCTATTATGTTGGTGCTAGTAGGGGCTCGAGAGGGCAGATAAATATGCTTCTGAATAAAACTAAGGCTCTGGGATACCAGATCCTTAATATCAACCGTAAATACGGCCGATTTTCTATCAAACCAGCCCTCTTCTTCCTCGAAGGGAAAATAGCCCCTAAAGTGACATATGGCTTGGAACTATTTACGGGGTTAACCATCTCTAAACTTGATGCGATTGAAGGCATCATTTGGACACGGGTTCTTCATTTACCAAATGCGGTCCCTTTGGCTGCAATTCGATACGAATTAGGATATGTCTCCTTAAAATCTCAGGTTTATTGGAAGATGCTTACGCTTTATGCCAAACTCAAGGTCCCACTATCCAATACCCTATATGAACTTGTTGGGAACAATATTACATGTTCTGGTTTTCTAACTCATTTTTGTAATTTGTGTGAAACAATTCTTTGCAACATTGAATCTGATTTAGAACAATTAACAACTAACCCAACAAAAACCAAAAAGAAATTGCAGGAATATGACTGGTACTTTACAACTGACTGCTTTCACTCATATGAATCCATGTTCCATTTAGCACATGAACACAAGAAAAAAGGGTGTCTCTCTCCAATACTTACCATTTTTCCGAATCAAAATCATCGACATGTATTATTAAGATTGAGTTGGAATATTCTTCCAACATTAGACACTAAATTGCGTTGGAAACAAACTATGGTGGAAGATAGCCTTTGTAGATTCTGTCAGCTAGTGTTACGCTCACCTGGTATCCACAGGGACGCCACCCAGCCCTGGTTGGATGATTTGCACTCTTGAACCCTCTCCCGGTCCCTTGGTAAGTCCTCTGGTTAAAGATGGGTCTTAATATTGTAAAAGGTGGATTCTCCATCCTGCTCCTCGTGGCAGGGGCACGTAGATGTGGGGGGCGAGCAGCGACCAAGTTACTTCACTGGTGCAAGCCCCCCTGTGGGAATCCAGGCCTTCTGCGACTACGTAGGTTTGCTGCTTTACAGTCTTTATATGCAGTTATTATGTTCCTCTTAGTTCGAATAATAATGTCTTGCTTCTTTCCTTTTAGGTATGGAAAGGTATTTTGGTGTTGTCATGCAGTTTGAAGATAAGCATGGGGCGGTAGGCGAAAGTGCGGTGGGCGCGATGCTGTCCGGTAAGTAATGCGCGATGCGCGGCGCTGTTTCACCTTTTATATTGCTAACCTGTGTCTTTTCTCTCCTTGCAGGTTGCGATGTTCCTCGCCGAGCGCAGTAATGTTCCAGCAATGATACTGACAAGGAGGTGACTACCCAGGTAAGAATTGTGTGGCTTTCTTCATTCGGGAGGAAACGTGAGTAAACGGTTACTAATGCTGACTTTCTTTCTCCTCTTTCCAGGGTATGGTATCCCAGGATGCATGTGGTGCCGGATGATGGAGTTTGTACATTCAGGTGAGTGGAACTGAAGTCAGCGAGGGATTGAAGACAGGATACTGTTCCAGGTAAGTTTCGTAGTGTTCTTTCTCTCTCTGCAGGTCCTTGGTTTCAGGTAAACTGGCATCAAAGAACTGGACACGGATAATGCAAAGCATGTTCTGCTGTTTGGGTGTGGTTTAAATAATCTCAGGTAAAGTAGTCCAGGTAAAATAGCCCCAGGCCTGCCACCCGCAAAGTAGTCCAGGTAAAGTAGTCCCAGGCCTGCCACACCCAAAAGACTAGACCACATAGCTCAGTTCCTTGTAACTGAGCTATGTGTGTGTCTCCATGTTGGCTGAACCCCCCAAGTTAAATAGTCCCAAGTAAATAGTCCCATTCTAATGTTGGTCTTCATGATGGTTATGAGGCTGGTGCCAAAGGCGCCAGGACTGACTCCAAGAGAGTCTTGGATAAGGTTTTAAGGCCTTTGACCTGGCCCTAACTGGAAGGCTGACTTGCCAGTGAGGGCCAGGGGCAAGGGTCATGACAGCTACTTCATGAAACGGCTAAATTCCTCATTTTGTTTTGTACGCAACTTAATACTCTTAGAGACTCTTGTTTGAGTACACTGAAGATTCTGGATTTGGGTTTACCTACTGAGTTGGTATGGCAACGTTGCCTATGCATTCAAACTACGCGAGAGGGATTGGCATTTTCTGGCTTTATATGTAATCTTTGATTGGATAATCCCAGATGAATTACTTGATGATGTATATACATATGCCATTCTTGTTATTGTTATTAGTTGCCATTATCTTAACTCTGTTGCCGATATTTTTATCGTTTTGCTGTATATTGTATTGTGTATGAAATATGTTTATGTATTCTACAAATTCTTACTATTTTTTATACTTTTTGTAAAGGTTTAATAAAACCATATGCAAATAATAAAAAATAAAAAAACACTGTGCTACCCAAAGGTTTTTGCCGTTATATAACTGCTATAAATACATAAATAAATGGTGTGGGTATAAGCACTAGAGGAGAACAGATTCCAAGTGACCGCCTTGCAGGACATAAACACATGTGACAATTTCTTGTCTAATTGATAAAAACATCACCGATTTATTTAAAGGCTGGCCGATCACATTCAGTGGTTGTAATTTCCTAGTTTGACAAAAATATAGAGAAAAAGTCTTATCATTTCTGTAGAAACAAGGAGAATACATTCAATAGCTCAAACACATTCCTCTGTGTTACGAAGTGACTTGCATACCTTCTTATGGTTGACTTGCCAGGTTTATTAACAGCTTCACAAGTATCTTTACAGGCCGTCATTTAAGTTACATAAAGGACATTGAAGAACATAGAAGGACATTGACACTGGCAGCCCATCACCCAGGCAGGGGGTTCACCAACTGACCAGGGCTGGAACCTTCACTCACACATTCCAACACTCAGACATCAACACTTCACATGACATCACAACATTCCTGCTCACCCAGGCAAGACATATACAACACCCTGCCTGACGTTTGTTGTGAGGAATGTACTAGCGAGGGGGGCCTGGTGCCACTACCTGCTCAGCCTGTGTGTAGGGAGGACCCCCTGCCTTAGCCCACCAGGCCCCAGTCGGTTTTCAGGGGTTCGCCACAGTCGGACACAATTTACCCTTGCTCCTCAAAGGGGCTCTAAAAATATGCCCAGTACAACCAACAGAATACAGAAAATTGTCCTGACAGGAAAGCAATTTCTAGAAGGAGATAGGTTCCTATTAGTTACTCATTATCGGTTATTGACAAGTGCTTTAAATCAAAATCTAGGGAAATTGTATTCCTGAAAAAGAACCACATCTATAGACATGTTGATATTTGTCAACTTATGTATTCTGCATGTATTCCCGCAGGATGGATACATATATTAATAAAACTAAAGCATAAATATGTGTGTTACTCTGCATGTGAAACAAAATTGTTAAAGCAATATACAAAAAAAATGCAAATGGACGTACATAAAACCAGAAGGAATCATATATAGTAAACATTAGCATTGCACAGTGGACTGTTCAGAAAAAGTACTGTGCACCTAATCACCAAAACCATGAATTGGGATCAGAAATGGCCCTCTGTCTAACTAGACACAGCATATATAACACTTACAATTCTGCCACATGGATCAAATCATGGGATCAGGGGTCTATGTAAGGCTCAGTGTTATTCACTAGTATTGTGCAACCACTCTACTGTGTACTTTAGTAAATCACATGGGCAATATGTTTTGGCAGAAATGACAGAGTAGTACCGCCTTCCACAGGACAAAAACAGAATATTTGAGTGATCCCTGAGGAACAAAGAATACAAATAAATAAATACCAATACACTGCAAAGGAAGATATTATGCTCACAGCCACCAGCCACCACCATGTGACTAACATGAGTCCATTTGCCTCCAAGAGTGAAGCTAAAATCATTTTGAAAGTAAAAAAGAGCACCCTGGTGTTAACTCCACAGACAGAAAGGGTAGAACACCTTGGCCAATGTTGTGCATTTTAAAATTCTCTGGGGTGGGGTCATGTGAGGGATCACTCTACAGGACAGACTTACCCTCTCAGGATGAGGTATGTGGACATCTTAATGGGTTTGCAGATCGCAGCCTGACCCCTCTCTCAGAAGATAGATTTGTGCTGAGTGTGGAGCAGGACAGACTCCAGCTTGGACGTAAAATAAAGGAGGGCAACCAACACTCAAGCACCCTCCTGAACACATGACTCTTCAAACATTTGCAAAACAACTATGCCTCAAGCACCTTCCAGGTGTGAGACCAAACTAGGAATATTTAGGAACTGCAATAGTCAGGGACACTCATAGCCCGAGGGTAAGCAAGAGCCATGGTCACTGCGACTGCGGCACAGGTGGTAAAGCTCCTCAAGAGGGTGGGTATTTGGATACATTTAAAACTTGGATTTGGAAAGTCTAAGAGGTGTAATAAGGAGGAGGCTGAGCTGGAACAGGTGAAAGGAGACTGGTGAGAAGCAAAGGAAAAAAAAAGGTTGGAGTTCAGATTACGGAGAAGGTGGAAACTGAAGAAGTTGTGTTGGAAGGAGTGGAAACTAATAAGTAGATAGTAAGGAGAATTGGGCCGGTTCAGTTAAAAAAAGTCCAGGATGAAGGAGTGGAGAATAAGGAGGCTGTGCTAAAAAGCAAAGAGGAGACAGGGAGGAGAGAGCCATGTGAGCTCAAAGAGGTGTTACGGAGTAATGAGTAAGGAGAAGGTTAATCCTAATGATGTGGTGAGAAGTAGGGAGGAGTTGAAGAGTGGAGAAGAGGAGAAACATCAAAGGTGATCGAGTGGCCGGAGGTCAAATACTAAGAAGAGAGGTGGAAGAATTAACTGTAATGAAGGTTGGCGGTAACAGCAGGAGAGAAGGACAGTATCTAGGATGCTTTGAGAGACTGCACAGAGGGAAATATGTAAAGTTATACAATGGAGGATGGAGGAAGAAAGAAGGAGAATATGTGACGCTGTGGAGAAATTGAAGGAGTGAGGGAGAAGAAGCAGGCATGCTACATGGTAGGCTAGAAGGACATGAGGAAGCTTGGCAGAACAAGCACTTGGCAAAGCATTAATGAGGTGCAAATGGTTTAGCAATGAATACAGTGGAAAGGAGGAGGAAGGCAGGTACCCTAGGAGACAAACGCCAGAAGGAAGGAGAAACATATAGCCTGATTCATCACACATACAAGCATGAGAGACCAGTCTGCTGGTTCAAGCTGTAGGCTTTGCTTAATGTTAACCATGCCTGCCATCTCTGTTTGCCTAGGCCTAATATGTAAGAGAACATGGAGCCAGAGACCCAGGCAAATAGGTTTACCAGGAGTTTGGGTTAAAAAGCAGGGGACAAAGTTCATGGTGCACAAAATAGGTTTGCTGTCACTTGAATCACCCTGTACAGTGAAGGACTTTGAAGCAAAGATTCAATCCAGGAAGAAATCCCCAAATTCAGGATTATGAAATAGAGAGACTTGTTTCTTGCTAATTCTAGAAACTGTTGCTGCATCCTGTGACAGTATGTTACACCTATTATTTTGTCTGATTGATCCTGGGGCAAAGGTCTAACAATGTTAAGTTAACACTTCTCCTCTCTGCAACTGCTATCTCTACTTTTGTAACTAAGTAATGACTTCATTGTATGTCTTAATAAGTCATGCTTAAATTCTATAACAAGAGCCACGATGCCCTTTGGGCTGCCTGTATGCTTAACAAATGTGAATAAGAAAATGGCGAACACTCCGAGACTTGTTTTTTTGTTTTGTTGAGAAAGCAGTCTGGATTTCTTAAGCCTTTTTGATTTATGCCAAAAAAAGATTACCAAATTCCACAGGAATGGAGGAGTGCTTCAAAAACATGTATTTTCCTTTGACAACTCTGCAACTACCTCTAATGCATCTTTACTTAGTTCACTCACATGTTTGTCAGATATTGATTCTGCTTGCCTTCATGTCATTTGCTATCAGAAGTGGGATCAATTAGCCCATACTATATGGGCACTCCTCCACAGACCCATCCAACCTGTCCTACTCAATCTGGGCTCTATAGCTCCAGTGCGGGGTAAGAGGAAGTCCAGCTGATAGGGTCCCCTTTTCCTGTAAAAAAAACAACCTCATCCTTTTGGTAGCATGGGTCTCAAAGTTTCCATATGTTTGGCAGTCATTTGTAGTATATCGTCTAGTGAACAAGTCCAGAGCTCCTCACCCTGAATCATCAGATCAGATTGTGCTCCCTCAGCTGTTGGAGAGCTCTTGAAGAGACACTTAGGAAAGTATTGATCTGGTGGTCGAGGGCAACGGGGAAGACAAAAAGACTCTGAAAAATAGCAGGGATTCAAATGCAGCATGTACAAGCAGGGCAGGGCACATGACTGTTGATATTTTTTAAAATAATTAATATATATTTTATCATCTGATGTTGCAGCACACAAGGGAGCCCTGAAACAATTTCAGATTCTGGGATAATGGCCCATAAACGAAAATGTCATGGAAAAAACATTGTTAATTTGCTACATTATACACTTAACCTTAGAGTTGTTAAGTGGGAATAGTCATGTGTAATTCAATTTATAAATATTCTGCTTATTTACATATTTTGAAACCTCAAAAAAGATTATTCTGTAGGTTCTGTTTACATTTTTTAAAGAAGTGTACTGTTTATTTAGTTAGCTATGCAGGTAAAGCAAGTGTGTTTTATTTTACTTAAAGGCTAATGCAGTTTTGTAGAAAACCATTAAGCTGTCAAATGGTATACTAAAAGATAGATAGATTTATTTGTGCTAGAGAAAACCCTAGAGAAAACACAGTCCGGTGCCCCAAACCTCAGTCTCATTCCCCCGAATCCACCTCCTCGTCATCCCTGGAAACCTATGTTCCCCTCTGATAACCTCCTGCATCCCTTTATTGTCTGCATACCCTTGGTAATTCTTTGTCCACTTCGGTGCTTGCCTTGTGTCCTGCTGCCCCTCGGGAACTGCTAATCAGCACTCCTTCTGCACTTAACTTTGCCAATCTCTTCTGCATTAACTTTGCTTAAGCTATTTGTGCATGCTCCACTGTTTCCTTTTCTATCTCCTGCCTTCTGCTACAATGATGCACTTTTATTGCCTGGATCTCAGCCATCCCTTTGCTTCAATCCCTACTACCTTATCTAAATAATTTTGTTCATCCTTGGGGAGTGCCTTCCGTAGCGTAGCATATGATAAAATATCATTATATTATTGTCCCAGGGCTCGCACCCTCCACATTTCTTGAATCTGGTTTAGATACAATGCGGGGTCCTCATCTAGCTGCATGGTATGGGCCATAATCAAATTGATACCTGGTGTGTCTGGGTATGCTGACCTTAACACGTTCCATAATCTTGCTGGACAGTCATTAAACTGTGCTCCATCATGATTGTCATTATTTATCTGTAAGCCCGGGTACCCCGCTTTCCCCAATATTTCATGTTCCTGTTCTCGTAGCAGCTCAGCGAATACACTTTTCACATACCTCAGTGCCAATGTATTCCCTGCAGTCTGTTGTTCTAAAGCATATATCCATTTGCCTGTCGCTGCTGTAAATGAGGGTAATGCCTTCATTAGATTGTTTCTGTCCATATGTGGCCAGGGCATACATTGTGCACTCATGTGTCCCTTGTGTAGTAATGGAAGCTGTGTTCCCAACTATTTAGCCTGTACAGTTCGCCCTCCTCTCTTGCCTTTTGCTACAGCCAATCGACTGGGTTGTGTCCTAAGCCACGGCTACCATAGGCTCTCTACCCCCTGTGTTGGTACTTGTGGTATCTCATCCTCCTGATTCTGCCCCTGCTCCACATCTGACTCTCACTCATCTTCCTCCTCTGCGACCTCTGCATTTCTCGCCATTCGAGTTGAGTCATAATATACACTGATGGCACTTGATGGACTCTCTGACTGCTGCCAAATATTGGAATTATCTTCACTTACAGGTACTTGCATGTCCCTAATCACTTTACTATTGATTCGAAACAGGAATATCCAATGCTCTCCATTTGTCTGCACCTATCTACACTTTCCATACCCCCTGTTCATGTGCGGCTCACGCCAGATCTGCCTCTGTTTTGTGGAGTGCCATTTCTAATTCTCTCTTTGCCCTGTTTTCTACTTCCATAACCTATTGCATCCCATGTAACATTAGACAGCGAATTTGCTTGTAGCATTCGTGCTAACATTGAGAGCTTCATATCTTGGTGCGGGTTGGGTTACATACCGAGGGGTGGTATACCCTGCTGCAGGTTGCAAGGGGAAATACCCATATGTTGGGGTGCCCTGTGGATAGGACTAGATATAGCTACTACATCCTTGTGTTCTTTGTGTTCCTCTGGGGTATCTTCTGAATCCTCAACCATTCTCAAGAGTTATTATTTATTTTATTTTATTGGATATTTATAATGTGCCTATGCAGTGATTGTAGTTTCCAGGCACAAAATAGTTCGAGGATACCCTGCCTACTTCTTAACTTTCTCCCTTTACACTTCACAGCCAGATACAAATACATATTCCCCAACTGTTAGGGAGAATTCTCCAGAATGGCTAATTTCCCTTACCTATTGAGTCCCTCAGCAGCTTTGCTGGATTTCTAGGGTTTATTTTTTTCACCCGGTAAGAGTGTGAGCCTTTTTTCCCACTCTTACATGTCTTTTGCTGTGTGTGTTTAACATTTTTGTGTTCATAGGCTGTGGAGCCTCACCTACTCCACAGGCATCACATTTTTACTGTGTGTTACACAACACCTTCAGTGCAGTGACACAGGGTTGTCTTTTAGACTTCCCAACTCAGACTCCATTTTATGGGACTGACTACTGTCTCCCAGAACATGTAAAGTTGCCATTGACTTTATTAGTCTTTTTTCCACAGACCTAGTACAAACCATCTTACATGGAGTACTGGAAAGGGTTAACACTTGTCCCTTTTTGTCTGTTTCTCTTGGAGCATTGTTGCGCTCCCTTTTCATCAAGACTTGGCTGGTGGCAGTGCTAATTCCCCTATTTTTCCTGCCGCAGTTACCTTAAACAACCTTGGTATTGTTTTAGGCTATCTTTGGTAGTGTCAAACTTAAACCTCCTACACCATATATGTTTTATCACGGTTCCAGCTGGGTTTATTCGCCATTTCTTTTTGTAAAAGTCTTTCTCGTGTTTTACTCTGCGCACCAAACCAGGGTTGAATCCTTTGTTCACTGTCTATTCGCTGGCTTCTTTGCAGAAGCCTTCCTTAGGCACCTGTATGTCTGGGGGGGACAGGATGTGAGGGAGGGGTTTAGGACTGCCTGCACAGGGTCTTCTTGGAGACCCATGTCACACTCTGAAATGATTGGCTGTGATGACTGTCCCGGCGGGACAGCCACCCTGCTGGGTGATTGACAGCCAGGCTGTGTGAATGGGGGAAAACTGCATAAAAAGCAGGTCTCTGGGTCTGGAAAGGCAGAGTCGCCACTGGAACAAAAGAACCGAGGAGGAGCTGACAGAAGAGGACCCCTACAACGACTGAATCACCCGGTGAAGCCCTGCTGCAGGTCCGAATCTTCAAGCTCCAATGACAGAGAGGATCTACCAAGAATCTTCTTCCCCTGAGCTGGTGGGACCAACCAGTTCACCCAAACTGATAGCCAGGACTCCCTCCTCTGGTTGAATTCTCTGTACAGAGCTACAGTGGGCCGGATAGCCAGGAAAGTCGGACCCTGCTTGGGTTTTAAGGAGCGCACCTTTTTTTTGTTGCTTTGCTCTGCTGCTAGTTTCTTCCCTGGGTAGTGCAGACCTCCAGTCTTCCTACTTCTTGTCAGTCCGACAGTCGCTTCAGGAAGAGTGAGCCTGCAGAAACTGCCAGGAACGTTTGCCTCAGCTATAGCTTCTTCTCCAATTAAAGGTACTGTTCAAATCCAGTTGTTCGTTTCTTTCAGCCGCGGTGAAAGTGTGTGAAATCTTTCTCCAACCCGAGGGCTTGTCCTTCCCTTCTCCTTGAACTAACTTTTCTTTACTTTAGTGAAATTATATACAACTGATGTGTAAATAAATATAAATTATTTTACTCAGAGTCAGTGTTTGATTGAATCATAGTAATTGCTGTCCTTTGTGTAACTATTTGATACTGCTCACTTACTCTTGAGATAAGTCTGGCTGCTCAGCCATCACTACCACTTTACTGTGTATTACAGCTTGTACCAAAGGTGAATGTATACTGTCACTTGTAGTCTTAATTGTGTGTGGTGTTCCCAAAGGGTACTGCAGAGAATTCTGCGTAACACTGGTGTACAGCGGTGAGGATCAAGTTTAGTAATTACACTTAGAGTGCTGCTATTACCTTGGATCAACTAACCACAAGGCTAACATAACTAAAAAGCAATATTAATCATGTCTGTTATGGAAAGCTACAGTCAGGAGACCCTCTTTAGTTATACTGTGGAGTATCTGAAAACTCTGTGTAGGAATCTCTCTTGCAAAGGCAAAAAGTCTGAATTGATTGAAATGTTGTTAAAGAGCCAAAGTCTGGGGAGTGGGTCTGAAATACCTGGCTCACCAGCAAATATGGAAAGTATTGAGGATGATAATGTGTCTGTTAATGATGAGTAGGAAGAGGCAGATGTGTCTCCTAATGTAAGTTTCACTGCTCCCTTGTCTGCTCAGCGACCTCAACCCTTGTCCACTGGTACCCCCACAGGTCCTACACTCAGTCCTGAATTCATTGCTCTAGAGAAAGTGAGGCTTGAAAATGGAATTCAAATGTTTAAATGCTCAAACTGAACAAAATCATCAAGAACTTAAGCTTTGAGAAGTGGAGTTGAATCATGAACTAGAAATGAAAAGGTTATCTCTTGAAAATGCTTCTCTTCCCGAGTTTTCTAGGTCTTCCAGTCCTAAGAGAACCTGTATGCCTAAAGAAATTGTGTGTATGTATGAGGTTAAGCTTGATATTTTAGATTGGTTGGCAATGTTTGAATATACCCATGGTATTCAAGGTCTTACAGGGAATCAATTGCTTCACTGGCTCTTCTCTAGGCTACCTACTGTTGCATCTGATGGAGTTGGGGGAGGTGGATAGGATGGATTATGAGTGTGTGAAGCTAGCTTTAATTGCTAGATTTGGGAAGACCCCTTCCCAGTACCTTAAGAGGTTCAGGACCCTCAAAAAGCATAATGGTACCCCTTGGGCTACCTGGGTGTGTGAATGTTTGAAAAACTTAGATGGTTGGATTAAGGGTTACAGAGTGAACACTTATGAAGGTTTGAGAAATCTTGTTATGTTGGAGTCTATTTTTGATGTCTGCTCTCCTGAGCTCAGACAGCACTTGGCTGATTCTAAGGAGATATATCCAAAGAAGTTAGCTAAGGCTGCTGACTTGTGGGTTGCCAACACCATCTGGACCCAAACCAGATGCTGGTCAGAACAAACCCCCATTCATCAAGACATTTGGGAAATGTTATGTTTGTGGGTCAACTGACCATGTGAATGGGGATCCCAGATGCAAGGGTAAACCTTCAGGGATCCACACCGTCTCCTTGGTTTAGGTTGAAATGTTCTAAAAAAAAAATGGTTGAAATGACCAAAAGTTTCAAAAATGCTACCACCAAAGGATCGAACACCAAAAGTTTGATCCTTTGGTGGTAGCATTTAATAAAAACGGGGGCTGCGGGTGTGTCCCCCGCATTGCCCTGCTCACTATACTTCATGGTATAGTGAGCGGGGGCTGCAGGGGACACCCCCGCAGCCGCCCGTGTAAAAAAAAAAAAAAAAAAAAGAAACGGGGGCTCCAGGGGTATCCCCCGCATCGCCCCGCTCACTATACTTGATGGTATAGTGAGCGGGGGCTGCGGGACACCCCCGCAACCTTCTGTTAAAAAAAAAGAGAAGAAAAGGACCCTGCAGCGGTGGTTCCCTTTCACAGAAGTGAAAGGGAACTGGCGCTGCAGGAACCAGCGTGAAGATGAAGGTAAGTGGCGTTTGTGTATGTTGGTGGTGTGAGTGGGGGTGTGCTGGGGGTGTGGGTGGGGGGGTGTTTTGTGTGTGTGTGTGTGTGTGTGTGTGTGTGTTTTTGCAAATTATCATGGCTGTAATGTCCAAAAACAAAGTGTTTGAACTTTTGGTTATTCAAACACTTTGGATTCGGTCATTTCAGCCGCGATAATTTTTGCTTCGCCCAAATCACTGGGATTCATCTCCTTAGCCTTCTCCCCAGAGGTAGAAGTACCTATGGCAAGTGGAAACTTTCACTTACTGGCTGATGAACCCATGAGAGTCTCAGCTAGTGTTTCTTTAGTGTCCCTGCGCTTGTGGGAACAACAGAATTTAGATGTTTATAATTCCATCCCAGATATTACTTAAGAGTATTATAAAGATAGTGTTCTTGTGAATGGCCAGGACAGGAGACCCCTGCCATCAGAGACACTGGAGCCAGTATAACTGTGGTGGATGAATCATTTTTCAAGGTGGAGGATGTTGCTAAGGCACCCAAATGCCTCACCAAGTTAGCTGGAGGCCCTGTGCAAATGCTTACCCAGTTACCAGCTCTCATCCAGTGTAATGATATGACTGTCAACATACCTGTAAGTGTGCTGAGTGAAGTGCCTGGGAGAGTCCTGCTGGGTAATGACCTGAAAACTCTTGGAGTTGTGTAAAGCACCCCCAGGCCTCCCAGTAAAAGGAAACAGGAGCTCACTAGGCTTGCAAGGGAGAGAACCTTGAGAGCCTCTCCAGAGGAGTTGATAGAGGAAACTATCACTCCCACTCCACAGGAGTTGCGCACTGCTATTTTTAAGAAAACAGAGGCAAAAGGGAAACCCAAGACCTCCAGGAAAATGTTAGACAGCACCCCTGTGCTACCAACAAGGACATCCCCAAGATTGTCCAAAGTCACACCTGTGACTCCTCCACCTGCTGAGGCAGAGTGTGAGGTGCAACCTTGTGTGGTTGAGCCTGTTTCTGAAGAATCAGATCTAGAAGAAGACACTGTTTTAGCTGGAGGAATTGACCCTGTTGACCATCCTGAGCTTCAGTCTTTACTGGCAGAAGGTGGACCTAACAGGGCAGACTTCAGCAGAGGACAGAGAGAGTGTCCTACTCTTGAAGGTCTTCGACAACAGGCTGCTAACCAACTTGATGGGCAAGAAGTTGGAAAAAACAGGTTGAGCTGGGAAGATGGCCTCTTCTACAGTGAACCGACTGAGTATATCCCTGGGGACTGCAAAAGGATTGTAGTGCCCCTTGCCAACAGACTCCAGTTCCTACAGTTAGCCCATAAGATACCTTTGACTGGTCACTTGAGCTTCAAGAAAACCAAGGAAAGGCTCTCTCTCTACTTCTATTGGCCTAAAATGGGTTCAGAAGTTGACAAATTCTGTAGGAGCTGTCACACTTACCAAACCTCTGGCAAGAGTGGAGCCAAGAATGTGGCACTCCCAGTGATGGGAGTTCCTTTTGAGAGGGTGGGCATCGACATTGTTGGTCCCATGGACCCTCCCACATCTTCATAGAACAGGTTTATCCTGGTTGTAGTAGACCATGCTACAAGATACCCAGAAGCTATACCTATGAGTACTGTTAAGACTCAGGCTGTGGCTAAGGCTCTACGTATTTTTACCAGAGAAGGGTTTCCTAAGGAAGTGATATCCGACAACGGATCCAATTTTATGTCCCACTACATGCAGGCCATGTGGAAAAACTGTGGTGTCACTTACAAGTTCTCTACAGCCTACCATCCACAGACAAATTGACTGGTAGAGAGGTTTAATCGTACTATGAAGAAGCACCACTTGAGAAAAAGTGGGACCTTCTACTGCCATGCCTTCTCTTTGCATATAGAGAAGTCCCTCAGCAGGGAGTTGGTTACAGTCCTTTTGAACTTCTCTATGGCCATCCAGTCAGAGGTCCATTGGCCCTGATTAAGGAGGGGTTGGAGAGTGCTCCTCCCCCCAAGCCAGTCAGAGTGACTGACTATATGGTAGGTCTCCGGAGGAGTATGTCACAAATGATGGCAGGAGCAAGTGATTACTTAAAAGCAGGTCAGGCTCTGGTCAAACATTGGCATGACCAGAAGGCCAGCATGGTTGAGTTCACTCAAGACCAGCTTGTATTAGTTATGGTGCCAACGAGACAGAGGGCCTTGCAGGGCAAATGGATAGGACCCTTCAAGGTTGTGGGCATACTTGGGGAGGTAAACTGATTGGTGGATTTAGGCAGACCTAAGGAGGCTCCCAGATTCTTTCACACCAACTGTTTGAAGGCATATGTCTCGAGACCAGAAGTGGGAGCTTTGCTTCTAGCTTCAGCTCAAGAGGAGGAGGAGAGTGAACCTCTACCTGACCTCCTCAGAGGCCAACATTTGGATGAGAAAATAGAAGGAGTTCATATATCTTCTCAGCTGACTTCTGAACAACAGGAGGAGTGCAAAGTTCTGTTGAATCAGTTTGCCTCCATGTTTTCACTATCACCAGGCTTGACCCCTTGGGGCCAGCATGATATTCTCACTGGTGACTGTTTACCTGTGAAAAGCAGAGGTTACAGAATGTCAGAACATGTGAGATCCCACATCAAAGGAGAGGTCAACAAGACGCTTGATCCTGGGGTTATAGAGCCCTCTACCGGTCCATGGTCTAGTCCAGTTGTTCTAGTACCAAAGGCAGGATCCAAGGAGTTGGGGTTCTGTGTGGACTATAGAGCTCTAAATGCAGTCACTAAGACTGATACCCATCCTTTGCCAAGGACAGATGAACTGGTGGATAGACTTGGTTCAGCCAAGTACCTCAGTACATTTGATCTGACAACTGCATTCTCAACCCAGCATTCTCAACCCCAGCAGGCCTCTACCAATTCATTCCAGGTTATGCCTTTTGGCCTAAAGAATGCACCTGCTACATTCCAAAGGATGGTTAATCAAGTTCTGAATGGGATGGAGGACATCTGCATGGCATACTTGGATGACATTGCAGTGTTCAGCGCAACATGGAAAGAACATATTGATCACCTAGAATATGTTTTGCAGACTCTTGAGCAGGCCCATCTAACCAGAAAGGCAAGCAAATGTCAAATTGGTCAGAGCAAAGTGGTCTACCTTGGTCATGAGGTAGGAGGAGGTGAAATAAGGCCATTGCCCAGCAAAGTACAATCTGTTCAAAACTGGGCCACCCCTACTACTACTCAAACCCAAGTGAGAGCTTTCCTAGGTCTCACTGGGTATTACATGAATTCCATAGAGAACTATGGGACCATAGCTTCTCCCTTGAATGTGATCTCCTCTCCAAAATTCCTTAAAAAGGTTACATGGAATGAGGAGTGCACTCAAGCCTTTGAAAACCTGAAGAAAGCCCTTTGAGCTCCTGATTATCACAAACCTTCATTGTGCAGACAGATGCATCCAATACAGGTAAAGGTGCATTCCTTAGTCAACTGGATGAAAAAGGTAGGGAGCACCCCATTTGCTTAATCAGTAGGAAACTGAAGGAACCAGAAACAAGGTGGGCAGCCATAGAGCGTGAATGTTTTGCCATTGTGTGGTCTTTGAAGAAGTTTACACCATACTTGTATGGATCTACTTTTGTGATTCAAACTGACCACCAGCCCTTGAGATGGTTAATGCAAATAAAAAGGGAGAACCCAAAACTTCTAAAATGGTCAATCTGCCTGCAAGGGTTTGATTTCACCATTGAGCACAGAGCAGGATGTCACCACCAAAATGCTGATGGTCTCTCTAGGATGTTTTCAACCTACTAGAGGTAGAGATTTATCCAGGAGTGGATTAAATCCACCTGTTCCTTAGTCTTGAAGGGGTGAGGGGCGAGTGTTAGGGAGAATTCTCCAGAATGGCTAATTTCCCTTACCTACTGAGTCCCTCAGCAGCTTTGCTGGATTTCTATGATTTTTTTTTTCACCTGGTAAGAATGAGCCTTTTTCCCACTCTTACATGTGTTTTGCTATGTGTGTTTTTACAAATTGTGTGATCTTGGAGTGAGGAGCCTCACCTACTCCTCAGGCATCATCTTTTTACTGTGTGTTACACAGCACCTTCAGTGCAGTGACACAGGGTTGTCTTTTAGACTTCCCACCTCTGACTAATTTTTCTGGAGCTGACTACTGTCCCCCAGAAAAGATAAAGTTGCCATTAACTTTATTTAGTCTCTTTAACCACAGACCCAGTACACCCCATCTTACATGGAGTATTGGAAAGGGTTAATCTTTACCCCTTTTTTGTCTGTTTCTCTTGGAGCATTGTTTCTCTCCCTGTTCATCAAGACTTGGCTGGTGGCAGTGGTAACTATCCTATTTTTCCTACCGCGGTTATCTTAAATAACCATGGTATTGTTTTAGGCTATCTTGGTAGCCTCGAACTTAAACCCGCTTGAGCATATTGTTTTTAATATTGTGACGGCTGGGTTTAGTCGCCATTTCTTATTGAAAATGTCTTTTTCGTGTTCGTCTCTACGTGCCAAACCAGGTTTGGTTCCTTTGTTCACCGTCTTTTCGCGGGCTTCTGCACAGAAGCCCTCCTTTAGGCGCCTGAAAGTCTGGGTATGCAGGATTTGAGGGAGGGGTTTTAGGACCCCTGCCATGGGTTCCCTTGGTAACCCAAGTCACACTCCTGTTTGATTGGCTGGGTGGCTGTCCTTACCAGGACAGCCACCCTGCTGTGTGATTGACAGCCAGGCTGTGTGAATGGGGGAAAACTGCATAAAAAGCAGGTCTCTGGGACTGGAAAGGCAGAGTCGCCACTGGAATGAAAGAACCGACGAGGTGCTGACAGAAGAGAACCCCTACAACGACTGAATCACCCGGTGAAGCCCTGCTGCAGGTCCAAATCTTCAGAATCCGACGACAGAGAGGATCCTTCAGGAATCTTCTTCCCTTGAGCTCGTGGGACCAACCAGTTTGCCCAAACATGCCACCAATGAGATCCCATCCACACCTCCCACTACGTCCTCTCTACTGTTATTATTATTATTATTATTATTATATTTATTGAGTGCGGACTTAGCTTAAAGAAGCAACAGAGTGCTTTACAGAGGTATACGACAGTACAGATGCGTGATGGAGTGTATTTCAGAGGTAACAGCAGAACGGATATACAGCAGGGTTAGGATGCAGAGGGGCACAGAGGAGGGATTATCTGTACTGGGTAGTGGGCAGGAGAGGGGTGGGCAGCGTCTAACGAGCCAGGTGGCATGTGGGGTGATCTGATGACCTAGGTGTTGAGGAGGAGAGGCTGATTGAAGAGGTGAGTTTTGAGTTGTTTTCTGAATTGTAGCAGTGTGGGGGCGAGTCTGATGCTGATGTGAAGGAGGTTCAATAGGCTTGGGGCGTAGGCACAGAAGGCTTGTTTTCTGCTCCTTTCCTTTTTGCATTGGTTGATTTCAAGTGTGCATGTGTCCTGGCTTCTGGTGGTGCTCTGTTCGCCTGAGATGATGAGTTTCACCGCCAGGTAGCTGGGTAACTTGAGGGTGACTGCCTTATAGATGATGCAGCAAGATTTGAATATGATTTGTGTGTGCAGTGGGAGCCAGTGAATGTTGATGAGGGCTGGGGGGGTGTGGTCATATCTGTGTAGACCCTTGATGAGGCATGGGGCCGCGTATAGGCCACTTCTCAGGGGTACAAGGGAGGGATTCAGGTGGCCTTCAAGGAGTGCATTGCCCCATCCAGGTGGGTTAGGACCAGTGTTTGAACGCTGGATCTATTGCTTTCCAGAGGAAGGAAGGGCTTGACTTTCTTCAGGAGGGAGAGCTGATACCAAGCTTTCTGAGTTTTCTTGGCTATGTGTGTCTTGAAGGAGAGGTGTTTGTTGATGTGCAACCCAAGGGTTTTGGTGCAGGAGGCGGGTATGGGTGTTAATCCCTCAAAGTTCATGGTTGATAGCCAGGTCTGTATGTCTGGGTGTTCAGTGTTGTTGCTGAGGAGTATGAATTCAGAATTGGAGCTTCAGGTATGCACTGGACATTCATGACTGGATCGGCGAGAGGCAGGTTTTGACCCTATGGATATCGTTGATGGAGTCAATCTTAAGTTACATATGTGTGTCATTGGCATATTGGTGGATGTGAATGTTGTGAGTGGCTAGAAGGACTCTCAGCAGATCCATGTATATACTGATGATCACTGAGGAGAGAATGGAACCCTGTAGGTCTCCACAGATGACAGGTAGCATTGGCGTTCTAGAGGAGTCCATCTGAACAAAATGCTGGCAGTTGGCGAGGTAGGACTTGAACCAGTGTAGGACAAGGTTGTTGATCCCCATGTGCCAATGAAGGGTGTCTGTAAACTGGTGGTTTAATGTGTGAAAGCGGCTGAGAGGTCGAGTAGAATCAGGAGGCAAGGGTGGCTGTCGTCAAGGATGTTGAGGACATCGTTGACCACCTGTACGGTTGCTGTTTCTGTGCTGCATCTGGGTCTGAATCCGGATTGGTAGGTTTGGAGGGGATTGTTGGTGTTGATGTGTTGTTGCAGTTGTGTGGCTACCGCTTTCTCAATGCACTTACCTAGGAAGGGAAGATGGGTGATGGGGCAAACGTCACCTAGGTTGTCGGGATCCAGAGTGGGCTTCTTTAGTAGAGAGAGGATGTGTGCTGTTTTTAGTGTCTTTAGGGTCTTTATAGGGTCTTTAGGGTCTTGAGCATAGATGCTGGGAGGATGTTGTCTGTATTTCATGTGGTTTTGAGGACGGCCAGGTCCTCTGTCAAGAGTGTCTTGAATGTGGTCCAGGAAGTGGAGATTTAATGAGGAGGGACATGAGGTGGTTCTGTGGATTTAGAGCTGGCATCTATGTGCTGACAAATCTTGCTGATTTTGTCGATGAAGAAGGTGTTGATGGCAGTGGATTTTACGATGGAGGGTGGTATGGCAGGGTTTGGTAGCCGGTTGACGCAATGCTTGACCACTTTGAAGAGGGCTCTGATTTTTTTGTTGGCTTCTGTTATGCTATTCAAATAGTGGGAGGCCTTGGCTGTGTTCATTAGTTGTCAGCAGGTTGCTCGGAGTTCCTTGAGGAGCGCCAGGTTGGATGCAGTCCTGGAGCGGCGCCCGGTTTTCTCTTGTATCCTGATGACTCTGTTGCTGAGGCTGAGTTCTTGCAAACACCAGGGGGCTGATGATTCCAGTTTGCACGTGTGCTATTTGAGAGGCACTTTCTGGTTGATGGAGGCTGAGAGGGTGGAGTTGAGTGCTTCCAGAAGACGGTCTCAGTTTGGTTGGAGGTGTTCGATGCATGTAAGGTGTAGGTTGGTGAGGACTTCTGTAAGGGCTTCCATCAATTTCTGAAGGACATGAAGGTTTGTCTGATGGGTTTCTGCTGGAGTGCTTGACTGGTGTGGTGGCCAAGATGTTGAAAGGCATGGCTAGGTGGTCAGGCCAGTCAAGTTAGAGAGGAAAGCTGCAGTGGAGGGAAGACAGTGCAGTGATGATTAGGTCGAGGATGCTACCTTTCTCGTGTGTTGGGTCTTCGTGTGCTGTGTGAGGCTGAGGGTATCGAGAACGCTGAGGAGAGCTTCCTTCCATGGTGGCCTTGTTGTCTGGGAAGTTGAAGTCGGGAGGACTGTCTTTCTGTCTTCTGTCCACAGAGGACCTACAAGCTACCATTGACTCATGTAACCCATCAGTATCTGCTGAGGAGCGATGTCCCCAATTCCTACAAATCAATCATAACATCTCCAGACTTAGCACCAGTGGTTGGAGTGAGTGGGAGCGGGTGGGAGCGGTGCACCTCTACTTTTTTAAATCTAGTTTTACCGTTCCTATACTTTTATTTTTAAATGAAACTGTTCCGGAATGGTTTAGTTTAAAAAAATAAAGTGTAAGAAGAAGTTTAAACTTGCACTTTCACTGCAATGCACTGCACGTTTCCTTAAACAGCACGTGCATGTGTTTGGGGGCTTGTATTGTGTGTGGGAGGGGGTGTGGTGATGGGGTTTGTGGGGAGTAGGGGAAGGCCAGTGGGGAACATAGCTCCACTGCTTATTTTTCTACACTTTGACCACTGCTTAGAACCCACCTTCCTATCCCCTCCTCAATAACTCCTTCCACACCAGAAGAGTCCCAGTTCAGTTATAATCTGCATACATCAGACTTTTGCTCAAAAAGCCCACTGTGGACCCTTATGACCCAACCGGCTATCAACCCATCTCAAACATGCCTTTCATCTGGATACTTCTGGGAAAATTCATACATCGTCAACGCCAGGATTTCAACGAAACCAACCAATGCCTGAATGAGGCACAGCATGGATATAGACCTCCTTCTAGGATATACTTAAAAACAGTGCGGATGAGAACTCAGAGAATGCGCTCATCTCAGTCGCTTTTAACACCAACAGGCACATGATCCTTCTAAAAAGACTCGAAGATATTGGTACAACAAAAACCTGTTCTACTCTGGACAACCACCTTCCTCACAGTTTGAACAGAAAGGACCATCTTGGGCCTTACAATTCCTGGCTTCGTCCACTTAACTGCAGAATACCCTGAGGATCCACACTCTCACCTCTACTTTTCAACATTTACATGACAACCCTGCAGACATAATCAATAAATCTGGTACCACCTGCTGCAACCACACAAATGACACAACGATAATCTATAAATGTGCCAACAACTTATCTTCAAACACTTTAGACATTGCAAAACGGGCTTTCGCAGGTGGACGCATGCATGACAGCAAACTGACTGAATCTGATCCCTAGCAAAAGGATTGCAGAAATGAAGGATGCCCTATGAAAAGCCTTCTACGCCTCCCAAAACATACATCTATGGAAATGGTTGTGCTGGAATACGAAATTCTGCCCATTGAATGTAAAATGTATCTCAGCTGCTTAACGCTCTATTGGAAACAAGGGAACACCCCGGTAGGCTCTTTTTTGGGCCTAATCTTTGTGGCTTATACAACTAGAGCAGCTTTTATGCCCTTACGCACCATCACAAAGGTATGCAGTATAGCAGTAAAATGGTTGTGTATGGCGCCTGGACTCCCACTGGATCTTCCTCTGCAGGGCTTCAAGAAAATCCTGAAAGGTATTATATCTGGGTACGGGTCAGAACAATCTGTGGTTAATCTCAGTACGAAAAGGCATGCAAAAGATTTTGTGGCCTATATTCAGAAACAGAACTGCACACCTTCCTACATCCAGCGATTTGCAGGCAATTGTCTGATATGGGACTATCTGAAATTGCAACTGAGCACTGTTAAAACAGTGGAAATTGAGGGGATTTGGAGCCAAGTAAGGGGAGCAGGAAGGGATTGTCGTCTATGTGGGGAGAATGAAAATGAGGTGAAATCTGTAATATCCAGTTGTATATTGTTTTTTTCACGATGCTGTGGAGAAAAATTACTTGTGTTTTCGAAGTTTCAAATTGAAGCTGGTGGCCCATGCGACCACTATGTTCTTATTGGATTATGCATTTTCTTTTCTCTTCTGTTTTATTATGTTTAATGGATTTTAGAAGGATGGAAACACTGTATTTTAAATGTATGAAACTAGCAGGAATCTGCTCGTGAAAAGTTGTTTTGTTAAAAATGTAAAAAAGGGAACCAAATACTTTTTCTCTGCCCATGAACCCCTAAAATGCACAAACAAGTTTCTTGAATGTCTATGTGTGCTGTCCTGTCCAAATTAGAGAGCACTGTTCTTGTAACATCCAACTTGTGCCAAAACTTTCTGTCATGAGGTGGGATTTGGAAATTAAGCCATAAGAACAAAATACATTGAGCCTGGTTAAACTTAGACCCAACTTTTGGCAATACGGTAAGGTCATATTTAAGCACCAGGGCATATACTTGAATCTGGAGGAAGAGCTCTACTAGAAATTGTGTGGCCAGGTGTTTCATATCAAATGATTCTGATGCCTGCAGAGTTCTTAGTCCTTGGCATAAACCATAGGTCCCCTGCAGGTACCCCTTTGTAGACCATGAGTTTAAACCATGTGAAATTCCTCAGTAATCTAGTAATCAAACCCATCACATCTGAGCCCCATGAAATGTCATTTATGTATTTATTTACACACAGGAGGAACAATGCTCTTTTGATCACAAAAAAATGTACACTAGAGAAGAAATCAAATTTGACGGGAAGCTGTGAGCTTCTTACAATGGGGTGGGTTTGAGGGACATTCTGACCAGGTTTTGGAAGGGAGTAAATGGAACAGTCACAGAGGGCAAAACATAAGTATAGATACATAGATTAAGGACAATGAACATTGGACATTTTTAAGTGCAGGTAGGCAGTACTGCAAGCTGTGCTCAGGATGTGACCATGATGGGTGAAGTGCTAGAATGGAGGCAGAGGGAGTGAGAGACAGAGGCAGGTCAGAGGCGAGGGAAACATGTTAGCTAGCAGGCAGATGAGAGGAAGGTTAAGAGAGTAACTCAAAGGCCAGGAGGTATGCTTTCAAATATCTGCGTGGTCTGTTTCTCGATGTATGGGGGAAGAGAATTCCATGCAAGTGGAGCAAGAAGAGAGAAGGAGCGGAAGCGAGAGAAAGCACAGGGAGTGCAAGGAGCCACAAGGGTAGTCAATGAGGCAGAACAGAGATTTCGAGAAGGCTTGCAGAGTTGGATAGAGGAGGATAGATACAGTGGTGCCTTACCATGGATCGATTTGTGAACCAGGAGAAGAAATTTAAATGTGGCCCCGTTTTGCATCATCAGCCATCTAGCCTGGTGACGGTGTGAGGAAGTAGGTGTAAAGTGAAGGAGTTCAAAGAGAGTCTTGGTTGCAATCTTAATGATCTTTTTGAGAGGACAGAAATTATAGTTGGGGAGACCAAATAGGATTCTGGCACAGTATTCCAGTTCAGAGAAAACTAGAGTGGTTAAGAGGTGCTTGGCTGTGTTGATAGGAAGGAGGTGCCTGATTTTTCTAATATTTAGGAGACTGAAGCGAGGTGCTATTCCAGTTTTGAAGCTGAAAGTAGAGAAGGTGGGAGAAGGGTCATAGATGATGCTGAGGGTTCTAGCTGAAGATGAATAGGGGAGAGTGTAAGGTGGGAACTGGATAGGCAGAGGAAGAGATGAAAGAGCTTTTGGCGGGGAAAAAGAGCATCTCTGATTTGGTAGAGTTTAACATCAGAGAGTGCAACGCCATCGAATATTTAACAGCACCTCTAAAAGCTGTAATGGCTTCCCTAGCACAGTGTGCACTGCTAATCCCATACCAAACTCCTCCTGATGGAACTGTATGATAATCGGGATGGGGCACTGTGAAAAATGTCTCGGGTTCCTATTGTAAATCTTCAGAGTTCATCACAACCATCCCTTGAGCAGAAACCCTGGAGCAGGACCTGGGGAACTGGGAATGGCATAATCCCAAGCTAAAAATCTGTAGTACATCTAGATACAGTTCCCATGATAAGGAAGGATCCGCCCTGCTGAATGTAACGTAAAATGGTGTTGTATAGCACCATTCTGCCAGCAATGTTGACCTCGCTGTGCATGTTTCTGTAATAAATCAGTGCAGGGTTAGTCAGTAGCAAAGCAGGAAGGAAGATGCAGAAACCTTTGGTACTGATTAATGTAGGTTAGAAGTAAATGTTACCTGCGTGTCGATATAAAAACCTCTAGGTTGTTTGTGATTTGTACCGACTATGCAGGATAGCTATATGTGTAGCCCCCGGATTGTGGAGTGGAAAAATTAACAGCTCTTGGTGGTAGATTGACTGAGATTAGGGAGCAGACCATTATCACGCAGCAGAAGTTCCATTAATCAAATTAGTTTCCCAGATGGTTGGGCCAAGAGTTTTTAAATATGCTTGTTGTGAATTAGTCCACGTTTCTGTTGCACAGTTTTTAGTTGGTTGCAATTATTTTAATTTCTTTTAATGTGGTTGGTTGGAAAGCCAAGTCTTGATCTGTTTCCTGGTTTGGGTGAGTGTTCCACAGTTTTGTGTCCAGAACTGAAAAAGAGGATCCTTCTTTGCGATTCTTGTTGAAATTGGGTACCAGTGCTAGTGCAGCATTGCTGGGCCTAAGTGTTCCGGATGGAGTGTAATGCTGAAACTTACTTTTGAAGGAGGAAGCGCCCCAATCCATGGTATGGACAATGGGTGATGCACAAGGTTTTGAAATTAACCCTTTTTTGGTGGGTAGCCAGTGGAGAGTATGTAATGTTGGCATGCTATGTTCAAATCGCTTCATTCTGAGAAGAAGCCTTGCACCTGCATTTTGAACTATTTAAATTTTCTTCATTAGATTACCTGGAGTCCCAGATAGGGGCTGTTTGCATAGCCTAGTTTGGATAGTATTAGAGAAATGATGGCCATGGCCCTGTGGATGAATGTTGAGTAAAGTAAGTGACAGCATAGCATGCATAGCTGGGAGAATGAGCTCCTGATGATGGCTTTGATCTGTGGATCAAGAATGAGGGTGTTGTTTATTGTCATTCCAAGATTCCTTACTATGGTAGACAGATTTGGACAAGGGCCCATCTAGTCAGGCCAATAGATTGTGATGGAGTTAGAACCTGTAGGATTGCACAGCATCATTTCGCCAATCCCTTCCTACTCCCGTTACTTGGCTCCAAATCCCCTCCATTTCCCCTGTTTTAACAGCGTTAAATTTCAATTTCAGATAGTCCCATATCAGACAATTGCCTGCAAACTGCAGAATGTAGGAAGGTGGGCAGTTCCATTTCTGAATATAGGCCACAACATCTTTTGCATACCTTTTAGTACTGAGATTAACCAAAGATTGTTCTGACCCGTACCCAGATATAATACCTTTCATGATTTTCTTGAAGCCCTGCAGAGGAAGATCCAGTGGGAGCCCAGGCACCAAAAACAACCATTTTACTGCTATACCGCATGCCTTTGTGATGGTGCTTAAGGGCATAAAAGCTGCTCTAGTTGTATAAGCCAAAAAGATTAGGCCCAAAAGAGAGCCCACCGGGGCGTTAACTAGTTTCCAAAAGAGCGTTTAGCAGCTAAGATATATTATCCATTCAATGGGCAGAATTTCAAATTCCAGTACAACCATTTCCATAGATGTATGTTTTGGGAGGCGTAGAAGGCTTTTCATAAGGGATCTTTCAAACGTACTTATCTCCCCCAGTTGTGCGAGTGCCCAAACTTCAACACCGTACAGTGGGAGGGAGGCCATCTTGGCTTGATATAATGGCATCAACGAGCCAGATGGGAATCTGCCTCCATTTCGTGCAAAGGTGCCGATCCCACCCAGTATTGAATAAGATCTCAACCGGACCTGGTCTCGTTGTAGGTTGCCTTCTGATCTAACTGTATCCCCAATTATTAATATTAGGCAACCACCTCCAGCTTCACCCCCTCAATTTCCGAGCTCAACCCTTTTTTCTTGGATCTCCCTTGATTGAACATCATTATTTTAAATTTGGAAGTGTTGATAACTAATGAGGTGATGTTAAGATACTCAATCAACCTGTTCAGGGAAGCCTGCAGACCTCCCAGTATGGCTAGGTCATCTGCATAACCCAGCCATTGAATTGGAAAGTCGCCCAGTTTTGGACGGATGGCAACCAAGTTTTGTACACCCCCCCCTAAAGTCAGATGTATGAAGATTGAACAGTATGGGTATGGGGGCTAGGATACTGCTATGTTTCATGCCTTGTGCTTTAGTATCGAAGACAAAGCTCCCCCACACTGGTCCAATCTGACCTTGATTCTGGTGTTAAAATACAGTAGTGTGATCATCTTAAGACGGCCAAGTGGAGTCTTCAGATGGGACAACATCCACCAAAGCCTATTGCGATCCACTGTGTCAAATGCTGCACTTAGGTCAATAAATGCCACATAGACAGGCTGCTTCCTGATCAGACCTGCCTGTTGAATAATGGTTGATAGGGCTAGCGTATTAATATTGGTGCTTGAGTTCTGGCTGAATAGCGTCTGATTGAGGGAAATGATGTTCAAGTATTCCGACCATTACTCCAGCTCCTTCAAGAGCACCCGGGCAAAGATTTATGATGGCACATCTAGCATCACAAGTAAGCAATAATTTCTTGGATCACGGTGCTCGCCTTTCTTTAAGATAGGCACAACTATGCTATCCTGCCATGATGATGGAATACTCTGTAGTACCTCGAGGCACCAGCCCACAAGTTTGGATCCGCCTTCACAAAGAACTACAAATGCTGACAGGGGCTGTGCCCGCGAGGACTTACTGGCCCCAATGATCCCTTGGATGTCCTCTTGATTTGCACGATAGACCCACCTGTCTGAAATTCTTGTCATCCCCTCGGCGTCACTCTGTTTTCCTCCCAGCACCTCCTTCAAATAGGCTAACCAGGCTGTCTCTGTGACCCCATTTACATCCATGGGCCTGGAGTCTCTGCTATTTACAATTCTCCAGAATTCTCTGGTGTTCTTCATTTGCGCTGCCTGAACTGAATCTCGCAGCGACTACAGCACATAGCATACCTGTGATTTTTTAACTATTTGTTATGGCTGAATATGATGGACTTTACC
This sequence comes from Ambystoma mexicanum, assembly GCF_040938575.1. Lineage (NCBI taxonomy): Eukaryota > Metazoa > Chordata > Amphibia > Caudata > Ambystomatidae > Ambystoma > Ambystoma mexicanum. The sequence goes on along the minus strand of NC_090925.1, from coordinate 103,142,731 downwards.
CTAGTACTATGTGCCAGCGGTGGTAGGTTACATTTTGCGATGGCTCTAAGATCTCCTCTCATGTGCCCCTTTCTCTTCCTGACCTCTTTATCACAGGGGGTGAGGGCCCCTGTCACCCACTTCCCTTATTCCCGCAGAAAAAATGGAGACAAGTGAACAATTCCAAATTGTTTCAAGATGCACAGCAAATTGGCAGAGGACCACGTTGGCCTCCTCCATCCCGAAAGACAACACTTTGGAGGAGTTGTGAGTACAGAAAGAGCCCAGGGAGGCCTGTGCAACTTCCTCTGCCCTGGCCAAGTTACCATCTTTCCATGAAATACGATTTAGGCCTCGATTCACACTTAAAGTGCCGGCTGGCCCAACACTTGGAGACAGCACCTTAAAATTCAGCAGTGCCATGATCAGGAAGTAGTTGCTCTCTAAGGAGTGATGCATACACATGTCCCTTACAACAGATGGGGAATTTGCAACAAATAGGTAGTCCAAAATACTACTCCCCCATTACCTACCCTGGTGAAGTTTGGAAGGGTGTCTGATTCACATGCTCCTTTGACCATAGAAAATCCACACTTATACAGCAGACATGCTCACTTCAGGCCCCAACAATGAGCCCGGGAGGAACCACCATCCCGCTCATAATCGCTAGTGCCGTCCACTCAGCTGCCTGGCTGGAGCAAAACATTGGGATTCTGGTGATGAAATCCCCACAAAAAAGGATCGGACCCCCGAAATTCAACTCTTCTAGGACTTTTTCCACTTCCTTGAGTAATAAGTTAACATTCCCCACATAGGTCGGGATATAGATACCAATAAGACGAACCTCCCGCCACTGAGTATGGCCCATTTTTGGGTGGGGGGTCATCTTGCCCATGACGATATTAACAGATGGGGACAGTACTTCTACTGACAACGTGGGATTTCTTACCCCCAAGCCCAAACAACCCTTTGGCCTACCCTTAGGCCCATGCACTGCTTCTTGTGTTAGGAAGCTCCAACCATCTACCACCAAGGGGTCCAATTTGGTTCCCCTTATCATTACCTGGATCCAGAAGGCTATCACCATGGCCTGTGAGTTGACTAATATCCATTTGCCAAAGTAATTTAAAGGGAGATCAACGAGGGAGATGGAGGCTCATGGGCAAAGGCATACAGGGTGTCGATCCAGGAGATTTGAGGAGCAGCATCTTGGGCAGATAAGAACACTTTCACCAGACATTCCAACTTGAACTTGCAAACTCTCTTCGGATAGGAGTGTGGAGCTCCGGAATGAACAAGCAAGTGGTGACCAAAGTGGTTCAATCAACATACTTGGTGGTCTGTGTCTGTTTGTCATAGATTCATTCTGTTTTTGGTATGCCTAAGTAATAAGTACTGGGATGAGGAAGAGGGACATAAAGGTAATGTTTTGATTACTTACTGGTAATCTCTATTACTCTTCCTCAACAGAGTAATTACAACCCCCTTCACCATCCAATGGGAATGAAGAAGGCCATTTGTGGCAAATGATTAACTTGTGCATTATGGGCCACTGGGGGTGTTACGCTGTTGGTAGAAAGGGGCTAGACACATAGAAGTAAAAACAGCCACTGGCAAAGCGAACAGGTTTGACTTTTAATAGGAAGGGCACTACCTAGCCATTATTCTGCAACATCTGGAAAATGGCGTCAGCACCTGAGCATATGGTAGCAGCGCCTGGCAAATGCTTACACACGAGTCAAAACTGTTGCCTTTACCAATGTTTGTTTTGAATAGGACTTCAGAGGCAAGGACATGAATATGGCTTATAAAGCAATTGGCTCAAGGTCCACTTGGTTAAGACATTATCATAACACTAATAGCGCATTTACAGCTGGAATTAAGCCATTAACACTCAGAAAACTCATTTAAAATAACACTCACCATCAGTAGGGTTGAAGAAAAAGCAAGAACCAAATACATGTGACAGTAAAATAGGCCATTTTAGTAAAACCTCTAGAGGTTATCATGAAAGGTCCATCTTTAGGCCTGGAGCCACACAGGAATGCACTATGGGTGCGCAGACAAGCTGAAAGTCTTGTTGTGTTGCTTGATATGAATAAATGGTCATTACTCATAGAACAGTGCTATTTCATGCATAGCTTTATCAACCCAAGAATGGCAGTTCTCAAGAATGCAACAACCAACCACATACACCTAGAAGGCCCCTCACAGCATAAAGTGTGATATTTAAGCAAAATGCCCCGAGCAGCGGAGGCATTACTGACTCAGGTAATGGCCGGGGCATTACCAGAGTCGGTAATGCCCCCGCCGCAAGGAGCATATAGCTATTAGTAACCCAGCCCGCAAGATCTGCGTGACCGGGGCACTAAAAGCAAAAAATGACCAAGAAAATGCCCGCCAGAAAGGGAAACAGAGTCTGTTTTCCCTTTCCATGGCGGCCATCAGGAGCGGACACGCTGGGAACAGAAGCGTTCCCAGCGTGCCCGCTCTCGAAAAAAAAATGAAGGTAAGTGGGGTTGGTAGGGCAGAAGGGAGGGAGGAAAAAAAAAAGAAGAAAAGAAAAACATACCTAGGTCCCCGGCTGGGATGATGGAAGCCTCCAGCCATGTGGAGGCTCGGAGAGGGGATGGTCCCGCTTCAAGCCTCCTCATTGGTTGAGGTGCTACCACACCCCCGCCGGGAACAATGACTGTGGAATCCCGGCCGAGGGATTCCTGGCCTGGTAATGCCTCGGCGAGGGCCAATCAGAGTGGTTCTTTCATTTTGATTGAGCCCTCGCTGGGTACTAATACTGCTTAATCGAGTTAGCTCAAAGAGATTCCTGGAGATGTGTTTTGGGCAGGCACAGTGTGTGAAAATGCCTATAGGGATTAGCCAATGTGTGGATAAATATCAAAACAACACCCACAGGCTGTGTCTCCCTCCTCACGTCATCCTTCACATATCTTTCCTTCCAATGACAATAGTTTCGGCATATAGGAAGTGCGTTCAGCACAAACTAATACCCAGAACTTTAAAAAAACAAAAAAAGTGTAGGCTCAGGTCTAATCCCGTTCAGCTGTTGATGAATGCTGTGGTGAAATGACCACTCCTCTGCAGGAGTATCAGGTCAGTAGTGTGTAAACCACCAGCTCGGCCCTCACACTTCCAGAAACAAACAATGATCCCAATCATGCAGGTAAAACGGTCACAGACACGAAATATCCCTCCTTTGCCTTTTCTGGGTACGTGGACCCATGGAAGTCTCTACTCTCAGGAGGGGTGTGAATGTGAGACAGTAGCCACCCAAATAGCAATAGTACAACAGTTCCAAAACAAAAGAATGTCCAATAGAGGTTCTATGAAAATATATATATACAAACTTTAATTAAACACATTAATCATACAATTTACTATTAAAAGCACTATAAACCCACCCTTGTAAAAGAAGACAGAAGATGCAGAACAGGAATCTGTAAAATACTCTGTATACTTTGTCAGGGAGGAAAACTCAAGAAATGCAAGAACATGTTCAAAATTGTATGTCTTTGCTGGAAAAGGTACTAAAGGGATATGACCAGCCCCTAGAGCCCCAGATGGTGGGCAGGGGGGACAGGGTCACTTGAAAGTACCTGATTCCAATGTTATGCGACTCGACAGTGGAACCAGCCTCCGGACTGTTGTGCTTGCAGGTCGAAAAAGACTTTAAGGCACTGAGTCAAATTGATGTCTGGTAGCGAGTCGACATCGAGTCGGATTGGAGCGGGTCCTCTGTGCGCTTCGAAGGTGGAGTCTACAATTTTTTTTTTATTATTATTTGTTTTTAACCTAAAAGGTTTTTACAAAAATGTTCCATGAAACTGTGTCGTCAACGACATTTTCTATCATTTTCGATCCAGGGACTATGTCGTGGCTGACGTTGTATTAAAATATAGGATGCAATCTAGAATTTTTGCCATGGCCGTCACCCAAGTGGTCTTCTCTCCTCCAATCAGCCGAGTCCACCATAGGTCTTCTTCATGTATGTAAGACGAGGCGAGGATGTTTTGCAAGTAGGGTTTTCTGATGTGGTCGACCGCTGGGTATGTGAGTAGGAGATGGTGGATCGTTTCCACCGCTGCCTGGTTGTTGCAGAATCTGCATGTATTCGATGCTGACTGATTTCTAATCGTTAAGATTTCGTTTGTGTGTAGAAGATTCAGTCGTGCTCTCAGAAATAAGTTTCTGAGCTTCCTGTTTGGATATTTTTCCAGGAAAGCTTGTAACTCGTGGAGCTTCCTTGCCTGTGGTGGGAGACGGGCCCCAAGTTTGTATTTTGCAGCTGAATCCACCGTGGTAATCCAGTCTTTCTCGTATGGTCTTTTTTGTGTTTTTGTTGGATTCTCTGAGAGTTCCTTTTTGTGCTTTGGATTTCCTCCAATTTTTCATCCTGGACTTTTATCCATTTGTTTAGATGCAGACTTTGCGTGTCTATATGTTCTTCGAATATGGCGTTCAGAAGTTTTGGGCGGTCATCAAGGAGGATTTTCCTATATAACATCAAAGCGTTACGTTCGGTGGCTCCCTTCAGCGATTGTTGGCTTAGTTCTCATCTTATAAGCACAATCGGAGTTGACTTGGGAAAGAAGAGAACCTTTCTCCAAAAGTAGCTTTCCAATTCTGTCCAGATCTCAGTTGGCAGGAATGGCATTGCTTCCGCTCCATAACAGATGGCGGGGACGACCTTTGCTTTGTGAAAGTTTAGGAGCGGGACGAGAGAAAAGCGACCACATTTCTTGTCTACAGCCTGTGCCAGAGTAGTTAGACTTCTGATTTTTGTGCGTAGTGCAGTTTGCATTGCCTTTTCCTGGTTCAAATTGTCCAACATCACTCCCAGGTATTTAAATTCGGTTACGCTCTCTATTGGTGCGCCGTCAATTTGCCATTTGAAATTTTTCGAGCTTCCGCAACATTTGCCAAGGGTTAGTATTTTAGTCTTACTTTTGTTGATTTCCAGGTGGTTATTGGCAATGTATTTGGCAAAATTTGACAGCTGTCTCTGGAGACCAATGGCTGTTTGATCAAGTAGTATAATATCACCTGCATAAAGCAGTCTTGAAATTTTACTTTTGCCTAGCTGTGGAGGGAAAGATCGCACCTCTTTTTCCGAGTCTTTAAAATCTCCCATATAAGTCAGGAAAAGAGCTGGGGCCAGGGGGCATCCCTGTTTGACTCCACGGTTTGTTAGCATTGCTGCAGACAATAAACCTTGGTTGTTTAGTCGTACCTGCATTCTAGTGTTTTTCTGTAGCGATATTATCGGTTGCAGGATTTCTTCTGGGCATCTCCAAGTTCGTAGTATTTCCCACAGGATATGCCTGTCGACTTGATCAAAGGCCTGGCTTAGGTCTATAAATGCCAGATAGAGTGGAGTACCTCTTGTCATGACCTTTCCCTTTAGGACACTGAGAATCAGGATGTTTGTTGTAGTACCCATATTTTTCTTAAAGCCTGGCTGGAAAGGATCTTCGCATTCTGCTTCTCGTGACCAGTTTTGGAGTAAGAGAGTGCTGTATACCTTGCCGATCACGTCGAGTAATGCGATCGGCCGAAGGTTTGCAGGGTTTTCCCTATTTCCTTTTTTGTATATGGGAACCACCACGGATGATGTCCAAGAGTCTGGGAGTAGCTTTGTTTCCGCACAGCGTTCGAAGACCAGGCTGATAAAGGATGCCCATTCCTCCGGATGTTTTTTCAATTCAATGTTTGAGAGGCCATCTGGTCCAGGGGCTTTGAAGTTTTTGAGTTTTTCGTATTACTTCCAGAATGTCCAACTTATCATGGAGCTTTACCCATGGTGGCTCCTCTCTGGGGGCTTTTGTGGTCGTTTTCTTCACTCCAGGGGCCAAGATCCTGACTCGCGTCTAAAAATAGGTTTTTGTAGTGGGCTACCCATGTTTCTTCAGATATGGAGGTGGTTAACACGTGATTCGTTTGACGGTCCATAGATCTAATTAATGGCCAAAATTTCCGGGCGTTTTTCCCGTATAGCTGTTTTAACAACACCTCCGAGTCGTTTTGATATAAAGTAAGGCAATGATTTTTCAGCAAACCTTTATAGTTTTTGGATGCCACCAGGAAAGCCTTTCTTTTTTCTGGAGTGTTGTCTCGTACTGCCGCTCTTTTTGCTGCTCTCTTCTTCTTTTGCCTACCAAGGTGTTGTCATATTTGTGAGCAAAGGCTTCCGGTCTTGGCCTATTAGTTGCTGTTGAGTTTTAGTGGGCAGTAATACGGCTTGATGTTGGTTTGATTTGTGCGCTCCATCAGAGAGTTATTAATTGCCAGTTTGCAGATGTTGTAAGCACTCAATGTAAGACGTTTTCGGTTGTTGGTTACTTCCAACTCAAGGTCTATTGATTGGTGTGGTTTCCTGTGGCCAATCCATGTTGCAGCCAGAAGGTTGTGATCACTGGCTGCAGTTTGTATTACGGCAAAGGAAGTTATTGTCGGAATTAGGGAGCGGGAGACAAAGATGTAGTCAATTGTTGCAGTTGTTTTTTCACCTTCCCAAGTCGGTAGGCAACTTTTTTTTGCGTAAACACTGTCCAGATTGACCAATTCTCTTGAATCCATCAAAGTAAGCCACGCACGGCCTCAATCCTCTGCCAGAGTGGTTCGAGGTGAGGGATGTTTCTTAGTGCAGACTGCATTTAGATCTCCACATATAATTAGGTAGGAGACCTGATACTTGATGTATCACAGCAGAGTGATGAAATTGTCAATCGAGATCGCTTTTGGGTTCCAGTAGGTGTTGATGATGGTGGCTAGTACTGTTGTAATCTTCCCGTTACCCGTGTTCTGATGATTCCATGTAACTAGCACCGTTAGTAGGAATAATGATGTTGTGAGGATTTCTTTCACTAAGATTCCTTTTCACAGCCGAATAGCTGTTATAAGGCCGGAGAACGGACATCCTCTTATACCTTTATTTGCCGGTGCAAGTGTTAGTTCGTATCCATCTAGGGTTGGTTTCTCCATTAACCATGTTTCCTGGAAGCACAGGATATTGAAGTTGGCCAGGTTTACATCACCAGGAACTGCCAGGTGGGAAAAGCCACGAGTATTCCATGAGCCTAGTCGAAGTGTTGCAGCTTCTGGCTTTTGTTGCATAGTTCGAACAACTGTCGGTGGAATCAGGGATTGCTATTTTCGGTTCGCTGACAGGGCTTTCAGGATCCATGCCCACAGTTGTTTTAGGGAGGTCGAGTTGGTTTGGTCTTGTCTGTCTTTTTCTGTTGTCGCAGGGACCTGCACCAGTGTTCTTTTGATTAAGGTTAAGGGTCCCAAAGGCAGTTTTATTAATTTGTCCTTGGCGTCTTCATCTATCCCACTCCCTTGAGTTACAATCGGTATATTGTCGTAGGAGCTGGAGATTCTGTCCCTCTTTTCCTTTCCTACATGCTTCTGGTCAGGACTTGAGGTATCTAGATGTCCCTTTGAGTGCAATTTCGATCTGTAGGAACTGGTCTTTGTGGATCGACCAGTGATGTTGTATTCTCTGTTTGGTATCCTCCTCATAATGCACTGAGGGGACTTCGGAGTTTGTTGGAAGCTCTTGATTTCCGTTAGGTCATAGCCTAGTTTGAGTAGTTTATCTGATGCCTCTCGTAGCTTTTGTGTGACTCTTCCAGACGTAATTGTTCTGGTCTTGATGGTCGTGCCGATTATTGAATACCTCCATCCCCAAGTACCACACAGGCAGAATGACCAAATACTGTCTGTGCAATCTTTGAGGCCACAGGTGTAGTGAGCCGTCAACTGGAACCAGGAAACGCCGGAAGAACCCCTTTGACCACTGTAAGGCAATAGACGGTTATCAAACTAATGCAATATGGACACAGCAATAAGGAACTGATTGTAACAAGGCTTACCTAAACGAGCTGTGAGCCAGGTCGTAATTCATTAGGGGCAGCCAGCAGAGACAGTGGGCCGGGTTCTAGAGGGGCTTGGGTAGTAGTTCCACACCTGGACAAGATGGCACAAGAGGAGTCCACAAAACACGTAATGGGGTCAGAAACCAGTTCAAAGCACAAGGTCCAAGCAAAGGGGCAGTCCTTTTGAGCAATCCGTGAAGTAGGTGCAGGGTCGAATATCTTTAGAAGCAAGCAAGAAGTGTTCCAGGGCAATGGTAACAGATGAAGCCAGGAAGAAGTAGAATATCCAAAAACAGTCCGTGGTCGTAGAGCCGATGAATCCTAGATGAAAAACAATAACGCCAAACAGTCCTTACGAGAAGCAGCTGAGAAGCGCTGCCACCGTGGCTTCCGGCGCTTTTGACTGTTTCTTGTAGTCACATGATGCAAAAACGCGCAAGCGTGGGAAAGTCACGTGATGGCAGAGGATGAACGTGATTGGCAGCAGTTCACATCACGTGACGCATGAATCACCGTGTTCCTCGGCGGTGCTGCAAGGCATACAGGAGTTTCCACGGGAGTTGCCAGGACAATGAAGGCCGGAAAACACCTAGAAAACCAGTCATCCTTCTCCAGTGTCGAGCGGAAGGCCGTGTTCCTGTGCCCTGATTTGCAGCGAGTGATGTGCCAGGTAAGTGCAGGCTGGTCGTGGGTTTCCTAATGGATTGCCTAGTAGCGAGCACACTGGGAGATGTGACAGAGCCCTCCCCCAAGGGCCCACGACCCTGTGGGCAGGAAGGATGGTCCCGATGGAAACGAGCCACCAGTCAAGGGGCATTAACATCCTGGGAAAAAACCCAAGAGCGCTCCTCAGGACCGTAACCCAACCAGTCCACGAGGTATTGTAGCCGACCCCATCTAAGACGAGAGCCCAAAATGGCACTGACCTCAAAGACATCTGGAGAGGAGACCGAGACAGGGGCAGGAGGAGAGATGATACGCGTGGGGGAAATGCAAGGCTTGAGCAGGGAGACATGGAATACCGGGTGTATATGCCATGTTGATGGGATCAAAAGACGCAGGGCCACAGGGTTTAGGACCTTGACAACCCTGTACGGGCTAACAAATCGAGGCAGCAACTTCCGGCAACCAGGGATGTGCAAATGGCGGGTCGACAACCAAACAGGGTCACCCACATGGTAGTCAGGGGCTGTCACCTGTTTCCGGTCTGCCTTCTCCTTCATAGACACTTGGGCCTCACGTAAATGGATAAGGGTCTGGTCATGAACTGAAACAAGGTCGCGGGCGCAGGCCGTAGCAGCAGGGGCAGAAGAGGAGTCGAAATCAGGGAAAGGAAGGGTTCGGGGATGCTGACCCTATAAAGCGTAGAAAGGAGAAAAGCCTGTGGAGGAATGCTGAGAGTTATTGTATCGGAACTCAGCGAGGTGGAGAAGGTTCAGCCAGGTATCTTGGAACTGAAGGGTCAGGCAGCGTAAGTATTGTTCTAGGGTCTGGTTCACCCTCTCTGTCTGCCCATCGCTCTCCGGGTGGTAAGCGGAGGAGTAGCGGGCGTCAATACCAAGGAAGTGAGGGCTTGCCAAAAACGTGAGGTGAATTGTGAGCCACGAACCGAAACCAGGACCTGTGGCAAACCAAAAAGACAAAACACTGATTTGAAGAATAATCGGGCCAATGTAGGGGCAGAAGGTATACCTGTACAAGGAATAAAATGGGCCATCTTGATGTACGAGTCAACGACTACCCAGATTGTGTCATAGCCCTGTCTGCGAGGTAGATCCGTGACTAGATCCATAGAAACAGTGTGCCAGGGTCTGGGGGAAGAGGCAAACGTTGGAGTAGACCTAGTGGCCGACCACGGCGTGTCTTGCACTGAGCACATATGGAGCAGGAGTTCACGCAGCCTTCCACATCGCGCCACATCGATGGCCACCAGCACCAGCGCTTTAGTAGCTCCACGGTACGTAGTTGTCCAGGGTGACCATTGATGGCGCCATCGTGGGACCAAGCAAGCACCTGATTGGGTACATCACTTGTGGGGAGAAAGAGTTTCCCGTGAATAAATGGTAACCCTTCCTGAAGTACCAAGTCCCAATCTGCCAACGCATTTGGATGTTGTGAAACCCACTGCCTAATGATGGATAGCATGGGTAGGGATGGTGTGCATAAACAGACTACGTGACCCTTCCCTAATAGTGTATCGGGATACAAAGACAGGGATTCCCCCCCAGGAGAACGAGAAAGCGCATCCGCCTTGCCGTGGGTAGTCCCCGGCCTATGTTTCACTACAAAATCATATGCAGCGAAGAAGAGATGCCAGCGTACCTGTCTGCTATTTACACATTTGAGGGAGGCCAGGTCTTGGAGGTTCTTGTGATCAGTGTACACCACGGTCTGATGTTTTGCCCCTATAAGGTGATGTCGCCATGTTTGCAAAGCATCCTTAATGGCCAGCAATTCTTTTTCGGTAACCGTGTAGTGATATTCGGAAGACGTGAACTTCCTAGAGTGGTAAGCTATGGGATGCAGTTGCCCCGTGGCTGAACAAGGTTGAGAGAGCACTGCAGCTAATGCAAAGGAGGAAGCGTCGGCCTCTACGACAAATGGAAGATCCGGGTCAGGGTGTTGAAGCACCAGGGCGGAAGTGAACCTGGACTTCAGGGCCTCAAAGGCCTTTTGATGCTCCGGTGTCCAACAGAACGGGGCAAGAGGATTGGTCAAGGCGGTTAGCGGTGATACAATGGAGGAAAACCCAGCGATAAAGCGCCGATAAAAATTGGCAAACCCAAGAAAAGATTGTAACTGTTTAAGGTTGGTCGGGGCAGGCCACTCTATGATAGCGCAGACTTTCTAGTGGTTCATGGATAGGCCACCAGGTGTTATGTGAAAACCCAAAAAATCCACCTCTTTAGTGTGGAACTCACATTTTTCGGGTTTAGCGAATAAGGCATGATTCTTGAGGCGTGTTAATACTTCTTTAACATGGACGATATGTTCCTCCAAGGAGGAGGAAAACACCAGAATGACGTCCAAGTAAGCCACTACGTATATGTCAAGAATATCACTGAACACCGCGTTGACAAATCGTTGGAACGTAGCTGGGGCGTTACATAAGCCGAAAGGCATCACAGTATATTCAAACAGGCCATGTTTGGAGCAGAACACTGTTTTCCACTCGTCTCCCTGACTCATACGGACCAGGTTGTAAGCACCTCGGAGATCCAGTTTAGTAAAAATGGTTGCACGTGTCAGCTTGTCTAGTAGTGGGGAGATCAATGGAATGGGATACCTGTTCTTTATGGTAATGGCATTCATCTTTCTGTAATCCACAAAAGGACGTAAGTCCCCTTCTTTTTTCAGTTCAAAAAAGATGGGACTAGCAGTCGGAGAGCAGGAGGGTCGTATGTGGCCTAATCGTAAGGCTTGTTGGATGTAATCCTTCAGGGCCTGTTCCTCTGACTGGGATAAGGAATATATCCTGCCCCTAGGGATCACTGTATCAGGGACTAGATCAATGGGGCAATCATAGGGTCTGTGTGGTGGTAAACCTTCTGCCGTGGCCTTGTCAAACACAGTCTGGAATTCATGATAAACGGTGGGGATACCAGCCATTACAGCCCCTACAGTATGTGTTGAGAGTACACTTTGCATTGTCTCCTCTAGGTGGGAAGAGGCCATTGCCCCAAGAATACTGGCAGGGGAGGTGAGTGTCTCAGATTCTATCAGGCAGAACTGTTGGCATATATCAGATTCAAAGGTGACTTGACCCGTACCCCAATTGATCAGCGGTTGTGTTGTCTCAACCAGGGAATGCCCAGAATGACACCGAATTGTGGGGTGGTGATAAGATCGAATGACATAGTTTCCTTATGGGTGTCCTGGATTACCACCTCCATAGGAGCAGTTTGATGCATGATGAGACGGGAAGCAAGGGAGGTACCATCAACTGCTTGCACTGGTTATGGGTGTTCCTTCTTAATCAAGGGTAAATTGAGATTGTGGGCCAATGCTATATCGATGAAGCAGCCAGTGGCCCCAGAATCGATCACTATGTGTACCTGGTGTGTAAGCTCCCTTGTAGGTTTCAATGAGGCTTGGACCACGATAGGTCTGATGAGACCGAAAACGGGTTCAGTGGGGGACATGGAGGTGCTTGCCCGTAACCCCGCTCTTAGGGGCGAACCTTCTGAAAACCCTGATTCTTATTTCTTGGGCGACGGGGGCATTCTTTTACATAATGTCCGTTGATGCCACAGTAAAAACAAGAATTGTCTGTTCTTCTACGTTCCCGTACGGCCTGAGTGATGGGACTCCAAATCCCACTGATTTGCATGGGTTCAGGGGCCGCCAAAGCTGAAGATGTTTGATTGGAAAAACCGACCTCTGCCTTACGCTCAGATCGTCGTGCATCTACTTGCAGGGTTAGGTCTGCCAGTTCGGAAAAAACAGAGGGAAGGGCCGGGACCACTGAGAGGGCATCTTTCATAGTATTACATAGCCCTTTGTAGTACACAATGGGCCTCATTAGGACCCAGGCGGTAAGGGGTTTACGGCGGCGTAAACAGCGCCGACCCTTACCGCCTGATTCCGAGGTCCCTTAGCGCCATGGAGGTTTTAACACCTGCTTTTAGCAGGTGTTAAAATCCATGGCGCTAAGGGACCTTGTTGTTAATTACGCCACCGTAATTTACGGTGGCGTAATTAACGCCTTCCCCACTCCCATTATGCCCTATGGGGCAAAAATGGGAATGGGGAAGGGTAAATGGGTAAATGGGGACTTACCGCCCCACTCACCTCGGAATGGGGCGGTAAGTCCGCCAACCACCATGGCGTAAACGTAGTTTACGCCATGGTGGCAAAGGTACGACCCAGGCGGTAACTTACCGCCTGGGTCGTAATGAGGCCCATTGGCTTTCTTTTCCTCCGGCCATGAGGTCTCTGTAGCAAGTTGGTTAAAACGAGTTATATATTCAATAAGTGTTTGTCTGCCTTGTGTGAGCTCTAGTAGTTCCAAATCTCGAGATTGTGCTTTATACCTGGTATCGAATACCTTAGCCATTTCCGTTACTAGAAGATCGAAATCATATAATGCTGGATGGTCGTTTTCCAGTAACGGGTTCGCCCAGGTAGCTGCCATGCCAGATAAATGGGAAAGAAGGAAGGCTACCTTGGTGACGGAATCAGGGAAAGCCTGGGGTCGACATAGAAAATTTAGTTTACACTGATTTAAGAATGTGCGGTATTTTCTTGGATCACCTTGGAATCGCTCTGGGGCAGCAAGGGGAAGTGAAGTAGGAAGTAGTACAGGAGTGGGAGTTGTGGATGGAGCGGAAGGAGACTGGGCTTGAGGAGCGTCTCCAATCTCGGCGTCAGCCGGTAAAGTGTGACGTGTGCTTTGCAAGGCATCAAGACGGTGGTGGATTGCCATTGTTGCGGCGACCATGTCGGTCCTAAGGAGCGCAACTGCCTGCATTAAGGCGGTCACGTGGTCCCCGGCAGAGGGATCCATAATCAGGACGACCAGAAAGGCTTCTCAGTCTGTTCTGGTCTTGGTGGTCGTGCCGATTATTGAATACCTCCGTCCCCAAGTACCACACAGGCAGAATTACCAAATACTGTCTGTGCAATCTTTGAGGCCACAGGTGTAGTGAGCCGTCAACTGGAACCAGGAAACGCTGGAAGAACCCCTTTGACCACTGTAAGGCAATAGACGGTTATCAAACTAATGCAATATGGACACAGCAATAAGGAACTGATTGTAACAAGGCTTACCTAAATGAGCTGTGAGCCAGGTCGTAATGCATTAGGGGCAACCAGCAGAGACAGTGGGCCGGGTTCCAGAGGGGCTTGGGTAATAGTTCCACACCTGGACAAGATGGCACAAGAGGGGTCCACAAAACACGTAATGGGGTCAGAAACCAGTTCAAAGCACAAGGTCCAAGCAAAGGGGCAGTCCGTTTGAGCAATCCGTGAAGTAGGTGCAGGGTCGAATATCTTTAGAAGCAAGCAAGAAGTGTTCCAGGGCAATGGTAACAGATGAAGCCAGGAAGAAGTAGAATATCCAAAAACAGTCCGTGGTCGTAGAGCCGATGAATCCTAGATGAAAAACAATAACGCCAAACAGTCCTTACGAGAAGCAGCTGAGAAGCGCTGCCACCGTGGCTTCCGGCGCTTTTGAATGTTTCTTGTAGTCACATGATGCAAAAACGCGGAAGCGTGGGAAAGTCACGTGATGGCAGATGATGAACGTGATTGGCAGCAGTTCACCTCATGTGACGCGTGAATCGATGTGTTCCTCGGCGGTGCTGCAAGGCATACAGGAGTTTTCACAGGAGTTGCCAGGACAATGAAGGTCGGAAAACACCTGGAAAACCAGTAATCCTTCTCCATTGTCGAGCGGAAGGCCGTGTTCCTGTGCCCTGATGTGCAGCGAGTGATGTGCCAGGTAAGTGCGGGCTGATCGTGGGTTGTCTAGTGGATTGCCTAGTAGCGATCACACTGGGAGACGTGACAGTAATATGGAGAAGGGTTGTCGCTTGCTTTCCTTCATGAGTTGGTTCGACTCGGATTAGGTCTTCTGTTCTTATTGAAGAGAGGGTGGATACGCTATTGAACAGTTTTAAAACGGTTCTTCTATTTAAGATGACGTATTCTCGACTGTCCCTCAGTTGCTCTATTTTAAATGCAGGCCGAGTTTTGCCCACCTTTTGTTGTAGGGCATCTTTGTCTCTATTTCGTTTTTCTTCGTCTTTGGGCTGCCTGTTTCCTGGGGTCGGCCACTCTTCCGAGTATACGTAGTTGCTATACCTCCGTGGGAGGGTGGTGCGTCTGGTTTCTATGGAGTCCGTTCTGTCCGTATGCTTGTGGGACATTGAGGTAGCCGCCTTGGATCGGTAGTGCCGTGAAGAGTTTTTAGATGATCTTTCCTATGGTTTAGGTGGATGCACTATTTGTCCCCACTCTTTGCTGTTTGATGTCTTCTTACATCTCTCTTCTAACGTGAGGAAAGGTTGAGCCTCGTTTTCTTCTTCGGTCAGGCTTAGGTTTGGCTGACTTGTCCTCGCCAGAGCGGGGTTGGTGCAGAGGAGAGAAACTGGGCCCCCATTATCTGAAGGCGGATCTTCGAGGTGATGGCTTAGGTTCATAAGTGCTTCTTCCTCCAGGAATTCCTCTGTCATTTTCAGAGATCCAGTGGAGCTTACTGTCGTCGTTAAATCGACGTAGGTATGGCTAGTCAAGTCATTAGACTTGTTTAGTTGGTTATTTTCCCACAGTTTTCTCTCTGCAGTGATTTTACTTGCTGCAGGTGTGATAGCTGTTTTATACTGGGCTTTCTTTTCTGTAGGGGGCAAACAGAAGACCAGGTGTTTTTCCTGTTGGTTGGCCCTTGGTTGTTTTCCTTGGCTGGTCAAAAATGACAAAGTCTCTGTTGGCCGTGGACTCTGTCTCTGGTCCAATGGTTTTTTCCAGGGCCACTGTAGATAGAGACAATACTTCTTCACTGACACAGTTGTTCTTTATTGGCCGTGCTTTCTGAACTTCTGGCTTCCTCTTGTCGATCAAGCAACTAACCAGGACAGTGTTCTTCATAAGGTCTATTGACTGGGTGTTTGGTCTGTGGTCTGTGGCTGTCTCAGATTGACACTGGGTTTCGGTACTAAAGCTTTAAGTTTTTCTTCCAAGACCTTTGGAGTTTGACAGGCTATTGACTTAGTTATTAATGGGCCTTGTTGTTTGATTGTACAGAGGATCTTCTTGTCGGTGGGAATGTAGTTCTGATAGTTTGTCTTTGGCTTGTACTCCTAACTTTGCTTCCGTCGCCATGATGTACCCCTCAAAATATTGGAGTTTAGTGAACATCATAGCTGATAGGGTACTATGACCTTTTAGACTAATACTCACTGCAGACATGATGGCAAAAATGTCAAGTTTCTTTTTTGGAGAATCTGTATTTGCGGTAGATAGGGAGTCGCTCAACTTTTGGGATCGATATGGAGGGACTGGTGTTGACGATTGCGAGTCTTTTCTTGATGGTCGCATGTGGGATGATGTTTGCTCCCTTAAAGGTGTTTGAACTTTGCGATTGGATTTATTTTGAAGGTCACCTTGTGAGGTGTCCAGATCTTTGGTGGCTTCATGTATTCCATTTTTGTTTTTTTCTGGCGTGTCAGACTCTGGAGTGGTTAGGTCTGGTGCCTCGCTCACAGGGACTGTTGTGCGCTCTGGTTCCGGTTGCAAGGCTGCGCTGGTGGTGGATTCGCCGAACTCTAGGTCGGTAGTCATTGCTGTAGGTTTGTTTTGTCGCTCCTTCTGCAACCCACTATATTCTGGTTGTGGTGGGTTGTTGATAGGTGGCTTTTGCCGTCTTTGACGCTCCTCCGGTAAGGCCCATTGAGAGTCTCGTGGCTCGCTATGTTCTAGCTAAGCCGCGTCGGGGACCAGTTGTGTACCGACGATCTCTAGGTCAGTATCTTGATGTGGTTCAGTGACTTCGGTGGTGAATACTACCTCTAGTATTTCACTGTCTGTAATTTCGTTTAGTATTTCGAATTTACGTTTGTGCTGCTTTCCGAAAAAGTCCTTTAAGTTATGTAAAGAACTTGTTTTCCTGGAGTCTGTGTTTGTGCCCTTTTGTTGTTGGATGGTTTTCTTTTTTGTACAAGAGGTCGATGTGTTTAGGTTTTTTGTAGACTTCCCCTGGGTTTGTCGCTTTTTTGCTCCCTCACTCGGTTTCTCAGAGTGACCCATAGTTCTAAGTTTTAATGAGCGCTGTGCTCTTTTCCATTTTTTCCTATTTGGGCCCTCCTCCATTGAGTTTTTTTTTTTCATGTTTGGTGAAGGTGCGACATCCGAACAGCTACTATTGTGGTCGAGATCCTGCCAAGCCTTTTCTTGATCGGATGTGGTCCTTTTACATGATTTAGGGACCTGGAAAGCCGGGGCTGGCAGTGTCCGGTCCCGAGGGGGGGCATGAACTTGGATTAGCACATCGTGGGTCACACCTTGAGGAAGTGCACTTAAGTCGTGCACTTCCCTTTTGTCCAGGGAACTGTCAGAGGTGGCTGCCCCCGAAGGTTTAGCTTCATCTACGATACTCCAAGGCTGAGCCTCCGGGCTTCGCTCGTCGGTTGTATTTTCGATTTCTTAGTCTCCCCACATCAGCAGCCCCCTCGAGTCCTCGGGGTGCTGAGTGGCCAACGGTCTTCGCCGGAACCTCTCGTCTCTCCACACAATTCCTCTGCCTCTGTGATCGCCACGGGCCCGCCCCCGACGCTCAACGCCCGCCGTCCTCCGACAGACTGGGCAGAGCCTTTGGTCATGGGAGCCCCGCTGCTCGCAGAATTCGAGGAAAGCGGGGGAGAACAAAGTAACTGCCGTCTTCCTGGTAGGCTCACCGGGTCCTCTAAAGAGCCTAGTTCAAAACTTGTCTCCGGCAGCAAGGGTCCTGCGCCCCGGTCCAGCAGTGTGTGTAAACGTACTTTGCCTCGTTTGTCATGGAGACTTAGGATACTAGTTGAGGATGGGAGTGCGATGTTCAGCCTGGCTTTTTTATAGTTTGCAGAGTCTTTAAATTGACCTTCGCGTTTCTGTTCGAGGCGCTTGGTGTCACAATTAGCGTTTCCTCGCTCAAGAGTCTCCGTAAAGGAAGGGGGACTTGATTTTCCTCTGGCACAAGATATTCCTTGGCAGACATTGTTCTTGTCCTTTCGTCTGCTTTGGGTTTGAAACTCCGGAGTCGGTGACCTTCAGCTGCCGGGCTCAGCGGGGTTGCGTCTATGGCGTCCATGTCGGCCATAGACTGCCAAGACTGCTTCTACTCTGCCGCCTACTCCGCGGCCGCTCTGAGGCTGAATGGGGTTTTTGTAAGTGCTCCTCCCCCAGCACTCGCAGTAAAGACAGTAGACAGACTGTCGGGTCCGGATTCAAGAAGCGAGTAGCAGGGACTGTCAAGACTGCTTCTACTCTGCCGCCTACTACAAGTCTACAATGCAAGTCAATTGGCCACAGTTGAGTGCGGTCCGAGATGATGAATAGCACTGGCTGGGGAAGACGAGTGACCTGGTGATCCAGTGGCCTTATTTGAGCTGCGATTCAAAGTTCCAACCGTTCACTGCTTAGTTCAATTGTGTGGCAGCTTGAAGTCATCATCGCAGTGCACTGATGATTGAGCCAGACAGGCTAGGAGGCTCTGCTGGGGTGATGCAGTGTCAAGCTGGTTCAATAGGTGCAAATATTGGTGGTTCTAAGTTCAAGTGTGTGCGGTAGCTTAAATCCATTCTAATGGAGCAAACAGGGATCCTGGCTGTTTTGCCTCTCCGGGCGCTTTGATACCCAATGGAGGGGATATCAGGACAAGGTGAGTCCATTTGAGTCTCTGATATCTAAGTCTTTCGAGGTTTGCATGCAGGCCTTGGTCATCAGCAAAGTCAACCCCAATGTGCCCTGGGAATGGGCTGGGAGCAAAGCTTGCCTCTGCTTTGGAGTACCCCCTCCTTCTGCACCTCAATAGCTGATGGTTTTGGTTTGGAAAGGTTAACTCTCCTAAAGTCTCTTGAAGTCCAGGAATGAAAGAAAGAAATAGTGGGAGGCTCCCTCATTTATAGGCAAAAGGCCACACGGGATTGGTTGAACATGAGACGGCTTTAAGGGGTCCAAACCCTGTCTTTTGGCAAGTGCCCCTTTCCTCCTGATGTAATTGCGAGAGTTCCATGTTCTACAGGAAGTGGAGGGGACAGGAAGGAGAGAACACCCACATTGTCAAACACAAGAGCTAATTATATATATTAAGAATTCCCCCAGTTGCTCTGCTTCCCTCTCCCCATTCAAAACAGAATCAGGGGAAGCGGAACTTCCAGGGAAACCCTCTGGGGAATAAAACCCTGGTGGTCAGGTGTCTTCCGGGTCCTAGGTGCTGTTTCTGTTGCTACCGGAGGATTGGGATGTTGTTTATACAGGCTGATGGCGTTGGCTCTCACTGACTCGTGCTGAAATAGAAACACATAGGTGAGGGCAAACACTAGCACTGGGTATATGATGCTGATTCACAGAAGGAAATCATTACCCTGAGGTTTTCCTCTCAGAACCAAGAAGGAGCTGGGCCTTAGGCTTTGTGTCGGGCTGAAGGGATAATTAGAATGTTAGGGGGTGATAGGGAAAGAATACCACAACAGAGGGAGAGAGGGATGAAACCTACCTACCTACAGAAGGCTTACAGAACTTGGATGTCGGTCTGCTGATACAGAACTTGTAATGCGACCGCAGTTGCCGTAGTGCTGCAAGAGTTAGAATGCGGGTAAGTGCAGAAACAACGGGAAAGGAACCAGGAACCAGATTGACTGATCACGTACCGGAGGAAGGAGCGCTGCTAAGTAATTGGATTTAGAATGCGCGCACCGGGAAATGACTGAAGAGGGCAGCGAAGGAGGACTCAAGGAGGAGGGTATAGACCCCTGTGTGGGATAGAGGACTCGAGGATGAGTGCATAGAGCGCTGTGTGGGATAGAGGACTCGAGGATGAGTGCATAGAGCGCTGTGTGGGATAGAGGACTCGAGGATGAGTGCATAGAGCGCTGTGTGGGATAGAATAAAGATGAGGACATGCGCAAGGGCTAAATCAGTAGCAGTTTGCCTGGAAATAGTTGCAAACTCACAGAGCAATCACTGCATAGAGTAGTGACGCGTCGGCTCTCTGTCTGCGGTCCATGATAACTTCCTCCCACAACCCCAATGGGCGGAGACTGAGTAAGGAGAGAAGAAAAGGCTGAAAGTTACTGTGGCTTGCAAGCGCCATTTTAGGGGAAACACATGCCACCTGCCCGACTCGCCTCCACCTGTTCCAGAGAGACCATCACTGCCCACCGAGCATGACGCACATACACGTAAAATGGAGGAATACTTCCGCAAACCCATGTGTGCTCTCTGACTATCCTAACTCTATTTGTCAGCCTGCAGCTGCAAACGTGCTATGGTGTGCAGCCCTCTAGGGTGAGACAGGCCTTTGTTATGGAATTTCCCCTTTGATGCCAGGCTTTCAGGCCATCTCCAGCTGGAAGAGCCCTCACCTGGATACGGAGGAGTTACCTTACCTCCCAGAAAATCAACAGAGGCATGCATCCTGCCTTTTGTTCTTTTCACTGCACTGCAGACAGACATGCACAATTCATATAGGGCCTCATCACGACTTTGGCGGTAACCCTCAAATCCGGCGGTAGCGCTATTACCGCCGGATTTAAGGGTCCGCCAAAGCAGGACCTCGGCGGATTTCTCACCAGCTCTGGGCTGGGGGGAAATCCGCCGAAAATTCACACTATTTCCGCCGGCAGGAAATCCACCGGCGGTATTAGCGCAAAATTTCCCCATTAAGCCCAATGGGGAATGGGGCATTCCCGAATGGGCTCAATGGGGAATGGGGATTGACATTACTGCCGAACTCGTGATCCGGCGCTATTAGCGCCGGGGAGTTCGGCGGTAGGGCTAATACCGCCCGCGCTAAAAGCGTTACCGTTACCGCCCAAGTCGTGATGAGGCCCATAGTCTTCATTAGCTTGGTCTGAGTAAACAGCGATGGCACTGGTGTGTTATGAATCATATGTGCCTTTAATAATTATGTGAACCACAAGACATCTTAAAAAAACCTAGGTATGGCTTATATTCCTAGATCATCCTGACACCAATAGCGGTGTAGACTTAAATCCTGGCTGTCACAGCAGCTGTCAAAAACGGCACCTGTGACCTCAGAACCTACTCTCTGCTACCGGAGAGCAAGGGCTGCCGCTCAGGTTACTAATGCAGCAGGGCACAGGTGTACACTATACTTTTGGCATGGAGTTTAATGAAAGGGGGACTGGATAGAAGACCACCCTCCATGAAATGGATTACTGACATCATTAACACAAATCCAAAAAGTTAGGGCTGATACACCCTCAGAACATGGCAATCCTTCCCAAGTGAATATTCTAGAAACCTCTGAATGTAAAAAAGTGGATTGGAAAAACTATGCCACACTGGTGGAAAAAAGGATACTCCAGATGTTAACAGAAGAAATTCATGTAGGGTACATTATAGGGGCTGCACAAAGCAGACTCTGAAAGCAAAACACAAGCCCACACATGCTCGGAATAACTGTGGTTACCACATGAACGTGCCTTGATGCAATGTCAGGCAGGCACGGGATAGACTATGTGGGACTATTTACCATTCTCGAAAAGATACCTGGACGATACGACCAATAAACAATGGGCGATGTCCATTCTCAGCGTATTTGAAATGTCCACAATTAAAAAGCGCACCTTTCAAATAGTAGATAAATCACGTGATTGGAAATGAAGCAGGGATTGGCTACATCGATATCCTTACCAAATTCTCAAATGACATATCCAGTTAAGAAGTTAGCTCAGTTAGTTAAAGGGGCCGCCTAATGAAAGCAATTGATTGCAGTTCTCTTTACCCAAACCCACACTGTAGTCAACGGTAGCCAGCAGTGCATGGAGTCTACATTCCACAATGGTTGTTTGGTGTGGTCTGGTTTAGTTTTGTCACAACTGCCGGCGGCCACCGGTTCCATACATAGCAGGGCTGGGCCAGCTTCTGTCGTCACAACCAACTGAGCGCCATTGCATTGGCCTATTAACAAAACATGGGTCACAGCAAGAAATGGGCGTTTAGAAGCCAGGCTTAATGCTTTCATACCTCCAATTTGCGCTCTGTCCCATTTTCCAGCAGTGCCAAGACAGCGAGGGGCACTGAGAGGAGATAAGAGCACCACCGTAATGACCTCCCGGCTCTTGGGAGTGCACTTTGCTTTATGCCTGCATGACATTTTCATACTGGAGTACGACAAGCCGATTCCTATGAAATCCGCCTCGATGTCACACCTGCTAAGAGTAAGGAGATTCCATAGGAAGCCATTAGTGAATACTGCTTGCGAAATGAAAAGTGCAGCCTTCACCAGGCAGAGAGGAAAACTAAAGAAACAGAGCTACACCCATTTTACTCTTCACTATCACCCTTGCCTTGTGACCATTCACAATTCCATTCCGAGGACCCAATAGCACATAAGAGCAAAGCGTGGTGGTCAGCTGCCTGCATGCAATTTGCATTTATTAGAAAATTAATCGCTAAATCCAAGTCACTGCGAATAACTTTCATCATACAACTCTCCAAAAGATGCTTTAAGATGTGCAAGCATTGGCACCAAAAGCAACATGAAAGTAAACAGAGGTATCCACCGCCACTAAATAAAAGACCTTTTGCAGAATGCAGAATTTTATTTATTTATTTATTTATTTATTTATTTATTTATTCATTTGTAAAGCGCACCTAATCCGAGGGTATCTCGGACATGTGCCCATCGTTGCTGCCTGGTGTGCCCTCCCTACAGGTATGCCTTCACCCACCAGGCTTGCGTGCATACGCACTTCTAAGCAAAGGACTGTTGTTTTTACATGTATTTCAAACGAATGCCAAGAAAGACCTCTGTTTATGCACCTTTATAATTTGTGTGCGATTATGTTCGTGTGCACACATAGACAGGGGTTCAGAGGCCTGTTCTTAACAGGACCTCAAATGCAAGGACATGCATACGGCTTATAAATAAAGCGCCTTAAAGCATTAGTTAAGGCCTTTTTATTACACCTGTAGCACATTTACAGCTCAAATTAAGCCATTAACTCTCAGGAGACGTCTTTAAAATAACACTGGCAGGCCTTTCAGAGAACAAAGTGTGGCGTGATTGCATGACAGGGTTAGTTGAAACAGAAAACAGCAGGATGTTGTTAGGGCGGGGAACGACAGGTTGTAGGTGGAAAAGGACAAAAGGACTAGCATGTTTAAGAGAAATACCCATGGGCTATGTGTCCCTCCATACATGTCATCTCTCTCCTGTCTCCACATTCTATGACAATAGTTTCTGCTTATAGGCAGCACTTTCAATGTCAAAAATGGGGTCCTGTAATGGAGGCTGGTAGCTCAGAAGTAAGTACTGTGATGAGGAAGAGTTGGACTAGGAGTAATACAGATTACTACTAAATAGTCAAGACATTAACCCGCAAAATCACTTGCCATACATAAAAAGAAACAATCAGTTATGATAAGGTCAACAAAATGGATCTGCGAATCCCCTGCTCACCAATGCTGCATATTAACAATTTAGGGAATCCAAAAGAACAAAAAGTGCATCAATACACGTCCTAAACCATCATTAGGGGGCTTGATGCACCTCCAGGGCAACAGGAGAAGAGAAAGAGGGGAAAGGGCGAAGAAGTGGGGCAAGACGTGGCTGCAGAAAAGATGGTGAGGGTTTACAAATCGCCCACTGAAAAACCTTACCCGCGGCAGAAAACATATTGGGCATCATGCCAAGTTTGGTGGTGCAGGGAAAACAGTGGTAAAAAAACAGTGGTAACATAATTACGAGCATTTTCCCTGGACCAACAGATTATAATTTGGGGGAGGGGGGGTGGGTGGGGATTTACCGCCAGTGGAATTACCACGCAAAGAATTTGTCACATTTTGGGAGAAAAAGTGTCTGGAGGTAAATCCTGTAGTTTACCTAAAAAAAATCAGTGGATTTAATATGGGGTTATTCCGCCAGCGATAAATCCCCATAGGGAGCTATGGATGTAAAAATGGGGAATTGCACCACCTACCACCTCTTCAAATCCTGTGGTAATTCCATGGGTCACAGTGGTAGTAACAGTAATCGAGTTTAGTGGTAATTCTGCGATTTACCACCAAACTTAAAATAGCGGCAATGACACATTCTGTACAAAGCACAATGGAGTACTTCTGAGAGAGATTTTAATAAGTGCACTCTGTTTTGCTGTAGAATGAATGTAGTTCGATGCGTACATGTTACTTGCAGACACAGGGCAACCTTGCTTTGTGGAACGCCGCCCACGAAGGGTTAACGAGAACCACACCTTGGATGTGCAGAGTTTTTGCAATGTTACATTGTCCACGAATCGAGGCTAAAACATCTTTAAGGATGCACGCTAGATGGCGCTAGAACTCCGTGATACCCATGCCCTCCCCTCACATCGCCTTTGGGAAGGAAGGGATCGAAGGGTGTGCTTGAACGTGGAGAGGGTGTGCATGCATGTCCAGGCGGAAGCACCGCATGTTCTAGAGAAGGGTTCAGGGCCTGTGCCTGGCTTGCCATAGGCTCCACAAGTGTCGCTAATCAGCAGAAAACACGATTTGGAAAAGCTCTGGCGCAGGCGCTGGACAATGCATTGCAAAGCGCCTATCTCACGCCACATCACTATCAGATGCTGCTCGCCTAGGCGCTTTATTAAGCCAGTTTAAAAAAAAAAAAACTAATGTGTGCAGTACAGCTTGTAATAGCGGATATACAGTCAGGGACGTCGTTTCACGAAAATGCCAGGTGTAGTGGAAGTGACATCATGCGACCCATCACCTATGATGACATCACAAGTGATGCTGTTTGACCCCACCCCAAAGTGACATCACGGGAAGCATTGGAACACGACCTTTCACCCCTTGACAAAATAGCAAGTAGCATCAAATAGCATTGTTTGTAAGTATCCAACGAAAAATATGGTTACGATATCATATAGAACAAATATACATACCATATTACCCAACTTGTGTTGGTACTCGTTTATCAACCTCAGCAGGATTAAAGGCTGGGTAGACCTTGCCGGGAGTCAAATCTGCAATCTGCAGATCACACACACATTGCAGCAGCGAGGGCTCAACCCACTGAGCTATATTATCGACTATAGCTATCAGAAAACCAGACACTCCAGAAACAAAGAGTCACATGCTGCTGGCCACAATTTAATGAAAAAAGAAATTAAAACAAGTTTTTTTTAAATGTTCTTTTTTGTTAGGGGTAGCGAGGGGGACCAGAGGGGTAGCAAGGGAGACCTTAGGGGTCGCAGGTGGTACCCCTGGCAACCCCTAAATGGCATCCCTGTATACAGTGCTATTGAACGTAGCGTGTACAAGTGCCTCCCTCACCTGTGCAGTACACAGCACTACATAAAACGGAAAAGCGCTTTGTCCTTCTTGCATGGCGCTTGAACTGGATACAGGACTTGGGTAGGAGTGGTCTATATAACGCTATTGCACGCCCAAGAGGTTTACTTATCGAATGTGTCCATTGCAGCGTCTTGCAACCCTATTATAAAGGTATTTGCGGAGTGCAGCCTTTCAAGGTGCTTTATTCATCTAACGAGGAGGAGTGGGGATCTCTAAGTGGTTTATTGGAGAATAGAGCATGGCATGGGGCCTGATTCATGGAACAGTTTTCTATGGGATTCTGCCATTATAAAATACTTGCATGGATCAGGCCCATATTGTTTGACGTGGCTGATTTCTAGGGTGACTAAATGGTAACCTCCATTACGCCCTTTTAGCTCTTCCCAGTCCTAACAGATTGGGGGGTCCCAAATGCACCCAGGAAGGCTTCTTGAGGTGTCTTTAACTTACCTAGGGTGAGCCTCACCCATTTGAGCTCCGTGGGACTGAAGATAAGTACTCACCACAAGGTAATCGTGTTTTGGTTCCTGTCCCATCATCATTGTTACACCGTAGCACTAGTTCTTTAAAAAAAAAAAAAAATGCATACCTTTAGTTTTAAAGTAGCCGAAAAGCATACTGGCCACAATGTCTTTCTCTTTTTTGAGAATGTGGCCAAAAACGAATCTACCACTCACATATGATCGTTTATGATATGATATGATATGATCGTTTATTTATATAGCGCCCATACACAATGTGTTTCAAAGCGCTTCAAGGCAAGGGAGGGAACAAGGGAAAATACAACCACATTCTTACAGGCCATGAACAGTAAGGATGTGAAATTAACTATCATACTCGGCCTGACGACATTTCAGATAGTGCAAGAGCTAAGACATAGATAAGGAAGGGAGGGGGAGAGTGGGAAGGAAATGGAAACAGACAGGCGACTACCGTACTAGGCTTGACGACATTTCTGGTAGAGCCGGAGAAAAACAAAAGGTGAGGGAGAGGGGTGCCGAAAGGGAGGGGAGGAACAAAACAAGCGACTATCATACTAGGCCTGACGACATTTCAGATAGTGCTGGAGGGGTGGTGTGGAGGAAAAAAACAGTAATGGGAGGATGGAGGAAACAGACGAGGTTGCTATCATATTAGGTCCAGGGAAAATTCTGATAGAGTAAGTGCATAGAAGAAAGTAAGGGGAGGAGATAGGAAAAGGGAGAAGGGAAAGGAGCAGAGAAAAGAGAGTAAGCAGTCAAAAAGAGTGGAGAAGCAAGCGTGGAGAGCGAATACAATTGCAGAAGTCAGTAGTAACACATAATGTTGCAAGCCAGGATACAAGATGAAGATGGGAACAGCATGCTTCAGGGCCACCATGAGTACAAGATGCAAAGGAAGTCCAGCATGAGAGTTGAGAAAGAGTGACGCACCATGAATGAAGTCCATAAAAGTCAAATACGGCATTGGCGTGGGTTGCTAAGTGGTGAAAAAGAGCGGGAAGCAGGAAGGCACCAGGTGGGCGGGGCTTGCTAAGTGGTGAAAAAGAGCGAGAAGCAGGGAGGTACCAGGTGGGCGTGGCTTGCTAAGTGGTGAAAAAGAGCGGGAAGCAGGAAGGCACCAGGTGGGCGGGGCTTGCTAAGTGGTGAAAAAGAGCGGCAGGCAGGAAGGCACCAGGTGGGCGGGGCTTAGGCCAGGTGACCTAGATCCACTTGCACCTGCTCCCCATCTGCAAAGGAAAAGAGGCTGGAGGGCTCCTTAGGTAGGGAAACAGAGCGCCAAGCAGGAAGGCACCAGGTGGGCGGGGCTTGCTAAGTGGTGAAAAAGAGTGGCAAGCAGGAAGGCACCAGGTGGGCGGAGCTTGCTAAGTGGTGGAAAAGAGCAGCAAGCAGGAAGGCACTAGGTGGGCGGGGCTAGCTAAGTGGTGAAAAAGAGCGGCAGGCAGGAAGGCACCAGGTGGGCGGGGCTTAGGCCAGGTGACCTAGATCCACTTGCACCTGCTCCCCATCTGCCCATAGTCAAGAGGTTTACTGCAAATAGTTTTTGTGTACAGTAATTGTCAAATAAAGGTTTCATTTTGTGTGGCTGGCCTCTGGGTGGCAGCATTTCGCCGGACATGCAGTCGGCTATGGTGCTATGAAACATTTAACAGAACACCATGGCCACCTAATTATTCTCTGGGGGAAGTTGAATTGGAGACATAGAGAGTTAGGATATAGCTTTCAGGCCCCGGCTGGGGGGCGTACATGAAATTTAATGGCCTACCAGCCCAAGCTCTTCCGCTCGGGCATCAGTTTGGGCTGTGGGCGGTCAAAGCCCATGTATGTCCCGGGATGTGAAAGCTATGGATAGTTTTTTATTTTAATCTGATGGGAATTCAGCTCTGCACGAGCCCATCTCCTGTTGACGGAAAAAAAAAAGAAAAAAAAAAAGCCTGCCGTCATTGATATGATATGTCATTTATAACACGCCTGCACAAGTGTTTCACAGGACAAGGGATGGAGGACAGTTGGGAAGACAAAAGGAACAATCCTACTAGGCCTTGTGTCATTCGGATCGTGCACGTGCGACAACGAGAAGTGCAGGGGTAAGGGAGAGGGGGAGAGCAAGGGATGGGGTAGGGGAAGTACATTCAGGGAAGCATGGCCCTGAGTAAGTGCAACCAGGGCAGCACGGCTCTGGGTAAGTGCAAGGAGGCAGGGGGGCTGTAGGAGTTACAGTTACTGTCCCTAAATGCGCAGTAGGCCGGGTGGCAGTGAATGGAGATTGGTCATGGAGGAGCCTGGTAACCAGTGAGACTCTGAGGGTACCAAGCAACCAGCTGGAGCAGTAGACAGGGAGTTAGCAAGGAAGTGAGAGAGAGAAGGCATAAGCGAAAAGGAGGGTCTTGATCTGCTTCTGGAACTTCAGGTGGTCCAACTAAAGTCTGAGAGGGACAGAGAGTACGTTCCAGAGGGAGGAACCTGCTGAGGAGAGAGATCTACCCCCTACTCTCTGCCTGGAGAAGCATCTGACCCTCAGAGAGTTGGAGGTAACTGAGTGAAGGGCTCTAGAAGGAAGGTATTTTGGAAGAGATAGTTGGATATAGTGCGGGCCCTAGACCCAGAAAGCCTTGTGGACGATGCAGAGGGTCTTGAATTTGATCTTTGCACCCACCAGGAGCCAATGGAGAGCTTTCAGGGCTGTTGAGATACGGTCCCTGGGCTTGAGGGTAAGGATACGTTTTGCAGTCCTCTTCTGGATTAGTTGCAGGGGGTAAAGTGTAGAGGTAGGCAGATTGAGAAAGAGGCTGTTGCAGTAGTCCAGCCTGGATTTAACCAGCGCCCTAGAGACAGTGAGCTTCTGGGAGAAAATGAGGCCTCTTTTGAATGATGGCGGACATTGAAAACATGTTCCAAAATGGCCACTGTCATCTGAAAAGTGTGCTAGTCCCTTTTCTATTTTGATGACAGCGGCCAGACGAGAGGAGCATCGGAGGCCGAAGCACATGGCTCCAGCTCTGCAGGTAAGTTGTAGTGGAGGGAGGGGGAATTTGATTTTTCTAAAATAATGAGGCTCCCTGTTGCCCCCACATGTTAGAAAAAAAAAGGGAAGAAAAGTCACCACCCGGGCAAGGGCCTCGGGTGGCTGGAAGAGCGGTCTGGGATTGTGTATTCTCGCCTACTGTTCCAGCCACCCGATTGGCTAAGCAACCTTCACCAGGTGCGACAAAAGTTTTGCCAATGTTTGGAAGCTCCCAAATATACCCTGGTGACACTGTCACCATGTTGCATTTTAAATATAAAACAATGTATCTGAAAGATTATGGTGGTAACCATATTGCAAATGTGAAGTAAGTCATCAGGCATAATCGTGTCTCAGAGGAATCTGGATATAGTGATTGCCTTAGGTCGAAATGACACCCTTTAAAAATGGTGTCCCCAGAGCCACACTGGTACTTCACATATCGGGGATAGACTGCGGGTATTAATAATAATAATAAAAAGATGGTATGGAGTCTATACCATATCCCCCTATTTGGTTAACATGAGTTTGCATAGGTAATTGTTATTTCATTTAAATTATGCCCTAAAAGACATCTGGCCTCATTAAGAGTCCAGCGGTAACCCTGCCTGTGCTACCGGTGGGTTGCCGGCGGACTCCTAACATTTTACAGGCGCCTGCCGTCCCGGTGCCACTGGGAGATTACAAGTCCGGCGGCCCGGGAAGTCAGGCCCTGGTAAAATGTTAGTCCCCACTCCCATAGAGTCCCAAAGGACTCTATGGGAGTCCCCCAATATGGGAGTGGGGACTCGGAAGCACTAGCACCGTTGCTAACGGTGCCAGCGCTTCCGTGAAGAGTCTGCCTACCATGGCCGCTGCGCCTGGCAGAGTGAGACCTGTCGGGTGCAGAGGCCTCCTGCAGGCAAACTCGTAATTTTGCTGGTCCGGAAACCAGGGTACCAGTGAGCTTGTAATGAGGCCCATTCATACTGAGAGATAATATCAAGGGTTTTGAAAAGAAAAACCGTCTCAGTAATGGCACTCCCCTAAACATGGAACGATACACTGAATAGAGACGTACGTCACGTGATGGACGGACATGAGTTCCCGGGTATTTTGAAAAAATCTGAATATGCGAGGCTCAGAGAAACTGAGAACAACGCCAACCAATCTGTCGCGTGACCGAGAGCACATGATGATAAGAGGAACATGGAATGTGAATTGTTCAATGACACAACTGTGCAAAACGAAGATTTCACAACTTTGCATTTAAACCACTCCAAACATAATATACATAATATATAATGATCAAGAAATAAGCAGTTCAATGCTCTTGCCCTGCAACGGTATTAGTAGCAGAGATGGTGATGGCGTAACACTAGATATTAGTAATTTGCAAAATGGCAATGTTGCCGCTTGATCAAAACGTCTTAAACATATGAATACATAAATGCTTTGACTAATTTTAGTCGTTTACTATGCAGGTACGAAAAAGAAAGTACTCAACCAACTATATATAAAAATACAACTGCGGGGAAGAGATCCTCTAAAAAGGAGTAGATGACTCTGATCCAGAACCGGTAAGAATATAAAAAATACATAGTTTATCTCCCAAATAGCGAAGGTTGTGACTTATTATGTGAGTTTGTATACTCAGGATCCCCCTGTGGTTTCTCGTTACAGGGCAATGTCGGCAGAGTACTGATGCGTGTTGTCCAGATATTCACCATTTGAAAGGACATGCTGGATAGAAGCTAAGTAGCAAAGAAACTGGTTATTTATGAGAGACTACAGGGAATCCTAATTTAGTATTTAATTTATGTCAGATTATGAATTCATATTTTAAGAATGCCACAGTGTTGGGCAGAATCCAGTGGGAGCACTACACCAGATTAGGACTACAGGTGAGAGCAATAAATCCCCTTTGGTATCAGTCTGTACCACAAAGATTTAGTTGGTAGCTGTGGCTGAGCAGTCAGACTTATCTCAAGAGGGAGATGAGCAGTATTCAGGGTTTACACAATAGGCAGCACAGTACTATGGGGCAAGGAAACACTGACCAAAGCTTTGTATCAAAAAGAGA
Organism: Ambystoma mexicanum; assembly: GCF_040938575.1. Lineage (NCBI taxonomy): Eukaryota > Metazoa > Chordata > Amphibia > Caudata > Ambystomatidae > Ambystoma > Ambystoma mexicanum. The sequence continues at coordinate 103,112,311 of NC_090925.1, read as the reverse complement.
ATATATTTATTCTATACACTTCTAGTTTCAACACATAGATCACAGTTGATAAAGTAAATTAAGTTTAGTCAAGGAAAAGCATATACAACTCCCTTATTCAATTGTAGACAAGTTTGCGGTAGAGAGAAAACTGTGCAAAATGGCACAGTGAAAACCAACCACAAATGGCACTCTAACAATTTAACGAAAGGGAGGGAAAGCACAAGTTGAATTGACATATCTTCAGACACTCCCTAGCAACACTTCCCTGAAGTTTTGTGAACAAGCAATGAACAGTAACACTTTAGCAGAAAGATAAGTGAATGAAAACTGAGCAAAATGGCACTCCACAAGTTAAAACAGTAGGAAGGAAGAGGTGTTTAGAAGATTTAGGTGCATCCACACATTTCTCATTGAAAACCAATCTAGTGAGAGCAGATCTAACAAATCAGCCCGAGTCAATAGGCCTGAGCCAGAGTCAGTGGTACAGGACCAAGATCTTAGGAGCAAAAATGTTCTTGTGGCTGCAGTCAAGTCTTTAGTGGAAAAATATTGAAGAGGTAGATGCGAGGCAAGAGACAATGTTAAGAGAGAGGGCGGCCGACAGCACAAGTAGTTCAAGGATTTAAAACACCTTTAGGGCTACCACGGAGAAAGGGCGGCCTGGCAGAACAATGTACGTTAAACGTGAAGAAGTGGCTCCTGGCTATCCGGTCTCCAAGTGCAGGGCACTGTCGATTCGACCAAGGCAGGTCCGAGGAAGCGATTGGTGAACTGGTTGACCCCACCAGCACAAGGGAAGGAGGCTCTTTCGCTGAAGATCTCCTCTCGTCATGTGGAAGAAAAGTGGTGAGACGATGCGGCTGGGCTTCACCGGTGGTGTAGATGCTGAAGATGTCTGTGGCTTCTCTCCCCTTCGGTTCTGTAGTTCCAGTGGCAACGTCTTGCTCTTCCAGTCCTCAGGACCCTGCTTTTATGCAGAAAGAGACCCATTCATACAGCCTAGCTGTCACTCACACAGTGGAGTGGTCTTCTTGGCGGGAGACCCTTCAGCCTATCAGGTTAGAGTGCGACCTGAGTTGCTGTGGCAACTCTGTCCAGGGGTTCTACTCCCCCTCCCAAACAACAGACCCACCCCAGACTCAGAGGCACCAAAAGAAGGGCTTCTTGGCAGAAGCCTGCCAAAAGAACGAACAAAGGATCCCCGACCTTGGTTAAGAATATGGAGTAAGACTCGAGAAAGAAGTTATATCAAAGTTCTGGCAAATAAAACCTACCGGAGTAAAGTTAATAATAAAATAAACCGGCGGTGTGTTAGAGGCTGTCAGTAAAAGTGTTAGGGAAATATTTGCGGTCGAATATAAAAGGTAGTAACCACTGCCACCAGCCAGAAACTTTGTAGAGGGGGACCTTAAGGTACCCTCTCAAAAATGAACATTAGGGAAAAACTATTAACCCCTTCCAGTACTTCCATATTAAGATGGGTTGTACTGGTTTAGTTCATAGAGATTGACTAGTAAAGTCAATGGGGACTTTACATGCCCTTGGAGAAAGTAGTCAGCCCCAGGGTATGGAGTCTATGTTTGGGGGTCACTACGACACCCCTGTGTCACTGCACGGAGGGTGCTGTCTAACACATGTGCATAAAGATGGTTCCTATGGGTGAGAGAAAAGATCCCATAGGCATTAAACACAAAAATAGCCTAGAACACACATAGCAAAGATGCCTAAGAGTGGGAAAAAAGAGTCTCACTCTTAGCAGGTAAAAAGAAATAAACTCTTCAGATCCAGCAAAGCTACTGGGGGACTCTATAGGAAAGGGAAATTAGCCATAAGTGAGAATTCTCCCTAACACACAGATACATCTGTGTTTTAACAGACACATAAGAGGGAGCAATACAATTATACTGTACCTCCCCCAGTGTCATTAGCCCTGATGCTATGAATGTATGTATAAGAAATGTAGAAGTTAGATTGAGAGATTATGGCTAATTTCTCTTCTATTCCTTTACCTAGATAGGCGGCACACCAGCGCAACCTAGGGCGATCCCAATCAGTATAGGGATAGTTAGTTGTTTCCCGTAGGGAGACATAGGGCCTCATTACGACCCTGGCGTTAAGGGTTTAACAGCGCCGACACCTTTTAAACCCTTAACGCCTGATTACGAGTTCCCTTTGCGGGACCCGACCTTAACGCCTGCTTTTAGCAGGCGTTAAAGTAGGGTGCTGGAAAGGGACCTTGGTGCTAAGTACGGTGCCGCAATTTGCGGCACCGTACTTAGCGCCTTCCCCATTCCCATTGAGCCCTATGGGTCAAAAATGGGAATGGGGAAGGGCCCATGGTAAATGGGGAATTACCGCCCCGCCAACCTTGGAATGGGGCGGTAATTCCGCCATTCACCATGGCGGACCCCGGCATGGACACCATGGTTTGGCGCCGGGGTCGTAATGAGGCCCATAGTGTGTTTTAGGCCACTTGATAAAGTAATCAATGGAATCAAAAAATGTCATCCTTTTTTGTGGTGAAATGAATCAGACACTTCCATGATTTGATGATTTTGATTTGATTTTAAAACTTAAAACGCACATACCCCATAGGAGTCCGGGCAGACTCTGCATCTGGGCGAAGGTGAAAAGTCAACACAAATCGTAGGCCATGCTAACATAGGTTAGATGCCTAAAATACCTAAGAAGGACAGGGGGAATTACAGAATGGGATATGTTTTCATTTATTCCTGAAAATAGACAAATATTCGGCCATGCAAGAATATTTGAAAACAAAAACAAAAAAGTTGGCGTCACAAGGCAAGGCGATCGACGGAAAATGTGCCCGCTTCTCTTTGATCCCAGTCTTGGACTTTTATTAAAAAAAAGGTGGTGCCCACGTTGACCTATGGCGCAGACGCTATGCCCAATTTACCTGTGACACTTTGGCTGAAATTGGAGGCTCTGTTTTGGAGATCTGTTCTGTGCTTGCCAAATTCTACCTCAGTTGTGGCAATCAGAGAGGAACTCAACCTGATCTCTCTAGGAGGAACGGTTAAAATAAACACCCTTATGCTTTTTTGAAAGTGCAGAATGTCTAAAGAGTCGTCGATTTACAATCTGATACTCAAGGAAAGTATGGGCGCAAACAACAAGATGCTCAACTCCTGGACTAAATCATTTTTAGACATGCTACTTTCAATTGAAAGCGATGAGGGACCTTACATACAAACCCTGTAAAAATCCAGAAAAAAATAAAAGAGCTTGACTGGATACGGACTAAAGAAGTAGCTGCAAACAACAAACTGATAAGCCACCTTCCCTACAACATCAGGAAACTAAATGAACTACAACCCTATATTAAGAAGTTCCCGTCTAGACTAGCTCGCAACACACTATTGAGAACCAGACTTAACCTATTTCGAACAAACGAAATCCTGGCGATTAGAGGCTTGTCAAAAACAAACAAGTCCCACTTTTGCAACCAGCCAACAGTGAAAGAGTCCATTCGCCATTTGCTTCTTTCTTGTATCAGCACATGACGAATTAGAACCATCTACTTGAAACAAATCTTTTCGGATCACTCATTAAGCAACCAAGACTGTTGCTGGGACAAAATGATGGCGGGTGACAGAACATCATGGCTACTGGCGACCTTTAAAATTCCACAATATCTGAACATTTCGCTCCTTTTAACTAAGCGGCCAACAACACAAACACAGTAGCGAGTGGTCCTTCTCCAGTCTATAGGACAAACCAGCAACTGACTCTTTTGATATGGACTTTTTTTGATGTGGACTGTTTCGATTTTGTGATTTTCTTCTTTTCTTTTTAACTACACGGCATTTATGGTCTTCTACTTACTTTTAAAAAAACCAAAAAAAATATTCAATTTGCCTTAGATCCAGTGAAAGAGAATTCCAAGACCGAGGTTCCAAAACAGAGAAGCGTCTGTCCCCCCAGGTTGTGGTCCTAGAGAAGGGGACCACCAAAAGGCCTTGTCCGGTGGATGGCAGGGTTCGGCTAGGGCAATGAATTGTGATCTTCGATTCCAAATATGCTAGAGCCAGGACATGAATACATTTAAAAACCCTGCAGAAGATTTTGAACAAAATCCTCTGCTGCACTCGAAGCCAATGAAGGCTTTTTCGACACAGTGAGACAGCTGGTTTCCTAGATAGTGAAAAGATCGGCATCACCGCAGAGTTCTAAGTGACCTGCAATCTCTGAATCTGGAATTTTGGGATGCCCATAAGAAGGGCATTGCAGTACTCCAGCTTTGAATTTGATTTGTAAGTGTACCTACTACAATTGGACGATCCATCTCAGAAAAAAGGGGCAGCAAAGGCTTTAGTAGTTTAGGTCGATAGTACACAGACTTAACCGTTTGGTTGATGTGTAGATTGCAGCTCATACTGGACTGCCAGATGCAGCCGCTATTCTTCACTGTCTGGGTGAATTTTGTTGGGATCCCAAATAGGGTTCGGCATGGGGCAGAATGTAAGATATTTCTTTTTAGAGCCAAATACAATAATCTCCTTTTCGGATGGATTAAGTTGGAGCTTATTTTCCAGCATCCAGCTTTGCATTCTGTCTGCACAGGTTAGAACTCGATTCATTCCCTCCAGTGGTTGCATTAACCAGACATAGATCTAGGTGTTATAGGCATATGAGTGATAATATAGGTCAAACTGGGAAAAGATGCTTAACAGTGGGAAGATTTAAAAGTTAAACAGCAATGGAGACAGAGCGCAGCCCTGGGACACTTCACAGGTGACAGGTAATGCATCGGACAGGTATGAACCTGATTTGACCTGCTGAGAGCGGTCTGTCAAAATGGAGGTGAACTATTTGTGGGCGTCATTGGACACCTGGGCCAGTAGTGATAATCTGGATGTGAGAATTTCGAAATGGACTGTGTCAAAGGCTGCCGACGAGTCTAGCCAAGCATGCTATTGTCACCTTCGTCAGCAAACTCAAGCAAATTGTCCCAGATGGCCATGATTGCCGCCTCGGTGCCGTGGCCTGGTCTAAATCCTGACTGGTATGCATCCCTGATGTTATGATCTTCAAGGAAGCTCTGTAGCTGCATAGTTCCAATATTTTCCAAGATTTTGGCTGGCCTCAGGAGACCAGCGATAGGATGGTAGTTAGACAGGATTTTGTGATTTAGTGTTGGTTTCTTCAGAAGGGGCGTAAGATTGGATTTTTTAAGATGCAGAGAAACACATGCCTGGATTAGCGAGGAATTTACCAGGGCCTGAATAATCCCACTTAGGGTGTTTGCGTGCTGTTTGATCAAGTAAGCAGGAATGGGATTGTGGCTAAAATTTGTGGGTTTAAGTTTGATTATCAAATTAACAATGTTTCTAGGCTTACTGGTAAAAAAGCAAATTGAGGACAAGTAGGCTTCGTCCCGGACTGTGCTCCCTCAGTGACTGGATTAGGTTGTTGAGCAAGGGGTTGAGTTTCAATATTGGTCCTAATCAATTTAATTAATTCCAAGAAAAAAGCATTAAATTCATTGACCATTTTTTGTGATGCAGGTAAACTGATATTGGTGCATGTAGGGCTAGTACCATTTCTAATTGCCTTAAACAGGGCCTTAGGGCAATTGTCAGCAAAATAAATGTGCTTTTGTAGGCATAAGGAGTTTGCAATTGTAATTTTTTTCTTGTATGTCTCCAAAGCTAATTTAGCTTCATAACGATCAGTTGTATCTCGGGTCCTAAGCCATCTTTTTTCCTTCTTTCGGTAGCTTCTCTTGAGGGTTTCCAATTTGTCACTATACCATTGGTTATTTCACTTCTCTTCTCTTTTTGACGCTTTTAAGGGGGGTAATAGTGTCACAGTTGGCTTGCCAATCTGACATACTTTTAGTATGTAACACTGCACAATTTATGTCAGGTTGTGTCAGACTTAAGTCACCTAATAGTTCTTCACTGGAAATTAAGCTGAGATCCTTTTTTTTGACTGAGCAGTTGTGTACAGATGCTTACGCTCTTCATAGTTAAGGTAAGATTAATAGGCATAGTAAAGCTCACCGCAGGGTGATCAGACAAGCTGACTGGGTTTTCATGATGACATGAGCTTATGCCTCTGAATAGTAGAGGGCCCAGGCAGTGGCCGCCAGTGTGAGTCGGTGAGTCGGACAATCATTGAAGATTATGTGATTGCAAGATATCATTGAGATGTTAACAATCTACTTCTTCGGATTTGTTGCACCATATATTGAAATCACCTAGGATAATCATCTTTGGATGGCAGATTGCTTCTGTCATTCTGTGCCCAAATAGGCATCAACCGTATCTAAGAAGGAGCTGGCTGGACCTGGGGGTTGGGGGGGGGGTCTATAACACAGGATCAGTTGGCAAGATTCATTAGGGGATAAATGGTAGGTACAATCCAGTGTCTGGGATGTTGCATCCCAGTTCAGAGGCTGGGGGTTTAACATCTCCAGAGTAGCTCTGGCTAGAATGGCAACGCCCTCTCCTTTCTGGGTCTCCCTGTTGAGCCATTTAATCTGGAAGTGTTCTGGTACCAGAAGGTGGAAGTATGCAGTACAACTAGAAGTGAACCATGATGCGGTTATGAAAAGAATGTCTTAATTAGTTGCATTCTTTATGGTGGAGCTTGGGTTAATCAAGGCTAAATTCAGTGGGGGTGTCATAGTGCTCTGTATCTGTAAAAGAGCGAAGAACTGCTAGAATAATGACAAAGTGTGATGCAGAACTAACTGCATAGTAACAATATTAAAGTAAATATGGTTGTGCAGGTACTAGAGCAATAACGCGTGTGCTTACGAGTGAAGAAAAGACATTGGTGAAAGAGCTGGGCTGTACTAATATCCCATGGACCGACAGAGACTGGCTGGTCGCTGTTGCGCCTGGTAGCCAGTAAAAGGCACACGCGAACTACAATTTCCTTGGGAGTTGTAGTTTGTACGTCTGCTCTTATCAGATCGAATGCATCATTCAAACAATGCTGCTTGTATCAAAGTTGCAGCAGGCAAGTAAACTTTTCAAATCTTGGAATCATAGGAACGTCGAAAAAAAGGAAAGAGACATATAAAATGCAAACACAAAAGAACAAGAGAGGTGTGCTTGGTAGGGCATGTTTTGACAGCTTGGGGATCAACTGGAGGCCATCTCACCCCCCTTCCCTAACTCCTCATACAGTCATACAGTCTCTTGGGTTGTTAGGCTCTTAAATCCTTATTTTCATAAATCTACTTTCCACCTGATTAATCCACTTCACATAATGAAGGGCTCAAACGAAAACATGCTGAAATGACAACCTAAGCGACCGCCTAGAGCTCCCAAAAAACCACATGTTCGAGCTGCCTGTATGATATGATATGATATGATATGGCATTTGTAACGCGCCTATACACAAGTGTTTCAAGGCGCGACGAGGCAGGGGGGGGGAACAAGGGGAGACAGACAACGATCTTACTAGGCCAGGTGTCATTCAGATCGCGCAAGTGCAAGGGTAGAGGGGAAGGGAAAAGTGCATGGGGGAAAGGGAGAGGGGAAAGTGCAGTACAGGGTTATAAGCATACAGCATACAGGATAAATAACAAGGGCCAGCTGGTGGCAAGTGCGAGGTAAGTGCAGACAAGTGCTGGGAAGGGGGGCTGTATGGATACAGACACAGTCCCGTAGTGCAGGGGTTGCCGTGGAGGCAGTGCAGGGGAGAGTGGCTGGGCCGAGAACGGTGAATGGCCCAGTTGCAGATTCAGTGCAGTTTCAGTAGTATTAGAAGGGGAAAGGGGGAGAGAAAGCAGAGGCAAAGAGGAAGGTTTTGAGGTGCTTCCGGAACCGGAGGTGGTTCTCCTCAAGTTTCAGGGAGGTAGGAAGGCTGTTCCAGAGGGAGGCCCCTGCAGTGGAAAGAGATCTGCCCCCAACTCGTTGTTTGGAGAAGCGGCTGACCCTGAGGGAGTTGGAGGCGGATGAGCGAAGAGCTCGAGAAGGAAGATATTTAGGAAGAGAGAGTTGAAGGTATTTTGGCCCAAGGCCCCAGATGGCCTTGTGGACAATGCAGAGGGTTTTGAACTTGATCCTCGCAGTCACTGGGAGCCAGTGTAGTGATTTCAGTCCTGGAGAGATACGGTCCCTGGGCTTGAGGCCAAGGACAAGTCTTGCAGTCCTGTTCTGGATGAGTTGCAAAGGGCGGAGAGTAGAGGCGGGCAGATTAAGATAGAGGCTGTTACAGTAGTCCAGCTTAGAGAGAACCAGGGCTCTAGAGACAGTGAGCTTCTGGGGGAAGGAGAGGAAAGGAAGGATACCTCTGAGGAGGTGTAGCTGGTAGTGTGACTTCTTAGATACGTCGGATATGTGAGGAGAGAAGGAGAGTGTGGAGTCGAAGATGACCCCAAGGTTTTTTGCCTTGCAGGTAGGAGTAGGAAGAAGGCCCAGAGAGGCCGGCCAGAGAGCAGCAGGGAAGGAGGGAGTGGGAGTGCCGATGAGTAGAATCTCAGTCTTACTGGCATTAAGGCAGAGGTCGTTGGCGGCACACCATTCCTGGATAGCAGAAAGACAGTCAGAGATGAGGGAAGGAGAAGAGGAGGCCGAGGGTAGCCTGAAAATGAGTTGGGTATCATCCGCATAGCACTGAAAGTAGGGGCAGAGAGCGGCGATGTGGTGGGCGAGAAGTGCCAGATACTGGTTGAACAGCCAGGGAGAGAGGTTAGATCCCTGGGGGACACCACAGGTAGAGAAGAAGATGTCAGAGAGGAAAGACCCCAGTTGGACCTGGGAGGGTCGATTTGAGAGGAAAGAGGTCAGCCACGCCAGAGCCTGACCAGTGATACCGAGGTTATCACGGAGACGGTTGAGCAGGATGGTATGGTTGACAGTATCAAAGGCAGAAGAGAGATCAAGCAAAATGAGAACACATGGAATGTTAGAGTCAAGGTTCCAGAGCAGGTCCTCACGGATGTTCAGGAGAGCAGTTTCCGTGCTTCTGGCAGCTCTGAAGCCAGACTGATGGTCATGAAGACTACCAACACATTCAGCATGGAGATTAAGCTGGGAGATGGCCAGTTTCTCCAGGAGCTTGCCCAGGAAGGGAGTGATAGAGATTGGGCGATAGTTAGCTGGGCAGGAAGGGTCGGAAGAGGGTTTCTTAAGAATGGGGTGCACAAGGGAGTGCTTGAGAGGGGATGGGAAGACTCCAGAGGCGAAGGAGTGATTGCAGAAGTCAGCAAGGGCAGGAGCCAAGGAGTCAATGTGGTCCTTGATAGTTTTGGAGGAACAGGGGTGGACCTGTTTTGATGAGACTTTCATAGATTGGACTTGTCTTGAAACCTCGTCAGCAGAAAAAAGGGGAAAGGAAGAGAAGGAGAGAGGAGGGGTGGCTGCAGAAGAGCCAGAGGAAGGGCAGGGAATAGAGGGGGGGGGTTATAGGAGGAGAGTGTCACCTGATGAACATGTAATGAAAGTCAAAGACTCACTGAGCCACGTATGTCTCCAGACCTCATGCAGTTCTCATGCAGTCCTTAACTGTCCTCAGGCTATTGTAAGGGAGCAAGGGTCTCCCAGGCCCCCCTTCATTCCTAAGTCAACCCACACAATATGCTCATACTGTGGTTGGCAGCGCACCTCTGGCCAAGGTGTGGGGCCACCATTGAATGACCCATAACTGTGCATGCTCCATTAGCCACGAGACTCCATTTTGTTAACTACCAACTCCATTTTCTAATAGGCCGTGGGTAAATGCTGAATGCAGGCCTGCACCTCTCCCCTTCATTCTCCGCGCACAGCCAGCATGCCAACCCCCCCCACCTTCTCCCCTCTGCCGACATCGCGGCTGTCCTGGTCTCACGGAAGCATTGGGCGCAAACTGTAATGAGCTAAACACTGTATCTCTCTTCTTCCTTTTACATCACTGCACTGTGTGTGACCGGGCTGAAGCCTGGTCCTGGAAAAAAACATCGGTCTCCACAAACCACCAGCAGACCCCTTCCAAAGAAATATAGACTGCAATCCCCATAACCTCACACCTCGTTTGATGTAACAGTTGCATGCCCCTCGCCAATGTGACACTCCAGTTCACCCCTTAACACTAATCCATGTGGCTATATATTCTTCTTGTACTAACAAAAGTAAAAGACCTGCATCAAGATTCAAAGGTTTGTTTGATTAATGAACGTTTATACTATGTCCGATAAGGCACCTGGGCCAATGTACCCTCCCTCTTGAATGTTCAGGTCAACTGCTTAAATTATATATACATGATAAGCCTTTAAATGTATGGATAGTACTAAATTGTGTGTGGCCGTAAGGGCAAATGTTAGATAGCATGAATCATGGCAACCTAGACATCGCCTGACCCTGCCCCACTGCCAGATGAGCCCAGCTGACCCGCATGCTCGAAGTGGCCAGTTCAGCACCAACCCTACAGCATCGATACTGTCCTATCCCCTTTGTCCAATGACCACGACTTAATGTATCCCCTATAGTACACGTCATAGATAATGCGTTTTTGTAATATAACATGTATTTTCTGTTTTTTGGGCAAAGCGCTCTCGGAGTAGCAGAGTCCTCTGCGTGCCCCATTTTAACTTTATATAAAGTCCTTTCTTTTACCTCACTTGCACTTGGTCCTGGCCTCATTCCCTACTGGGGTGTGTCCATTAGTTTCTTTTTATTTGGTTATGTTGCTCTAATTGTGGAGAATACCAGCTTTCAATATCCTCCAAACAATCCTCAGGGAAACATCCAGCCTGCTAGCCCACCCACAGCGGCCAGATTCACTGTGCCACCAGCACACCAGCCTCACTGGTCTGCACAAAGCCAATTAAGTTGTGAGCTGAACACCAGGGCCTCATCACGACTTGGGCGGTAACGGTAACGCTATTAGCAGGGGCGGTATTAGCCCTACCGCCGAACTCCCCGGCGCTAATAGCGTCGGATCACGAGTTCGGCGGTAATGTAAGTCCCCATTCCCCACTGAGCCCATTCGGGAATGCCCCATTCCCCATTGGGCTCAATGGGGAATCTTCACGCTAATACCGCCGGTGGATTTCCCGCCGGCGGTAATAGCGCGAATTTTCGGCGGATTTCCCCCCAGCTCACAGCTGGGGCGAAATCCGCCGAAGCCCTGATTCGGCGGACCCTTAAATCCGGCAGTAATAGCGCTACCGCCGGATTTAAGGGTTACCGCCGAAGTCGTGATGAGGCCAAAACTTGGGCGAAAGTCATAAACCAAGTGAAACACTTTTTGCTTCTATCGGATGCACTCTGCACGTATCACACATCCTGGTAGATACTTGAAGGCGAAGGGAGGTGCTAGAAGGGGCTGCTCACTCCGAATGACACCACATATACAAACACCAAGCTGCCCACTTTTCATGGAACCTCCACCTCCACTGGGAACTTTGTAGGAACCTCTTTAGGAACTTGCGTGGGAACAGTGGGAAACAGTCCGCTTCACTGCCCGCTCTGCTCAGGAGTTTTATGAGCCCTGGAGTGCCACAGTTTTGACAGTCACATTAGCACCGCCTGCCACATGAAGCAAGAGTACACAGTGGGAAACAGCCCCCTTCACTGCCCGCTCCACCCAGAACTAGTTTTATGAGATCCGGAGTGCTGCATGTTAGTCAGTCACGTTGGCACTGCCCCTCCACAAGACGTAAGAGTACACAACGGGAAACAGCCCGCTTTGCTGCCTGCTCCGAAGGAGTTTTATGAGCCCTGGCACGCTTCTCCACAAGTCAAGAAGCAAGAGTACACAAAGCAAAATAGCTGCTTCGCTGACTGCTCCTGCATGGTCTAACCACAATGTACCCCAGATATGCTCCAAGAAGCATCTCAGCTCACGGTCTGTTCGCTTCATTTGGCTCAGTCAAGCATGGTTTAGAGCACTGCCTTGCCTGCCCAGGCGCCTTTAGCATGTAGAATAATCAACATTAGGCGGGCCAGGCACTGCCAGAGCTGCGTGAGAACTGTAGTAGTAGTAGAAATGCTGACTTGCTAGAAATGGATCTGAAACTGTCTGCTGCATGTTGCAAAGTTTACTCCCCCCAGGTGTGAGAAACTCACTGATTGCTGGTATGCCCTGGTATGAGAAGCATGCAATGCAAGTTGAAACCGCCGAAACCTTGTATACTGTTGCCAATGTAAGATGTACATACCATCCTCTTCCATTGAGGCCTGTGTAGGTTTACAGTACATAAAAAACATGCAGACCCAGGAAGTGGGGGTTGCTGCGGAGCAGACAGTTTGTTGACTGGTTGTGTGTTCTGTCCTGTGGATTGTTTACATGTTGCTTTGCTGACTGCCAGTAAAGACCCTTACCCACCTACCTGAAGAGGGGATTATGGATTATGGGGTCCGTGGTGTATATTGCAACAGTGCACCCCGGCAGATGAAGGAGTTTATGTTTCCTATTCTCCTCAGATGTTCGCGTGCCTGTTGCTGAGCTATCTAACCCTGCTATGGATTCTCTCCTGGCTATCTGTAGGAGACAGCTGTGCTCTAGTCTTCTTTTGTCAGCATTCGGAAGTGGGAGATAACCCGCATTCACCACATCTATTGGCCCCATCATGGAGCATGTAGCTGCTCCTGGCCCCTGGAGTACCCATGCCTGCCTTGGCCAGTGGAGTCACAGTGACTTTGTCTCTCAGCACTGACTTCTTGGGAATCAGCAGAGAAAATGTACACAGTGAAGCGTCAGAAAATACATGGTGCAGGGGAAGGACACTGCAGCACAAACCTTCCCATCTTGGTTCTTGACAATGCTCTTTCCCCATATTCTAAGAGTACATAACTGACCGCGACAGCTGCACTATGTGATGGATCATGTGGTGATGCCAGTTTCCAAATTCACCACTTTCCTTTGCAGGAAGCAACATGAAAAGTGATATGACTACAGGCTGTTTGGTCTGGATGTTAGTGAGGAAACCATGAGTCATGGTGCCCTTCTGTAGCTCTTTTGCTCTGTGTCTGCAGGGATTTCTAAGAGGAGAGGTCTCCCTGTTTCAGCGTTGGGGCAGATCTTTATGAGACAAACTTCTCAGAGTTTGCTGTGCATCACTTTCATCTTCCCAGTATAGATTTCAATTTCAAGAGAGAATACGAAACCTTACAATACTTATGTCCATTTAACGCTTATTGACTGCTATCCGAGCCTAAGCAGACATTGCAGTGCATCTGACATATTTGAAATTGACATCAGCCCAATCCAGAGTGAGTTTGTTGTGGTCAGGGTTGGCTGGGCAGGAGATGTTGGTAATGCACTGTCAATTTGGAGTGCGATATCTTTCACTGGCTGCCTTGCTTTCCTCTATTTGATTTTTAATAGATTTTCAATTCTCCATTTGGTCCTCTGCACAAAATATGTAGAGACAGATTCTCAAAAATATGCGCTTCGCAATGAGATGTGCAATGGCGCAAAGTGTTGCCATTGCGCATTTCATTGCGCCGCACGTATTCACAGGAAAATGACCAAGTAAAGCACCCGGGTGAGAGAATCATAACAAGAAGTACAAGCAATATAGGCGCATCGTAAAAATGTGCATTTTGATGGCGAATTGTGTCAGATCAGCCAAAAACCGCAGCATCCCGTCAGAAAAGAGTGCATCGTGTCAGATGTGTCGTAAAAGGGTGAATTGTTGTGTTCTGCTTCCCCTTGTGTCGTTGTGTTCAGTCATGTCTTGTCCTGGTATTTCTTGAGGTATGGTAAAGGAAGGGAGGAGTGTTGTATCTTGGACCCTTTGTGTTGGCGTTTGCTGGTAACATGTCAAAGGAAGGAAGGTGTGTAGTGTCCTGTTTCTCCCCCTGCTTGGATGCCTGCTTGAATGCTGTGTTGTTCGTAGAAATGTTGTGTGAGTGGGTGGAATGTTTATTTTTGTCTCAGAGTTCCTACCCAGACTTTTTTCGGATTTGTAGCCTGGATGGTGGGAGCCAGTGGACTCTCCCCATAAGACCTTTGCTCCTTGATTATTACTACTTTATATCTTGATAAAACCTGAGTGTCTTGTAATGGAATACATGGAATACATGTCTAAAGACATACCGCTGCCTCAAAAATCTACTTTACAACATGCAATGCGTCAGATGTGTCAAAAAAGGAAACATTGGGCCTCATTCTAACCTTGCCGGTCTGGAAAACAACGGTGCCGGTAAGCTTACCGGCACCGTTGTTTCCAGACCGCCAAAGTACAAGTCTGGTGGGCGGGGCTGGTTGCCCTCTCGCCCATCAGGTCTGACTTGCCAGGCGGACCGGCACCCGCCCACAGACTTTCACAGAAGCACCAGCACCGATATTACCGGGGTTTCCATGGTGCCCCTTCCCATAGAGTCCAGGAATGGGGAACAACATATTACCAGCACCTAGCTCCCGGTCCGCTGGGACTTGTAAGGTCCCGGTGTTACCGGGAAGCTAGGTGCCGGTAACTGTTTACTGGTCCGGCAGCTACCTGCCTGTTTTACCGGCACAGTAACCACTGGAACCGTAATAAGGCCAATTGTGTCAGGTGCATCAAAGAAAAGAGAGAAACTAACCGCAAAAATACCCCAAAACCAGGAAGCAGCTTCCAAACATCAGAGGAGCATTTTGAAGGTCTGACAACGAGTCCACCAGCATCTAGACTCTGGTAGTGGCATCCAGCCAAAATGATGGAGGAAAAGGCAGCGAGAAGGACCGTAATTTTAGGAACTTCATCAGGAAGAGCTGGATGTCGTGGTAGATTTCATGGCGGACCATGAAGAGACACTCCACATTCGGCATGGCCAGAGACCCATCTTGTAGTCAAATATGCCCTTTGGCAAGAGCTCACAGATTATGCCAAAGTCCTTGGAGTAGCAGTATGTGCCCACAAAGAGGTGAAGAAGTGGCGGGGCAACATGAAGCAGTATACCAAGTTTAAAGTGGCAGACCTCAGTGCCCATGCCAGTGCCACAGCGGGAGGGCCATTCCTCAATCTTACCCTCACACCTGTATTTTCTATGTCCATATTTAGGCAAGCTTAATATGGCCCATGATCTGAGTTGCAGACCAAGCTTGTAGACTGTGCGATGAGAACAGTTTAATATTATGTGCAATGCAGGACTCCAGGCCTCCTCACTATAAAGCATAGTGGGATATAAACACATTTATATTCAGTGAATTGCACAGCACAATGATAAAACGTGTAAATAGAGGCCCGGTGCCACTTTTCCATGTTGCGAGAAATGACATTAGATTGTTTTCATTATTCTGCGCTGTGTACCAGTGACCCTGAAACTGGGCACACTGTACTTTGCTTAAATAAACATCCCCATTACTCGCTGTTTAGACTCTACCTAGGAGAGCCAATGGGGGTCATTATGACCCTAGCGTAAATACCGGCACGGCTGACGCCGGAGTCATGAATTTACTGGCACGCAGGAATGGGCAATTACCAGGGCATTACAGCCCCGGTGGACCCGGTAATTGCCCATTCCAGAGTGCCGGAAAATATTACTCCCCATTCCCATTTGAGTCCCATTGGAATGGGGATGGGGAGGTGTTAGGCAGAAATACATGCAGTACCCTTGGGGAACACTACATGCAATTAAGACTACAAGTGTCAGTACAATTTCACCTTTGGTACAAGCCCGTACTACAGAGTAATGTGGTAGCAGTGGCTGAGCAGCCAGACTTATCTCAAGAGTAAAGTGAGCAGTAGACCAAGTTAAACAAAGGACCAACAAATACAGTGATTCAAACAAACACTTATTCAAGGTTTCTTGGTAAAAGAATATACATTTATTTACCCAGTCATTTGGAAAACATTACACTAGCAAGAGCAGCTCAATATCATATACCAATGTACTACAAAGACACAACCAATAAGTTACTGAACAAGTTCAGCTCCCCTGAGGTGGGAGCAAAATGGCACTTCAGTTACTTTAAAAAGGGGTAAAAGGACAAGGTTATAAGAATCAACAGCACAAATACTTTCATAGGGCAGGGCAAAGGGTTTCAGTTAACTACAACCAGCAATTCAGTTCATAGGCCTGGGCCAAAGTCAATGGTTCAGAGTCTTTGTATAGGAAAGCACAGTTCTGGTAGTAAACGGTTAAGTCTTTGCCACGGATCTTAGAAGAATTTTGTCAGACGAAAAGTTAGATGTTGATTTAGGGAAGGACAAGCCTTCTAAGTCGGGAAAGTTTCACAAACTTTCACCGTGTCTGAAAAGATTTCCGGACTGCGTTTGCACAGTACCTTTAAAGTTAAGAAGAGCTGTAGCTGAGGCAGTATTTCTTGGCAGTTCGAGCAGAGCTGTTCCTGAGCTTGGTTGTTCCCACCAAACTCAAGGGAAGAAGTTAACCTTGAAGGGCTTCTCTGTCGATGGAGTTTCAGGAAATTCTGACCTACAGCAGGGCTTCACCGGTCGTCCAGGAGTTGTAGCAGTCGTCTTCCTTCAGCTCGTCTTCGGTTCTTTCGTTCCAGTGGTTGTTAGGAAAGATTCCATCATTTTATGTAATTGTCCCTCCATGTGGCAACCCCCAAACTTTTTGCTGCTGTTTTACACCCTGATCTAGACTTCCGCCGCACTCCTCTGGGCTTTCGCTCAATTCTTATGGGGAAGCTGACATGCCCTTAAAACAGTCAGTACTGGGAGATTTTGTTTCCCTTAGTCCTTTCCTCATGTTGCAGCTTTTGTGCAACATGAAACAAGAGTGCACCGTAATATACATTACCGCGCTCTTGGGTCTCTAGTCATTCCAAAGACACTAGAAACTCTCGCTGGACTTATTATGAACTGTGCAAGTGTGTCATGGACGGGACTGGTGGCAGCTATCTTTTCTTTTGTATTTTGAACCCTTTTTTGCCATGTTATCCGCGTTTACCGCGTTTGGCACGAGTAAGTGGCCTGGCTACAAAATGGCCATGCCACAAGGTTCTTTGTCCTGTCCGCTGACCGTCTTGCCCCTTAACCTTCCCCCAGTCCTTATTTGGTCATGCACTTTCCCGTGAAACACAACGCTTTCGCGGGCTTCTGCATGCCTTGTGTGTGCCTCAAGGATGTGGGCTAGGATGTCTGGTCCCAATACACATCCTGGGTGCCAGAGAGTCTGGAGTGTCCTGAATGCCTGGGACCACCGTGATCCGTGATAGGTATGGTGTGAGTGTTTGTGAGCAGATCTCCCATTGGGTCCTCTCTGTTTTGGCGTGAAGGGAACTTTGGCTAACAGGAGGCTGGAAACACCACTACCATGTCGATCTCCTGAGTTCACACCAAACAAGGGATAAGGTATGATAAGTCTTATCATGCTGGAACATATTTTTTAATCTTCTTCCCCTGAGCTTAAGCAGCATTTGGCAGATTCAAAGGAGATAGATCCTAAGAAGCTCGCCATTGCACCAGATTTATGGGTGTCACATTGAGTGTCCCATAAGGACAAGACTCGTCCTGGTAAGCAGGAGGAAGGGAAAAAGTCCAAAGATAAGGAGGGTGGGGAAACTGATAAATCTTCTTCCTAAAAGGGCCACAAAAAGAAAAATAGGGGTAAGACACAAGAGAACTCACAGGGTAGTGGAGGTCAGCCTCCAAAACAGAACTCTGGTTATGATAAGCCTACCTATGTAAACAGACCCAATGGATCTTGTTTTGCTTGTGGAGCAACTGACCACGTGAAGGGGGATCCCAGATGTAAGGTCAAAACCTTGGGGGTCCACTCTGCTAATCTGGCCTTCTCCTCCTACGAGGAAGAAGAGATTACCGGAGCATCCTTCTCCTCCGACTCCTTCCCCAGTGGGATAGAAGCTGTGGTAGTTTGAGTTTCCCTGGGTTCCAGGGAGCCTAAAGTTGCAGAGGCTTATGCTAGGATTCCAGATAACACCAAGAACTACTTTAAAGACAGTGTGCTGATCAATGGACTAGATACTCCAGCTCTTAGGGATAGTGGGTGCAGTCGAACTGTAGTGGATTCTACCTTGGTAGACTCAGAGGAAGTTGCCAGAGCTACTCTGATGCCCACTAAGTTGGCTGACGGCCCACTTCTCATGTTCCCAGTAATACCTGTAAATCTTACTATCAATGGTACAGCTGTCAGGATTCCAGTGAGCATTCAGAGGAGTGTCCCAGGAAAGGTCTTCTTGGGCAATGATCTCAGAGCTTTAGGGCTGTGGGAGATACTGTTGACAGACCCTGTACAAGGTCTCAAAGGAGGGCAGCACTGGCCAAGACCAATGCCCTGCCCCAGCCAAGAGGGAAACCCAAGGCTAAAGGAGTCAGAAAACCAAAAAGAGGGAAAGAAAATATTCCCCCTAACTTGCCTACCACTGCAGTGGAGGTAGTTGGTCAATCACCCGGACCTGACGAGGAGGTGGTGATACCTGAAGTATTTGACCCCAATGACCATCCTGAACTAAATGATTTGTTAGTAGAAGGTGGTCCTGACAAGGAAGAATTCAGTAAAGGCCAACGTGAGTGCCCATCTTTGGAAGGCCTAAGGAGACAGGCCTGCTTCCAGCTTGAGGGTGAACCTCCTGGGAAGCAAGGGATTGATGAGTCTACAGAAGGAGACCATAGGAGGTTGGTGGTTCCCCTTGCTGTAAGACCCTTCCTCCTGCAGCTGGCGCATGAAGTGCCCCTTGATGGTCACCTTGGTATTAAGAGGACCAAGCCAAGGTTATCCATGCACTTCTACTGGCCCAAGATGGGGGTGCAAGTAGAAAGTCACTGCAGGAGTTGTTCCTCCTGCGAGTTATCTGGTAAGAGTGGCTCAACAATCCAAGCTCCATTGGTACCACTCCCAGTTGTGGGAGTACCATTCGAGAGGGTAGGGATCGACATCGTTGGTCCCCTTGACCCCCAAACATCCTCAGGCAATAGGTTTATCCTGGTATTGGTCGACCATGCCACCAGATATCCTGAGGCCATCCCATTGAAAACTGACTGCCAAGTCAGTCGCAAAAGCTTTACTCGGCATCTTTACTAGGGTTGGCTTCCCTAAAGAAGTTGTGTCTGACAGAGGCAGCAACTGTATGTTGAAGTATATGCAGGCTATGTGGAAAGAATGTGGGGTCACCTACAAGTTCTCCTCCGCATACCACCCCCAGACCAACGGTCTGGTGGAACGGTTTAACAGGACCTTAAAAAGTATGATTGGGGCTCTGGAAGAGCCTCAGAGAAGAATATGGGATCTTCTTTTACCATGCTTACTGTTTGCCTACCGAGAGGTACCACAGGAGGGTGTTGGCTTCAGCCCCTTCGAACTTCTGTTTGGTCACCCTGTGCGGGGACCTTTAGCCATAGTCAAGGAGGGATGGGAGATGCCCACTCCCCCTATTACTACCAACGTAGTAGACTATGTTTTAGGGCTCAGAAAAAGAATGGTACTCCTGATGGGTCTGGCTAGTGATAAGCTGAAGGCAGGGCAAGCCCTGGTGAAACATTGGTATGACCAGAAAGCTTCCCTCATCAACTTCACACCTGGTCAGCAAGTCCTGATCATGAATCCCATAAGGCCTAGAGCATTACAGGATAAATGGTCAGACCCTTACACAGTGGTGGAGCCCCTGGGTGAGGTCAACTATTTAATGGACTTTGGAAGGCATGGATAGGCTCCAAAAGTGTTCCATGTATTAGGCTCAAGGCTTTCATCCCAAGAGTTGAAATTTCAGCACTGCTATTGGCTTCCGATGTTGAGGAAGAGGAGTCTGAACCTCTCCCTGACCTGTTTCAAAGCAGTCCTTCAGATAGCTCCTTTGAGGGTGTCCGAGTGGCCCCTGACCTGACTTCTAATCAGCAGGCTGAGGTAAAAAGTTTGCTTAGGCAATTTTCCCCCCTGTTTTCACAGTCCCCTGGTTTGACACCTTGGTGCAAACATAACATAGACACAGGAGACAGTGTACCTACCAAAAGTAGGGGATACAGGATGTCAGACAATACATTAAGACAGAGGTCAACAAAATGTTAGATCTTGGGGTGATTGAACCCTCTAGTAGTCCTTGGTCCAGCCCTGTGGTTTTGGTTCCAAAAGCAGGTACTTCCGAATTGAGGTTCTGCGTGGATTACAGGGCTCTGAATGCTGTCACCAAGACAGACGCCCCCACCCCTTGCCTCGAACAGATGAGCTGGTGGATACCTTGGGTGCCTCCAAGTACCTCAGTACGTTTGACCTCACTGCAGGCTATTGGCAAATATCCCTCGCAGAACATGCCACGGAGAAGACAGCGTTCTCAACTCCGGAAGGTCTTTACCAGTTCAGGGTAATGCTTTTTGGGTTGAAGAATGCACCTGCCACTTTCCAGAGGCTTGTGAATCATGTGTTCAATGGGTTGGATGAATTCTGTCTTGCATATCTGGATGATATAGCAGTATTCAGTGCCACCTCGGAAGACCATGTGAAATACCTTGTGATTGTGTTACAGGCTCTTCAGAAATCCCACTTGACTATAAATGCCAGTAAATGCCAGATTGGACAAGGCTCAGTGGTTTACCTTGGACATGAAGTATGTGGAGGGAGGATACAGCCTCTACCCAGTAAAGTACAAACAGTACAAGACTGGCCTACCCCCACTACACAGACCCAAGTGAGAGCCTTCTTAGGACTCACTGGGTATTACAGAAATTTCATGGCAGACTATGGCACCATATCTGCCCCTCTGACTGCTCTCACCACTCCAAAGAAACCCAAGAAGGTAACTTGGACTGAAGAGTGTGAGAAGGCCTTCAATGGCTTAAAAGACTCCTTGTGCCAGGCCCCTGTACTCAGGGCTCCTGATTACCAAATACCTTTTATTGTGCAGGCAGATGCCTCTGACACTGGGATAGGAGCTGTACTATAACACGTAGATGAGAAGGGTAAGGAACACCCTATTGGTTTTGTTAGTCGCCAGTTTAAGGACAGAGAACTCAGAGGGTCCACAGTAGAGAAATAATGTTTCTCTGTTGTGTGGGCCCTACGGAAGCTGAGTCCCTACCTTTATGGGACCCACTTCACTGTGCGAACTGACCATAAGCCCTTAAAGTGGCTGATGAACATGAAGGGAGAGAATCCAAAGTTGCTTAGGTGGTCCATAAGTCTACAAGGCTTTGACTTCACTATTGAGCATAGGCCAGGTGTCCAACATAGCAATGCTGATGGGATGTCCAGAATGTTTAACCAACCTGAACAAGAAACTCATCCAGGGGTGGATTAGTTCCCCCTGTCCTTAGTCTAGGAGGGGTGAGTGTTAGGAAATATTTCATAATTGTATGTCATTTTCCCTCCATGTGGCAACCCCCAAACTTTTTGCTGCTGTTTTACACCCTGATCTAGACTTTACCAGAGAAGCGCAGCCTTCCGCTGCACTCCTCTGGGCTTTCTCTCAATTCTTATGGGGAAGCTGACATGCCCTTAAGACAGTCAGTACTGGGAGACTTTGTTTCCCTTAGTCCTTTCCTCATGTTGCAGCTTTTGTGCAACATGAAACAAGAGTGCACCCTAACTTACATTACCGCGCTCTTGGGTCTCTAGTCATTCCAAAGACCCTAGAAACTCTCGCTGGACTTATTATGAACTGTGCAAGTGTGTCTCGGATGGGACTGGTGGCAGCTATTGTTTCTCTTGTGTTTTGAACCCTTTTTGCCATGTTATCCGCGGTTAGCGCGTTTGGCATGAGTAAGTGGCCTGGCTCCAAAATGGCCATGCCACGACGTTCTTTGTCCCGTCCGCTGACCGTCTTGCCCCTTCACCTTCCCCCAGGTCGAGCCGACCCGGGGCATTCCTTATTTGGTCATACACTTTCTTGCGAAACACAACGCTTTCGCGGGCTTCTGCATGCCTTGTGTGTGCCTCCAGGATGTGGGCTGGGATGTCTGGTCCCAATACACATCCTGGGTGCCAGAGAGTCTGGAGTGTCCTGAATGCCTGGGACCACTGTGGTCCGTGATAGGTCCACGTATGGGGTGAGTGTTTGTGAGCAGATCTCCCATTGGGTCCTCTCCGTTTTGGCACACAGGGAACTTTGGATAAGAGGAGGCTGGAAACACCACTACCATGTCGATCTCCTGAGTTCACACCGAACAAGGGATAAGGAGCCAAGTATCCTGCACCAAGAAGCTGAGTCGAGGAACCGCTGGTGACCCGCTGAAGGTTTGGTACCCTGAACTGCTGTCGTCCTGTGAGACCCCTCTGCATCTGATCGTCCTAGAAGGTCTGCGAAGGCGCTTCGACCCATTGGAATAGTGGGATCAACTATTCCTGGCACCTTCATCAAACCCTGCAAGTAAGCCTCTTCAGAAGTGTCCCTGGGCCAACCAGTGGGCTGACCAGCTTACGCAGGACGCTTTGCTCTGTCACCGTCGCCTTTCGAGGAAGCCCTTGAAACCTGGTTTACTGCTCAGCACCCTCACACCGAATTTCGTACACTTGGCATTCCCAGGTCTCAAGTGAGACGAGTGCGCCTGGACCAGAGTAAACGCGGTTGCCATGTTGCCCTGCTGTGGTAACAACCTGTGCACGTCCGCTGCATTTGGGACACCCTCGACCCTGCATCCTGCTACACAGAATCTACACGGTGTCAAGACGTCCTGATCATCGCAGCTGAACCTGCCAGCAACGTGAACTGAACTGGAGAAGTCTGAGTCTGCCTGCGTCGGGGACCGGTGAGTAGTCCATACCCCAACCGATGGCCCCTCGCGCAGGAGCCTGTTTCTTTTCTACCGCTGTTGCAAAATAACGACTCTATCCCTGCCTCTGCCCACAAGTGTAGGCCCTGCTTGAGTAGTGGGGACTTGTTCTGCATCGTTTCATTCACCTTCCTAAACTGCATGATATCCTTGAAGAGGCCTTCTTTTGTCAATTGGCACCAGTGCATGCAGGTACTTTTGAGCATAAGGCTTCTCTCTTGGTAGGGCTCAGACTTCCTCCTAGTAAGGTGAATTTCGGATGTCAAACTGGGCCTAATGATTACTTGCACTGCCTGTTTTCCTCCCCATCTAGGTGTTCTACATATTACGTGCTCCTAACTCCTTAGACCCCTCGGTCTTGTATATATATTTGCCCTCATTCTGACTCATGCGTTAAGGGGTTTACGGCGCCGTAAACAGCGCCGACCCTTAACGCCTGATTACAAGGTTCCCTTTGCGGGATGGCTTTTAACGGCTGCTTTTTTGCAGCCGTTAAAATCCATGCCGCAAAGGGACCTTGGCGATAATTACGGCACCGTAATTTACGGTGACGTAATTATCGCCTTTCCCCATTCCCATTATGCCCTATGGGGCGAAAATGGGAATGGGGAAGGGTAAAATGGGAAATGGGGATTTACCGCCCCACTCACCTTGGAATGGGGCGGTAAATCCGCCAACTACCATGGCGTAAACAATGTTTACGCCATGGTGGTAAGGGTACGACCCAGGCGGTAACTTACCGCCTGGGTCGTAATGAGGGCCATTGTATTGATTGTGATGTGTTGGTTTACTTTAGTATTATTGTGATTCTTTGCTATGTTCGATGTTACAAAGGCCTTGTAATAAATGTGTCTATATTTTTAATATAACACCTGTCTGGAGTAATTTGTAAGTGCCCTTGCTTTGTGTGCTCATTGAGGTCTTTCCGTCACCCTCACCCCTCTTGAAACTTAGTCTTGACCGCTGCCATCGCTACCCTGATTGGTCTGGCTTGTCCAGAGGTTACCCTGTTCCAAGAAACTAGGCTGGCCTTCTGAACCTCTTCCCCTCCAGGTCCGAGTTCAGAAATCCATCTTAACAGTGGTCGACTCTGCTTTCAAAGTCCCAGAGACCTGCTTTTAAACAGTTTATCCCATTCATTCCAGCCTGGCTGTCACTCACACCTCAGGGTGGCAGTCCTTTCCGGACAGCCATCCGGCCAATCATGCCAGAGTGCATTCAGGTCTCCTAGGAGACTAAACGCAGGGAGTTTCGGGCACCTCCCTCACATCCTGTCCACCCCAGACACTCAGGCGCCAGAGGAGGGCTTCAGCACTAAAGCCCGCCAAAGGCCAAGGAACAAAGGGACCAAACCTGGTTTCGCGCACAGAGTCAAACAGAAGAAGGACCGTTCCAAAAAGTAATGGTGAAAAAAGTTGACTGTAATCTGTTTTTACAGATAGGTCCTGGTCGCCATATTGAAAAACATGGCTGACCCGATTTTTAGCTACCGTCATTTCGCGGTCGGGAAAAATCATGGTAGTTTGATCTAAACCACTGCCCCCAGCCATTTCAAGTAGGAAAGGGTAACATTTGACTGTTACATGAGTGTTTTGACTCAGGGGATGCTCGGGAACCCCATCAGAATTCTATAGGACGATAGTGTGTGCTGGGTCTGTAAATTCAATGAGACTAGTAAACTCAATTTAACTTTACATGCTCTGGGAGACAGTAGTCAGTCCCAGAGAAGGTATTTAAATCTTGGGAAGTCTGAAAGACATCCCTGTGCCACTGCACTGAAGGTGATGTCTGACACACAGAAAAAGATGATGCCGATGGAGTTGTTTTAAAACTCCATAACCAAAGAACACAAAAGGTAAACACATCTCAAAATACATGGAAGAGTGGGAAAACAGGCTCACACTCTTCCCAGGTAAAAAATCAGATCCTAGAAATCCAGCAAAGTTGCTGGGGGTCTCAAAAGGTAAGGGAAATTAGCAGATTCTTGAGAATTCGACCTAACAGGAGGCCGTCGAGTTCTGCGCGCGGGTGCCGTTCCGCCCGGCAGGTCAGACCTGGCAGGATGAAAGGCACTAGCTTGCATAACTCGTAGTTTGCCTGTCCGGAAACAACGGTACGGCAAGCTTACCAGTACCGTTGTTTCCGGACCGGCAAACTTATAATGAGGCCCAATGTTCTTGCTAAACACAAAACATAAGATAACAGCAGAACACTGCGAACTACAAAATGCAGGACTGCTGTAGTTCTATTACATAGTTTAAATTGGTAACTGTAGTATGCTGGCAAGTTCGCCATGCTGTGCACGTGAAATCGCATTGTTCTGAAACGCAATAGTTGGCAAAATTCCTAGGGCTCTCTGAAGGACAGGCAGTAGGCATGGAGGGCTTGAAAATAGGGAAGGCACAGAAGGTATATAACAGAGTAAACTCAGACCCAGGCTGCTTGGGCCAAGGGAGCTAACATAAAGACAGGAGCACGCAGATGGCTGGACGAGATGGAGATGAAGTGAGACGAGTGCACCCGGACCAGAGTAAACGCGGTTGCCGTGTTGCCCTGCTGTGGTAACAACCTGTGCACGTCCGCTGCATTTGGGACACCCTCGACCCTGCATCCTGCTACGCAGAATGTACACGGTGTCAAGATGACCTGATCATCACAGCTGAACCTGCCAGCAACGTGAACTGAACTGGAGAAGTCTGAGTCTGCCTGCGTTGGGGACCGGTGAGTAGTCCATACCCCAACCGATGGCCCCTCGGGCAGGAGCCCGTTTCTTTTCTACCGCTGTTGCAAAATAGCGACTCTATCCCTGCCTCTGCCCACAAGTGGAGGCCCTGCTTGAGTAGTGGGGACTTGTTCTGCATCGCTTCATTCACCTTCCTGAACTGCCTGATATCCTCGAAGAGGCCTTCTTTTGTCAATTGGCACCAGCGCATGCAGGTACTTTTGAGCATAAGGCTTCTCTCTTCGTAGGGCTCAGACTTCCTCCTAGTTAGGTGAATTTCGGATGTCAAACTGGGCCTAATGATTACTTGCACTGCCTGTTTTCCTCCCCATCTAGGTGGTCTACATATTACGTGCTCCTAACTCCTTAGACCCCTCGATCTTGTATGTATATTGTATTGATTGTGATGTGTTTGTTTACTTTAGTATTATTGTGATTCTTTGCTATGTTCGATGTTACAAAGGCCTTGTAATAAATGTGTCTATATTTTTAATATAACACCTGTCTGGAGTAATTTGTAAGTGTCCTTGCTTTGTGTGCTCATTGAGGTCTTTCCATCACCCTCACCCCTCTTGAGACTTAGTCTTGACCGCTGCCATCGCTACCCTGATTGGTCTGGCTTGTCCAGAGGTTACCCTGTTCCAAGAAACTAGGCTGGCCTTCTGAACCTCTGCCCCTCCAGGTCCGAGTTCAGAAATCCATCTTAACAGTGGTCAACTCTGCTTTCAAAGTCCCAGAGACCTGCTTTTAAACAGTTTATCCCCATTAATTCCAGCCTGGCTGTCACTCACACCTCAGGGTGGCAGTCCTTTCTGGACAGCCATCCGGCCCATCATGCCAGAGTGCATTCAGGTCTCCTAGGAGACTAAACGCAGGGAGTTTCGGGCACCTCCCTCACATCCTGTCCACCCCAGACACTCAGGCGCCAGAGGAGGGCTTCAGCACTAAAGCCCGCCAAAGGCCAAAGAACAAAGGGACCAAACCTGGTTTTGCGCAAAGAGACAAACAGAACAAGGACCGTTCCAAAAAGAAATGGTGTAGAAAGTTGACTGTAGTCTGTTTTTACAGATAGGTCCTGGTCGCCATATTGAAAAACATGGCTGACCCGATTTTTAGCTACCGCCATTTCGCGGTTGGGAAAAATCATGGTAGTTTGATCCAAACCACTGCCCCCAGCCATTTCAAGTAGGAACGGGTAACATTTAACTGTTACATGAGTGCTCGGGAACCCCTTCAGCATTCTATAGGACGATAGTGTGTGCTGGGTCTGTAAATTCAATGAGACTAGTAAACTCAATTTAACTTTACATGCTCTGGGAGACAGTAGTCAGTCCCAGAGAAGGCATTTAAATATTTAAAATATGATGCCTATGGAGTTGTTTTAAAACTCCATAACCAAAGAACACAAAAGGTAAACACATCTCAAAATACATGGAAGAGTGGGAAAACCGGCTCACACTCTTCCCAGGTAAAAAAATCAGATCCTAGAAATCCAGCAAAGTTGCTGGCGGTCTCAAAAGGTAAGGGAAATTAGCACATTCTTGAGAATTCTCCCTAACAGGAGGCCGTTGAGATCTGCGCGCGGGTGCCGTTCCGCCCGGCAGGTCAGACCTGGCAGGATGAAAGGCACTCGCTCGCAGAACTCGTAGTTTGCCTGTCCGGAAACAACGGTACGGCAAGCTTACCAGTACCGTTGTTTCCGGATCGGCAAACTTATAATGAGGCCCAATGTTCTTGCTAAACACAAAACATAAGATAACAGCAGAACACTGCGAACTACAAAATGCAGGACTGCTGTAGTTCTATTACATAGTTTAAATGGGTAACTGTAGTATGCTGGCACGTTCGCCATGCTGTGCACGTGAAATCGCATTGTTCTGAAAG
Source organism: Ambystoma mexicanum (assembly GCF_040938575.1). Taxonomy (NCBI): domain Eukaryota; kingdom Metazoa; phylum Chordata; class Amphibia; order Caudata; family Ambystomatidae; genus Ambystoma; species Ambystoma mexicanum. The sequence goes on along the minus strand of NC_090925.1, from coordinate 103,085,150 downwards.
ACATTCTGAAAGACATTCCGAGGGCCGTGCTAGGGCTGTGCGGGGACGACGACCGTTGGGGCAGGAGGGCTCTGGCCGGGTCCAGGGCTAGTGAGCGTCTGATGACGTCATAAGGCCATTCGGGGGTGTTGGTGATGATGCAGAACGATGAGTCCTTTCATTCCGAGATGAGCTTGTCACTGGGTCAGCGTGGCCGATGGTTGCTGTGTGCGTAGTACCGCAGCTAACTCCGGAGCAAAGGATGTGCCCCAGAGGAAAGGACCCAGTGTCGTGCCTATGCGTGCCGGGAACACGGAAGTAAAAATTAAAAAAAAGGGAATCCACAGGGCATTGAAATGGAATGTTGCTGTAGCCCTATTTTTCAGCTAGAAGCGTTTGACTCCATGCAGTAGGTGTAAGGTGGCTGAAAAACGTTGTAGGCTCTGTAAAAGGGGAAAATGGAACCCCAGTCAGCATGACTTTTGAGTAACGTATTTCGTCCAGCGTGTGCAGAGTTTGGAACTTTTATTATTACCATATCATAGAAGGTTGGAACAGAGATTTCGCCGGAAAACTCAGATGAAGTTTTCTACGGCAGCGTTCACACGAAGGAGAAGTCCGGAGTTCGTAGTGACAATGAACTGTCAATTGGGAATTCAGAGGAGATTCGCCGCGTATCCTTTACTGTTTTATGACTAGGCGTAACATATGATATAAATGTATGCGCCGATGAGATGAAATGTATAAACAGCTTATTGATGAAAGCGTGCATGTGAATTACACTAAAGGTATTTGTATCGATGGAGGTGTGCAAGAAGTGATTTTGAGGTAGGACTTGTATTAGTTTTAACCCTTTTGAGGCTTTTAGGGTAAAAGTGGACTCATTTGAACTTGCTGGACTTCCTGAATATGCACAATTTCTGAAAGAGAGTGAGTGATCAGTGCGGTGACAGGGTCTCTAGACTTAATGATTTTGAGGCATTTTAGGTTTGCAGCTGGAAACCAGCATGGACCTTTAGAATTACGTTGCTTTGCAACATGGACTTAAAAGCAATAGGTATATATATGTTTATGCAAAGGTGCAGTTATGAGAATATGTAAGTGCAAATGTTTTTTTTTTGCAAGGAGTGAGCCGACTTTGCAGAAAGGTAGGGACAGGTAGAGTATTGTGATACCGCCCCGTTGTGAGAAGGGATAGCGTCCCAGTGAAACTGGGATAGTGCCCATTGTAAGTAGGGATAGCGTCCTGTTGTGAATAAGGGATAGCGTCCCAGTAAAGAAGGGATAGCGTCATATTGAAATAGGGATAGCGCCCCATTGTAAGTAGGGATAGCGTCCCGTTGTGAATAAGGGATAGCGTCCCATGTGAATTAGGGATAGCGTCCCATTGAAGAAGGGATAGCGTCCCATTTGGAATTAGGGATAGCGTCCCAATGAAGAAGGGATAGCGTCCCAATGTGTGTGTAGGGATAGCGTCCCATTGAAGAAGGGATAGCGTCCCATTTGGAATTAGGGATAGAGTCCCAATGAAGAAGGGATAGCGTGCCAATGTGTGTGTAGGGATAGCGTCCCGTTGGTGAAGGGATAGCGTTCCATTGGAGAAGGGATAGCGTCCCAGTGTGTGGTAGCGAAGCATCTCAAGCTCCTGGTGTTGTGAAAACTGAAGTTTTAAGTAGATGTAGTGACAACCGTCCCAGTCACTTCTTTTGAGTGACACCTCTCCATTCTTTTGAGTGACACCTCTCCAAAAGGTGTTGGCTTTAAAACTTAATGTATGTGTGTTTGGCTTCCCTTTGTTTAGGTTGTTTTCAAAAGAGGGGAGATGTGTTATGATGTGTTTATTGCTAGTGCATGCCTGCAGGAAATCTGCTGTGCCATAGCTTGGAATGCTAAGTGAGCCTGCGGAATGTTTGGCAATAAACCATACCCCAGGGTTCCAGCCTGGTCAGTTGAGCCTGGGTGATGGGACCCGGTGGTCTTCCATACTTAACAGCTTATGTAACGTACAATAAAGAACTTACTAAATAAACCTAAGAAGTCTACAGAAGCTGCTTCATAACAGTATATAACAGAGTAAACTCAGACCCTGGCTGCTTGGGGAAGGGAACTAACATGAAGACAGGAGCACGCAGATGGCTGGACGAGATGGAGAGCAGAAGGCTTTCCCTGATGGGAGGGGTGATTGGGTTCTGGCTATTTTGATTTATTTTGAGCAGAACTCTTCTTTCTTTTGAGCTGTTTGGGGAATGATTTTTACTTTTCCTCAAGGTACCTTATTCAGCCCACAGCCGATTGACTATATGCTGGTACCAGTAAGTCTTTTAATTCTTTTTGAATACATTCAATTCTTTTTGAAGCATTTAATCATATTTGTATGCATTCTTGATGAAAAACCCAAGGTGCAGCAACAGGCGTCTTTTGGGATTTCTTCCAACTTTTTCTTTTTTCCATTTTTTCATTTTTATTTTGAAGTGTGGATTTTTCCAGTCATCCCGTTTTTCAGCTCCCTTCAGCTCCCTACCTTAGTGAGGCTTTCTTTACCGTACATTTGATATCACATTGAGAAAGGTATTGATTATTGATTGAGGCAGATGCCTCTATGAGATTGCCTATCATGATTTGATGAAGCTGGCGCTAGATTGCCCAACATGTTAGGTGAGGTTGCCTATCATGACCTGGTGAGGCAGGTAGTTGGTGTTTAAGGCATCTTTGATTTCTTGGACAAGGTTGTTCAGTCTTAGGGCCTCATCACGAGTTGGGGTGGTATCCCCAGCGGTGTTACCGCTGGGGCTATTAGCAATACCGCCAAACCCGCCGGCGCTATTAGCGCCAGATCACAGGTATGCGGTAATAGTGTTACTGCAGCATTTAAGGGTTACCGCCAAACTCGTGATGAGGCAGTTAGTCTTGACTTGAGGTAGAGGCAAATTATAGCTTTTCCATTAATGATTTATTGTGTGTATAGTGATGACAGTGGCAGACAGAGAGAAATGGCAGATATCTGCTAAAGTCAGTAATAGGAGTGCATGGACGAGACCAGGCTGTTTTCTCTTGTTTAGTTCTTTTCATGCTTTGCTATGATTTCTAATGTTTTCTGGTGCTATATCATACCCTAACCCTTGTTATGCACCTGGCCATATGCAGCTTGATTGCTTGTTACCTTTGCTAACCTCCTCACTATTTGACTTTTTGCTTTTTGTTATAATGCCTCCCGATGCCACATTCTGATTCTACCCTCAGTGATTTGATCCCATGTACCATTGTATTTTTGCTCTTGCATATCCCACTATTTAAGAGCACTATCTTTGCCATGGGGTGTGATGATACAATATGATAGGCTATTTATAATGCGCTTAATACCCAGAGGTTTCTAAGCGCAGAACCAGGGATCGAACCTGTGGTACTCAGCGTCGCCTTGCTTCCAAGGCAAGCATGTTGCCCCTGAGCTATCCTCCTGAGACCGGATGAACATAATCTTCATGGTCCATAATTACGGCGCCTGTAATACTGGCAAAATCCCCCCTGGAGTCCATGAAATGGGGATTTACACTGGCTACCGCCACTTGTAATCCAACAGTAATACAGCCGGGCCAAGTGGAGGTAACAGTAATTCCATTTGGTGGTATCTCTGCAGATTTACCGCTGAGATACCAGCAAACTTGTATTGAGCCCGATTGTGCCATAATGTATTTTAATTATATCAAAGACACTCAAGGCGATTCAATATTGTTTGAAATTACTTGTGAAGATATTGGTGCAAATGTTGATATACCAGCCATCCTCTAGCACACCCAGCTCAGGCCCAACTGACACTCTCACAACACACATGCACAGCAACACTTACTGACATTCTACTGAGTTGTCAATCACTCCTAGCACCAACATTCTTACAGCATTCATAGATGGCCAGCAGGGACATGACAACATAAGCACATCTGAACACGGCACAACTTCATCCAATGTCACTAAGAAAAAATACTGTGTGATGATTTTTTAAAAGCTCTGCATCTTGTGAAAATGCTTTGTTAATTCTTCATGAAAACTTGTTCTGTCAATTTACAAATGTTTATTTTATTGTATTCACTTTTCCCCCCATTTCCATCAATGTTCTTGTATTCAGGGAGAGATAGCTATGATATTGTAAATGCTCATTTTTCTAAAATAAATTGTATTATGTTTCATAGAATACAACACGAGCAGATGTAATGTAAAGTAAAAAAAAAAGAATATATAAAGTGCACTGTCACCAGCTGGGGCATCATGGCACTAAGCGTCAAGAGAATATGGTTGACAAGCAAAGAAGAGAGAAAAACGAGCACCCAGAAAGAGCCAGATAAGGCTTAAAAAGATGGCTTTCCTTTCTAAATGCTTTCTGAAAACATGTTGAACATGTTCTGAAACTTTATGAATGTTTTAAGTAACTTCTTGGATACTTGAGATCCTTGGTGGGGCAGACTGAGTGGCAGTGGGACTTTTGCACACTCAACAAACGGAAGCCCAGCCCACCATTCCTATGACCAAATCCACTTCTGCCTGATGACTCATGGCATGCCATTTTATACTCTGGCTCGGTCAGCAACACCGGGTGTACCTTATTATAGAGCGAAGTAGATGCATGGTCACACTGCTGTTGTTAATGTCCAGATCCAACGCTGCTAAGGGGGCCGCAAGTAGCAGTTGCGCAAGTAACGTGGTGATGTCAAGAGTGGCATTGTGGGTGACATCACGGGTGGGGACATCATTGAACGTAGCGCTGCTTAAATGACAACAAAGGAGGTGCATAATGAGAAGTCCTAAGGTGAAACTCCAGAGGGGTGGCTGATTTGCTCATAGTAGGGGGTAGATGAATAAAGCAGGCACCTGGTAGGGTGCAAGATTGCCTAGGGGGATACATGATAGGGGGGATATTTTGAGTAATATATTAACACTAGAGAAGCCATTTTTTCTGTAGGCCCATGTTAGGGAAGCATTTCTCGCAGGCGGCGCACATGAAAAGAGCTCCAGGCATTTGTGTGACAAGGAGTATGTATTTCTTGAGCACTTCTTGAAACAGGGTGCTGAAATGTTGCCTGGCTGAAGTTTCCCCGGAAGAACGCCGGCACAACAAAGCCACAGTAAAAGATACTTCTTGAGGCCAATGAGCTAGGCAGCTGGGTGTACGAGAAGAATTGGTTCCATGTCTTAATATCCCGGCAAAAATATCACGATACAAAAATATCGACATATTTTTGCGGCGATATTGACCCATGGACCCTGCGGGGGACACCCCTGCACCCTCGCATTGTTTTAAAATATGCGGGGGACACCCCCACAACCCCGCTCCCTCAAATTATCCCCCCCCCCAAAAATATCGTCTATGGCGAGACAAATAGCCATATGTACGGCGATATATTTGGTGGCGATATTTTGTAGGGATACTGAAGAATTGGTAGAGAAACAGAATTTAAATACTGTTAATTAAACTCTAGCCATGGTGTGTTATAGTTCTTTCAGACTAAATTTATCAGCAAGGCGTGAGAAGGGAGCTGGGGGCAATGAGCATTGGGGATGGGCAATGGGGCGCAAGACGAGGAGCCAATCAGTGGAGAGAGGTTTAATTGTCCCTAGTATGCAACATTGTACAGTGTCTTTGCTGATGTCCACGACGAGGCACCCCATTGGTCGGACTCGGTGTGAAAGTCTTGCCCCTTGCCATCTCAGGCAACTTTGTACATTGGTACCAATTGCAAACAAATGTTTTTGACTGATCAGCACAATCATGAAATTGAGTGGTGGTGTGGGAATGTTTGTGACATAATGAGGGTTGTTAATGTATGTATGGCCAAAGGTGTATAACCCAATTAGGATCACTCAACATCCATTCAGATATGGGGAACTGACGTAGTCCCACCAATCAGCTTGAGTGACCTGCCTTAAAAATTTAACAAAAATATTGTATGGTAATTTGGTAGATTGTGTATAAAATATTCAGCCACAGTGGGCAGCATTTACCGCTCACTTCATTCAGTTCAGTTCCACAGAGCTGTCTAAACGGTGCTTCCCAGCTGTTTGGGTCCAATATATTTTTGTTACTTCTTGCTTGGTGTTTGCTCCATTTCTTTTAGATTACCTTTATTCCCTGGACAAACTTTTAGGGGGAGGTCCCCTGATACACTGCACGCGTGCATTTTCGGGTTGTAGCAGCATATTGCAAAGGGTTTGGACCACTTAGAGACATGGGTGGAGTGGCTCAAATTCACCTTCTGAACGGTTGGTTGTTTCATTTAGTTTCCCCTTTGTAATCTCTTTGATTTACAATAATCTTGTATTTATTTATTTTTACTATCTCTACGCATGTATTTTTGAAGACTGATTTTCTTTCAATTTTGTTTTGCAATAAGGATAACAACATTATTTAGTAAAGATTGTATTAAAAACCATGTTGTAGATCTCTTTTCTCATATCTGTTTTCACAAGACTATTCCTTGGCAAGTACTAAACTATGAGTAGGTCCCAGCTTTTCTGTCATTTCTTAAATTATTATTATTTTTTTTATTTGTATATAATCTTTTTAAATTTTTACAAAGCTGTTTTCATAAGTAGAGAGAGAAAAGTCATTTGTGAAATTTGTGAGATTGTGAAGTGTTAACTGCTTCACTATTCGTAACCGACAGGTTTGGCAAAGGTGCTATGAATGGGTAAAGTCCCAGGATCTTCTAGTTTGATGTGTTTTCCTGTTGAGGTTGGTTGGTCTTCTCCATGGCGAAACTTAGGAGTTTTGCCGTCACTATTAGCCATCTGGTTTGGGCTCCTGTAATGAGACGGTTCCGCCATGAGTTTATGAGCAGAGGGCCGAAAAAGGCATTCCTTTCTTGTTCTATTGCCGGAAAGGCCATCAGGAGGTGCCTAATAGATTCTGTGGTTTGTGGGTTTTTGCAAAAATTATTTTTTTCTCATTTCCCAGGTCTCATCAGAGTAGCAATTCAGTTGTGTCCATTAGAAGCCCAAAGCTGCTGCATGATGGGGCCAAACAACACACCTAATGCCCTGAGTCATTACATTAGGCTTCATTACAAGTCGGCCGGCACCTGGCTGGGGCTTCTGTTGCGGCTTGCTTACTGTGGCTGCTACTTCCAGCAAGGTCTGCCCTGCCGGGTACAGTGGCTCCAGCAGGCAAATCCGTAGTGTGCCGGTCCAGAAACAACAGTGCCGGTAGGCTTACTGGCACCAATGTTTCCGGACCAGCACACTTGTAATGAAGCCCATTCTCTAGTTTTAGGGTGTCTGCATTTTTAAGGGTGCCTCTTGGTGGCTGTACTAAGGTTTAGTGCCTTTATTGCAAATGCATGAAAATCCAAGTAGAACCTGAGGATCAGTCTGAGTCGATGTACATTCTTTCCTGGACCACAATTTAGAGAGACCACCTGGGAAAAGCCAAACAGAGAAGATTTTACCGGAACAGTCGGGGGACGCAATGGGCCTAGAAGAAGGACATTACTGATGGTATCATTAGTGAAGACAGACACAAGTGATACTGTTCAAGGGTTTTTATTATGAATCATCAAAAAAGGAAGAAATGTCGCTATGCCGGGGGTAACGAGCTGAAGTGGGGGTCATTTGATTCCTGGGGCTCCCCTGAGTAGCTCTATGTATAAGCAATAAATGCTAGGGTCAATTTTTTGAGAAAATAAATCCTCTTGGCACAATATATGAGATACAATCGTGAGGCATTTTTCACATATCAAACGTTTTTTTTAATATATATAATATAATATATGTCAAGCATTAGACAAGTGAAAAATCAACAAAGAACTAACAGAGAAAAAGCAACAACAAAACTTTTTTATGAGTCTTCAAACATATAAAACAAATTGGTGCGGTGTGGCACACACCTAAATTCGATCTGTTGTTTCATCACAGAAAGAAATGCATTTAAGTCAAAAACGGTGGTATCCAAAGAGCAACAGATATGCAGAGAGGTAAAGATTTGATAAACTGAAAAGGTATAACCGGAAATACGGTTATTGTTGGCAGCAAAGTGGTAGGACCTGGGTATGTCTATCTGTCCTGCCAGGGTCTCCGGGAGAATTCTATCCAAGACAAACACCCTTTTGTTGTGCTGCTCTAATCGAGGAGTATATCCTTAATGTTCCCAGTGTGAAGATCTGGAAAAAAAAAAAAAAATCAAGACAGAAATGGACTGGGATTATTGTTCAGGTATATCGTCTGTTTCCAAGGGTTTTTATTGAACAACATAAGGGTTGGAAGAACGCCTATCTAGCCCTATATCTAAGGAGGGGAGAAAACTTGACCATCAAACAATAAATAACGCAGTCCTGGTAGTTTCAGTCAAATCAAAATGGCCTACACTAACAAAACCTATTATCTGCCCTTACGCTATGACAAATATGTGCAGGGAAGTGGTGTATGCAAAGAAAAATAGTATTCAAAAGTAATATAGCAGGATGGCTGAACAGTGAGGTTCCCTTCACCACGTTTTCACACCAGACAAGGTGGCACACTCAGGCTTTGGAACACACTGTGGCTTCTTCGGCACAAGGATGCAGTTGGAGGTGCAAGCCAGGGCCTTCTGCAACAAAGTCTCTTTCCCACATAAAGTCTATTAGTTGCAGAATGCCTTTGGTACACACAAAACAAAGTTCCTTCTCTTCAGGAGTTTAAAGTTCATAAGTTTGCAAGTTCACAGTTTATAATGGGCCTCCCCTGGCAGGCCTGGATCATTTTAAACATAATTTCACAATAGGCCTCCCTCAGTCGGGCTTGGACCCCTCAAGCACAAGTTCACAATAGGTCTCCCTCAGTCGGGCTGGGACCTGTCAGGGTATCACAGGTTCACATAGGTCACCATAAATTGGGCTCAGACCCCTCTGAACATTTATAGATGGGTCTCCCTCAGTGAGGCTCGGACCTCTTTCAACGAAAGTACCTGATTCAGCATAGGTTTCCCTCAGCCAGGCTCAGAATCGACAATCGCAGCACTTGTAGAGGTTCCCTTCCCCAAGCTTCAAATCACATTAATTCACAGGCCTCCCTTTGCCGAGCTTGGACTTCTTAAGCATTTCCGCTGCCTTGTAGCTACACAGCCTTTCTCAGTGACATACGATTGGGCATACGTCCTCTGCCTGACCACTCCCGATACTTAGCATTTGTGATTTACAGTTCACAACAATGGGCTCTCTTTCTCTCGCGTCTTATTATCTTACACATAACCTTCACTTCTTGGTAGCTGTTGCAAGTACTCCAACACACATACTGAACTTTCATTCTGCTTGCTTGACTCACTGGTCATGTCAGGAGGCTTCTAGCCTTCGTGTTTTTTGATGTGGAAATGAAGGCTATTAGTCTCATTGCATACTTGCCTCCCCAACTGTACTCTTCATCCGGGAGGGTGGCTTGCAACTTTGTAGCACTTCAGATGCTCTTTTTTCTCTCTACCTAGGTTGGCGTGTGTATCCTTTGCAGCTTCTAAGACACAACCGTTTCTCGCAAAAGCGATCTCTGGCCTGTAGATTCTTTGCCCTAGCCCTCTGTCCTGTTGATCTCCTCTGCCTGGCTTGCCACCGCTCTGGAAGAGTCACTCCTTCTCATGCACCATCAAAAATAAATGTCTCTTGACTTCAAGTTCCAGAATGCAACAGTCTTTTTTATTCCCACTTTGCTAGCTCCCCCTTTTGGCACTCTGGGGATTTTGGGAGTTGCTGTGGGCCTTAATGAGATGTCCATATGGTCAGAATCTCATCACTTGCCCCTCAAAGGCCTGGGCTTTAGTTCTATGCCAGGATAGGAGTTCTGGCTTAGGTGCTGCAATGTATTCTCCAGCTGTCCCTGGTTTGCGTGCCTGGAGTCACAGCTTCTTCTCCATACTGCCGCCTTCCCGGTACTCACAGGCCCAGCAAGTAGGCATCCCTCCTTCCTCCAGGCCTTCCAGGGTCTCTTGAGCATGAATCCTCTCCTCTTGGCATCCATGCAGCATCCCCAGCTCACTCAGGGTGTGCCTGTGAGCTCTGCCCTTTATACTGACTGGGTAGTTTAACACATTTCATCTGGGAATGATTGTAAAGGAAGGCCTGACCTTGCCTGGCCTCATTAATGGGACAAAATTGAGACTGCCCATAGAAACTCATAATACATTGTTTCCTATCGGTAATCTTCATGGCTCTGGTTTGCCTCTTCCTTTGTCCCAGTGGTTTTAAGGAAAAAGCAGTGTGGGGGATTATGGAAATTGTAGATTTTCCGAGGGATCATCAAAAAGCCATGTGGATTTTTGTCCGGGTGAAGGGAATAAGTATATGATGGTGGGTAAATGTAGTGGTGTGGACAAATGGGTTTTTGACAATAATATCCCATGATGACAGAGGAGATATCCAGTAAGAATGTACTGGAATGGGGGAATAATGTGTCTCTCCCAGGGGCATTCCTCCCACAGTCTGCAAGGGTCCCCTTCCCAGGTGATCCTCCCTTGCTTGTCTGCTCCCAGGGTTGGGATCCAAGCGCGATGGCCCTTGTCCGGCCACTTGAGTCAGGGATCTCTAGGCATAGCATGGGAGAAATGCCTCAGGTTTCTCGCAGGCCACAGAAGGGGGGCATCTCAGTGCACAATTCTAGGCCAAATGTGAAGCTTTAAATGTGGAGGTTGAGGAGAAAGGGAAGCAGTTGCAAGAATGTGCGGGGGAGATTGACCACTTGAAAATGCTTGTAGATGGCATTCGGGCAGACAGGGATCTTTCTTTGTCAGATCTGCAATCGCTATGCAAACATAATAAACAATCTAGAATAAATATACAATTGTTTTAAAGGGAAGTGTTTAAGAGGATGTCTGAAGATAATAGAAAAATGGAAACAATCAATGGTTACAAAGTGCATGTTGGAGAAATTAAATGATTTAGTAGTCAAACTGAGGAAAGAGAGCTCTGCATTTTATAAAGAGATTCAAATGTGCATGTACAACTTAGAGAACTAAAATGACAAAATGTGGATTTTAGAAATCCAGAGATGTGCTCAAGGCCCCATGAACAGCAGGGCATGACTCTCACTAGGGGTATGCCAAGGCACAGTCTGGCAACTTTGTCAGCTGATGCACGCTTACCAATGGCTGGCCAGGCTGCAATGTTGGAGGCTAGGCCTGTTTCTGCAGAGCAGAGAGAGATGGCTCAAGATGATACACATGTTAATCCACTTAAATTCATGAGAATTATTATAGTCTAATCAAACCTGTTAGAAAGGATTCAGGTTTGACCATCGAAGAGCATCTGGAAAATGTTCTTGAATTATATCACAATTTGGACATTCCAAAAACACAATATGTTAAATGTTTCCATCTGACAATGGGTCCGGGCTATGCTAGTTGTATACCTAGTCCTAATGAACAGGAGAATTTACCATGGGTTGATTTTAAGAGAGAGATCAGAAAACACTCCATTTAAGTCTATTAAGTCTATGCAAGACGCGGAAAGAGCAGCATAGACTTTATCAGCACACCCGGATGAATCTCCAGGAATGTTCTTGCAAAGTTTAAGAGTGTTTTCATAGTTTAAATACCATTCTACTTTTTAATATTTCTGTCTCTTAATTTACAATTTTATATCACTGCTGTCTCTTTGCTCATTTAGTATGTTACCCTGATATGATTGTTTTTTTGTTGCTGCAAGATGTCATCATAGATGTTGCTATTGTTTTCTCTCCACTGACTCTTCACTTATCAATTTGTTTTAATGTTCCTGTTTCTGTCCTCATGCAGATTACTGTTGTATGTCCTCCTCATGCCACTTCTTCATGTTCGCTCATAAATGTATGTAAGCCTTCTGTTTTTCCTTTTAGTGGCTTCTCTGTATGTGTGTAAATAAATATAGAATTTCTCTTAATGTTTCTTATTTTGTTGCTCTTTGGGTTGCCTCTCTAGAGTAATGTTTTGTAATAGTGCAATCCTTTGGCCAAGACATTAACTTGGAGCAGAAGTTTTGGTAGGGTAAGTCCATTCTAAGAGTGGGTGGTAGGGAGTTCCACAGTTTCGCCGCTTTCACTGGAAAGCTGTTGCCTCCTATGGTAGAGCGTATGTAGTTTGGGACGGAGAGGCAGTCTCTATATGCTAACCTTGTCGGTTTCGAGGATGTCAGTCTGTGAAATCTGTCTGTCAAGTAGATGGGGGCCGTGTTATTAAGGGACTTGTGGGTGAGTGAGGCAGTTTTAAGGGAGATTTTGTCTTTAATGGGGGTCCAATTGTTCTGCTGGCTGTATACTGTTATGTGGTCTCTTCTGGAGATGCCCAAAGCCGCTCTAAGTGCATTATTCTGGAGGGTTTGAAGCTTGCTAGTAATGGCTTTGGAGGATCCAAGATAAAGCGCGTTACAGTAGTCTAAGCGGGATAGCATGAGGGCTCTGGCCAAGGTTAGGCAGCTGGTGACAGATAGAAAGGGTTTGGCTGTGCGGATCAATTTGCACGTGTAAGCCGTGGAGGAGGCTAGTAAGTTCACTTGTCTATTAAAGGAGAAGTTGGAATCCAAGTAGAAGCCCAGTGTTTTGACTTCATGTCCCACTCTGATGATGTTGCCATCAATCATGAAGGAGGAGTAAGCTGGGCTTAATTTCTTTAGGCTGGCAGTGGTACCCAAGGTGATGAGTTCAGTTTTATCATCATTCAGGCATAGACCGTGGGTGGCCATCCATGCCTGGATGATGATGTAAACCCTATTCACCAAGGCCAAATCCTTTCCATAATCCACAGTAAAGCAAGGAACCAAACAGAAGTCAAAAGAGACAGTTTTAGAAATCGTATCAGGAAAAACAATTTAATTAGGGACTATTCAACAAAGGGTGACACATTGTAAAGCCAGACGGGTGTGCCCAAGCAGGGAAAGGCAGCACCCCAGGCAACTGTATTTCAATCCACAGACCCAAGTCAAAGGGATGCTTAAATTAGTCCCATGTTTCTTGGCAATTCGCCATGAGTGGGGTTTCGGTATGAAATGGTAGGGTCCAATAACACCCAATATCAATTTCAATCACATAATAGACCTTACCAGGCATTGGGAGCTCAGAGTATATTTAACCCTGCTACAATGGTACATGGCAATCAAGCAGGGCCAAGATATGTAGATAGAATTATTGAAAATGGAAATCAGCAAAGTGAGCAGTATTAATCAAATGAGAGCCAAATGTGACCTACAGCCCTCGCTCATATGGTCAGGCCTCCACAGCAGCCCCACGCTCACCACCTCCTCTGTCCCGGGGGTTCTGGGGAAACACTACCAGGAATCAGAAACCAAAAGAAGGAAAACCAAATAGGACAGACAAATGTGAATCCAATCAGTATCGGCCTAGAGCACAGAGGGATGATTTTAGGGATCTGGATAGATTGCATTGCTTAAAGGCACAAGTACAAATGTTAGCGGAGCAGATAGAAAGACTGTGCAATGGAAAAAACAGCAGCTGAGTGAGAATGCAGAACACAAAACTAACATTACAAAGAGTGTTAACAAATGACTAATCAGCCGGGCTCCCTGCACTGAATGTACAAATAACCCACTATTGACTTAGCAAACTGAGTTGCATAGTGATTTACAATTAAGAAAACAACCAAATGGTGATAAAATAGGAAATAAAGACACACACAAGAGATGAGTGTGGTTTAATCTCGAGTTAAACCAAGCTATTCAGGCGTGTGAAGACAAGGAAAAAGAAAGGAGAAATACACAAGAGCCACCCAAACAGCAAAGGGTCAAAAGACAATCTAAAAGATGAGGCACATACCTTTGAACAATTGATAGCCAGTGAGCAAGTGGACCATTGCATGGTTGATAATTTGCTGCATGATTCAGCAATAAATGAAACAAAAGTGAATGAAATGATAGGTGAAAACAGAAAACACAGGTGATGGGTTTTTATTACCTGATGGTACTAATTCTACTCATATCTCCTGTAAGGAAAGAAGGGTCGTTTTGCCCCGCGTACATTCGGCACAAAAGAAACATAATGCTCATGCAGTAATGGGGAGATGTCCTCCATGCCTGTCCCTGACAACAGCGGAAGAGGGGCTATTCACAACACATTCAGACTCCATTTTGTGCACCTCCAGGCTCCATTTTTGAAATAGGCCGCATCCAGATAACTGAGAAGCCGTCTCTCCCATTTGCAGTGCCCCGCACAGCAAACACTGACAGCCCCCACCTCCTCCTCCCATGTCTGTGCCGCCCAAGCTAATTTCTCATGGAAGCCCTGGTGCAAATTGATACAAGTAAACTGTACTGCGTGTGACCGGGACGAATCTCGGCTTGTGGCCCATCCATCTCCACAAACCTACTCCTGCTTCTCTCACCCCACCATTGGAAGTTATTGCCTGCACAACCTTTTGCCCCTCCTGTCTTCCTTTGATGTAGCAGAAGTGTGACTTGAATAATGATTCAAAACAGATGAGTGACAAACCCCCTCATGGCCATTGTCAATGCACTACCATACATTTTTGATGAAGATATGCAACAGGCACCCATATGTTTGTGGAATACAGGCCCCCATGATGTAGGGCACTTACAGGAAATAAAGATAAAACTCAAACCAGGTGCAGTACTGACCCGGGTCAAACAATACCCCCTGTCCAGGGAAGCTGAGGAAGAAATAAAAGAAACCATACATGCACTACTGCAGCAAGGCATCATTGTACCATCAAACTCGCCTTGTAATACTGTGATTTATCCAATTAAAAAAGTGAGGGGCGGGGCTTGGTGGATGATACAGGACCTACGCCCACTTAATGACATCATGCAGAAGGATTTCCCTCTTGTCCCAAACCCCGCATCCATTTTGTGCAGTATTCCAAAAGCAGCCACATGCTTCACAGTGGTTGACTTGAAAAATGCTTTTTTCTCTGTACCTCTTGACCCCAGTTCCCAATATCCGACAGCATTTACCCTAGGGGGGGAAAGATACGAACATTGCAGATTGCCCCAGGGATATTGTGGAAGCCCAAGTAATTTCAACAGGATTTTGCATGAAGATCTTGGCAACATAGATGTCAAAAGCACAGTAATTCAATATGTATGACCTTCTTCTTTGTGGTGAAAGTGAAGAACAGTGTAGAGCAGACTCCAGAACATTGTTGAACTTATTGGCACAGAAGGGATACAAAGTGGACAAAGGAAAGTTGCAGTACTGTCTAGCCGCAGTACGGTATCTGGGGCAGTTAATGTCCAAGGATGGTAAACAAATAATTCCAGATAGAGCAGCAGCAATACGTGCAACAATAATGCCGTAAACAGTCAAAGGTATGCAGAAATTCCTTGGCATATGTAATTATTGCCGAGCATGGGTACTCGATTACGCAGCCTACACACGCCCTCTACTTCAGGCACTCAAGGAAGCACAAAAGGAGAGCACAGCAATAGTATGGGCACCAGAGATGATCACAGCATTTTACAAAATGAAAGATATTATTTCGACAGCACCCATTCTAGTGACACCAGATTATGATCGGGAGTTTTACCTATTCTCACACTGTAATGGCACACTCATAACGGCGGAATTAACACAGAAAACAGAATTAGGCCACAAGCCATTGGCCTACTACAGCGCCACTCTCCATCCATTCTGGAGAAAATGCTAACAGAATAAGTATAGATGCATACACCAGCAATGGAGGAAAAATGTATAATAAGTGGAACAGTGATTAAATAAGTAAAATCTATCTCTCTATCTCTCTCTCTCTCTCTCTCTCTCTCTCTCTCTCTCCCTCTCTCCCTTTCTCTTTCGCTCCCAACTACTCTTAACTATGCTGTTTAAAAAGAAAAGTGTAAAGTTTTTAAATAATTGTATGTGAACTTAATCCATTGCATTACCCTCTTCATGTTCAAATATGACCGAAACGAGGGCTCTCAATGACAACACCACAGATGTAGATAGCAATAGGGGAAATGTTAGCGCTACTAGAGCATATTCTTATGAGTGCAGGATTTATTTTGTTGCGTTAGTGTTTTCTATAATGTTATTTCGTTTAGGATTGTACTGGAGTTTCTGTTTTATTTTGGAGAGCATAAAAGAAGGGGGGCGTGGTAAAACTGGTACAGGAGGAAACAAGCCTCATCTGCAATGGGTTTAAAGTGATCTGGGCCTATAATGCCTCCACAAACCTTAACCTCACCTCTCTATACAAAAATTGGACTGTCAAAGCCCCACTATTTACATATTGTGCAATGAATTATGATGACAATGGGCCTCATTAAGACCCTGGCGGCCGCCGAATGAACGGTGTGGTAAGGGACTGGCACAGTTCATTCTGGGCTGCTTCATTGCAAGGTCTGCTGCGGGTCCCGCTCAGGATGCCTGGCCAGACCAGGCACCCTTAGCGGGACCCGCTAGCAGACCAGGATGCTAACAATGGGCCCATCATTAATGGGCCCGTTGTTAGCATCCTCCCCATTCCCTTTGAGCCCTATGGGGCTAAAATGGGAATGGGGATTAATTTTTACCGGAGCACAGAAAAGCGCAATTACTGGGTCCGCCAAGGTCGGCATGACCCGGTTATTGCCCTTTTCTGGGCTCCGGTAAAAAATCATTACCGGCTGCAGCCGCGCCCTTAATAAGGGCAAGGCTACCGCCAGGGTAGTTATGATGCCCAATGTCTTGAATGATTACAATGTTGACAATTCAATTTTTGATGTATCAGTACCGCCACATGTACACATGCACGCAACCGACAAACCTACCTCAAATGTAGAATACATGCACTTTATATCCTAAACCCCAACCCACAAATTAATTCTATTCCACAGCCTTGGCAGAGATGAAACGTGGTCAGGCATTTTTCCCAGGCGGTATCAAAGGTTAATGAAGTTACGCAATGATCTAGGGGGAAACAGAAGGCAGAAAAGGGGATGTAACGTAAAAGATATGATGCTTATCATGCCCTGGGATTAGATGCAGTAGAAGACCCCCGCCACCACCCTGATCAGTCCAATAAATGGTACTCTGACATGAGTGCCATGGCTAAACAGGTAACGAACGAAAGTTGCTATGTCTGTTCTTTAATACCCCACGCATCTAGAATTCCCAAGGTCCTGATACCCCAGGAAACTCCTTTGGTGGATGCCCAATGTCTCGTTCATCTAGCACTTTGAACACTTCGAAGTACCTTACAAGCACACACAGTAATGGTACAGTTGCTGCAGAACGAGAAAACCTGTCATAGCACGTCTCAAGGAGTACTCTGACTGAATGAGAACGTTTCTTGTTATAAAAGTGACACTGTTCGCAGAGAATAGGTGGCAAGAAGAAACAGTAATGTGCAAATCAGAAGCACTGCGAGAACTGTCAGAGGGAACATTTCAATGGGTCAAAAGAACATTCACTCCAACTTGGTCTCAGCACATCGCCAAACTGACATGGGGAACAGCTCTCGAAAAACCCATCAAGATCCAACGAGAAGTACAATATGAACTTTGCTTTCACAGAGAAGAGAAAGGGCCCATGGGATCAAACAAACACTGCAATAAAACACTTATCCTCCCCGACATGAAGAAAAGCACAGCAGCTTTAATGGACACTTACTGGGTATGTGGCAAACAAGCGTACCTGCACCTCCCACCGTCATGGAGAGGTACCTGTGCCCCGGCCACACTGCATTTGGCCCTGACAGTGATTCCAGAGAGCCATGTCCAGGGGGAGAGGGTGCCCGCCAGAACATCTCCTGCACCCCAGTCAACAACCAAAGAACCCCCCCACATATGACATCCTGTCGGAGGATGACCTACAGGACAGAGTTTCTCGCAAAAAGAGAGAATCGATCTACATTTCCAGAGGATCCTCAGAGGTTTTGGCAAAAATACCGGACCAGTACAAACTCTTCAATACTGCAGTGACATTTTTTGCATCACTCGTACAAAGCATCCAGGCACAAGCCAACGCCAAGTGGCTCCAAATGGTAGGGTGGGAGCTGATCCAGTTGGCAAACGACACTGAAGAGGCGTTCAAAGATGACCATGCAAAACCGCTACGTTCTCGCCCTCCTCACAGCAATGGATGGCAGTTTTTGCCAAAATATCAGGAGTGCATGTTGCACATTCGTACATTCTGCTGATGCCGACAATGCAGTTCACTACCTCGGAGAAAGAATTAAGAAACAGATATGAACTTACTGTCTGAGAATAGTTAAGGGAATGCTTGCTAAATAATAGCTAAATAGCTAAATTCCCTCTCTGTTGTTGTTTGATTTGATTTTTCCGTATTTTTCCCTTTTCTTCTTTTCTTCCTCTTTCTGCTTTTATATAGAAAAGTCTAATTTTAAATTGATTCTACTTTTTATTGTTACCTGTTTTTGTGATAATGTTTTAAGTATGTATCTTTGGTCTATGTGTAAAAAGTCAGATTTTGACTAATATCACAATAAAAAAAAATGCATGAAGAAAGAAGGTGGGGTACAACCAAGCGACTTGTTCAACACCATTTTTGACTGGATCCCTTCCTGGTTTGGAACCGCTATGAAAATACTCGTCCCTAATATTGTATATTTGTTGCTGATTTTTTGTGTGTGCCAGGTATGTGTTCGATGTTGTGCAAAATCCATGCCTAGTATTGCAATGATGATGG
This sequence comes from Ambystoma mexicanum, assembly GCF_040938575.1. Lineage (NCBI taxonomy): Eukaryota > Metazoa > Chordata > Amphibia > Caudata > Ambystomatidae > Ambystoma > Ambystoma mexicanum. The sequence continues at coordinate 103,066,601 of NC_090925.1, read as the reverse complement.
TGACAATAGGCAGTCCGATAAAGGTGCAGACAATGAAAGATGCACAAATACAGACAGGAGATAATACAGAACCCCCATTTTGCATGACAGCAGTATAACGCAACACTGGGGATAGGGCAGACAACTTGTACCACACAACTATCAAGGAACCCCATGAACTACAATGGTACAGGGAGGTGTGGTGGACCTGGATGGGGATGGGGGTATATATATATGACGTGTACTCCTGATGAGTACGCCAGGTGAGGTCAGAGTTTAAGAGGTGTATCAGGGCTTGGATGCCCATAAAAGGGACCCCCGTCTGGGATGAAGTGGTAAAAGAGGCTGAGCACCGCAAGAGTGGTAATAATAATAAAAGTAATTTGTTACTTAAGATGTAACTAAAGGGGGGAATGTAAGGGATGGAGGGTTATTTTGCCCCCCTGTCCATTCGGCACGAAAGAAACCTAATGCTCATGCAATAATGGGGAGACGTCCTCCATGCCCGTCCCTGACAACAGCGGCAGAGGGGCTATTGCATGACACATTCAAACTCCTTTTTGTGCACCTCCAGGCTCCATTTTTGGAATAGGCTGCATCCTGATAACTGAGAAGCCGTATCTCTCATTTGCAGCGCCGTGCACAATGAACACTGACAGCGCCCATCTCCTCCTCCCATGTCTGTGCCGCCCAAGCTAATTTCTCACGGATGCCCTGGCGCAAATTGTTACAAGTAAAAGGTTTATTCTTTTCCTTCCTCTGAGATCACTGCCCTGTGTGTGACCGGGACGAATCTCGACTTGTGGCCCATCCATCTCCACAAACCTACTCCTGTTCCTCTCACCCCCACCTTTGGAAGTCATTGCCTGCACTACCTTTTACCCCTCCATTGTTCCTTTGATGTATCAGAAGAGTGAACCTTCCCCACTGACCACTCTAGAGTGCCCCCAATATAACTGGTTTCCTGTCATCAAATATTCTGCCTAAAACCAATACCTATAAATCCATTCCCTCAATCTCTGGGGCGTCATGACAAATAAATCTAGATCAAGCCTCCTGATAAAGCACTTGGAGGGCAAGACCCTCATACCCTTTACTTCTACAAAGGTCTGCGGTGGGAATGTGTAAATAAGAGTCTACAATTTATAGGTATACCCACATTCTAGTATATGGTTAATGTTTTGCATTATTCACTGCATGTCAGGAGATATTATGTAGCTTAGTTTAGACAGACATTCTCCCCTCATGGATCCTGCCTGACCTTCACCTCACAAGGATGATCCCAGCTGACCCATGTGATGCCTACCGGACCTCCAAGCTGCCGCCCAATCCTGTGGAGCCGGTCCCTACAATACTATAATGTATCCATGTCTTTCACCAAACCCAATGCAGCTTGATGTACCTATAGGGAAACGTCACTAGTGATGTTTGTGAAGCTTATAATGTACTGTTTTTGTATTGGTTGGCAGAGCGCTCTCAAGGCAGCAGAGTCCTCTGCATGCATTATTCTCTATAAATCTTTGTTTTACTCACAACGTTTTTCCGGGTCTTATTCCCTACTGGGGTGTGTCCTTTTACTATGAGTTTATAATTGTCTTTATGGGGAAGGACCACCTTCACTTCACAGAGATGACAACTCTGCAAAGGCACCTGAAGGTGACTTCCCAGAGGAGTAATTCCAGCCACATATGTTCCAAGAAGCAAAATGGACAGGTATGGTACAAGAGCCAGGTGAGTTACAAACGCAAAATGCTGACCCTGCCACATGATGTTAATGCAAACACAAAACAGTTATGCACCAGTGTGGAGGTAAATGTAAGAAGTCAAAAAGGTGTGGAGGGAGAAAGCAAAGAAGGAATGAGTTGAGAATTCAGGTGGCTCCGCTATACAAGGGAGCCAATCAGTAGCTAAACTCCAAATTAATTCTCAGGACAGAAAAATAAGCAGAGAGATTGAAAAAGAGATGGGCTAAAAGGGGGGTAAAATGTCATTTCATGTGCCTCTTTGTTTAGCCAGAAGCCAGGCAAGCCTAAAGAAAATAAGCCCTGAGATTAGCAATAATTCACATTTCCTATGTGTACTTGAAGAATGTGGAGACAGATATTATGCCCCTATTACAATCGAAGAACAATGCAATGCATTTGCAATGGTGGATACAGGCGCACAGGTGTTTGCAATGTCAAGAAAAGTATTAGACAGTATAAATGAAGGGAGAATCCACAAGACATGTTCAAATTGATACAGATTGAAGGCAACGTGCATCATTTAAATGGGGGAAGAAATACCGGTAGAAGGTACCACTGAAGTTGGTATTAAGGTAGGGAAACATAGACTGAGGCAAGAAGTGGTGGTCACGCCGATCGAGGAGACCCTATTCCTATTAGGAACACGTTGTCTGAAGAGATTGTCGCCTCTCATTGATTGGGCAAATAGGGTTCTGTAGACTTTGGCCAGAAAAACCTGAAGCCTCAAAAGCTGGTGAGCCGGGTTAGCAATGCAAAAGAATGTCACAGCATTGCTAGGACAGAGGGAGCAGTGGAAGTGCATCTTCACAATGGTTGTGTTCCTATTGTCGCCTTAATTCTCATGTGCCAGAGTGAAATGCAAGGAGAAAAAGAGAAGCTGTCATTAGAGATCCACAAAGAACTGGCAAACACAGATAGATGAAAACACATTGCTGGTCTATCTAAGTGATAAAGATGGTGAACAAAGTGAGGTTTCAGAGTCAGATCAGGAGAAGTATATTTCAAGCATTGCAGAAATACACTGGAAGGAAGGTCAGGCCTGGACATGGAGATGAATGGGCCATCCGGAAATAATTGAGGCAGTGTTGACCCTGGAATGAGTTTCATTAATGAGAAAGTGTTCAAACAAATGCTTGGCAATTAATAAATATTAAGTTTTAAAATAAAAAGTCAACACATTTTTGGATTAGATAGATTTGGGACAAAAAATTGTGGGGAGATGCATGTTGAAAATAATAATAGGGTACAGAGGCATTCATCACAACATATGGATTGTAAGTGGAACCAAAGCCAAATTCTATTTGGGAAATGATATCATGCACAGAATGCGTATGGTGTTAGATTCCTTGAATCAAAATGTTTGGTCCAGATTGGGAGGGGTAGCACCTGAATTTGAGGATAGAAGGCGAGCATACCATTGTGCGCAATAATGCCTTATGCTGGTGAGCTTCAAGAAACGAAGGATGTTACTATTCCTGCATTCACAAGGCAATTAACAATGGCATTGAACTACAGCAAGGGACAAAAATTGAAAGAGCTCGAAGGATTTGTTGTCTCAATGATTCTATGAGACAGCAGGGGCTAGAATGTGATACACACCGTCAGTGGAAGTTGGGGATGGCCCCATCCGAATAATAAAGGATATCAGGAAATTTACTTTGATGAAGGTACGCCACAAAGGATTGCAATACAAGAATTATACTACACTGCAGGTTTAACCAACTCAGTTATTGGGAATATTCCTGAACGCTATGTCACCTCACCTTACAACTGAAAGGAATTTTCAGAATTCACTCAGTTGACCCTTTTGAACCAAAAGATGTGATTTGTCATCATCAGGACGATTGCATCTTATTTCAGGTGAATGAACATGAGACAGAGGAAAAACAGCAAATTGCGGTGGTGGCAGAAGTGCCAAGGTACTTGAGATTGGCCTCTCTCCAACGAGATACTGCCACACAGAGGAACGCACAGAAATTCATCCTTTGGAGGATTTTCCTGAATTTTCTAAACTGATGGAGGAACAAATCCAGGCTGCAGATCCTTGCATCAATGACGAAGAGAAAGACCAATTGAGAAAAATGTTCATACAATTCAAGGAAGTAGTGACTAAAGACACATTTGAAAGACTATGGTAGGGGACCTGTATTTGCGTGACAATGCAGGCTAACATTGGCCTGTTTCGAGCATTTGGCAGAAATAATTAGAAACTTGGAGTCCAGAGGAATCATTAGACCCATTCACAGTAGCGTAAACATGTCCCTATTAGGAGTATTGAAGCCCAATGTTCAATGGCGATTGTGTGCAGACTTGAGAGTACTGAAACAATCACAATAATGCACAGATCCAAGGGTTGAAGGTTTTTACTACCTTTGATCTAAAAGTAGGGTATTGGTGTGTGCCCCTATCAAACCACATACAACATTTATTTGCCTTTTCATTCCAAGGGACTCTGTTTGCCTAGAATTGTACTCCCTTTGGCTTTATCACTAGTGAAAGTGAGTTTGAGATTTTACAGAAATAAACATGCATCCGGGTGGGTAACTGTGGTCTATGTGAACGATGATAAAAAATGAAGATATACAAAGCCACTTCAGTGAAATTGTACATGTGATCAACCAGTTGCAAAAGGCTGGGACAAAAGTGTTGTTGCAGAAGGCACTTCTGGAAAAGGGTAGATTTCTTGGGACATGAAGGTACAGAGCAAAATGTGCAGGCTCCATATGTGATATAGGAGAATGGCTGGATTTGATAGAAAGGCTTGTAAGAAACTGCAAGCTAAAGGGCTGGGATTGTCTGCCACTCATTTCATGTTTTTTTTTTTTTTTTACAGAGGCTGGGGCTTTGCCATGTACTTTTCGGCAGGGCTCATTGATGCATAACAGAGACTGCTCTGGGACTTGCAACATAGTCATTTAAAGAAAAACTGGGCCCAGATTTAACAAACTCTCATTTTGAGTAAGGGATTGGGCTGTATTGTTTGAGTTTTGGAAAGAGATCCTCGAGTGGGGGAGCTGAGTTGTGCTGTCTGAGCATGGGGCATTTTGCATAGCCTCGCTTTAGCCTTAAGGGCTGCTGTGACTGGCAGCACGACAGTGCGAGCTGGGATCCCGAGCCAGAAGGTGGGGCTGCTGTGACTGGTGTGAAGACATCCAAGCTACAGACAGGCTGGAGGAGCTGTGGTCGCAAAGGTCTCAAGTAAAGCGAAATTGAGTATCAATAGGGATAATAGAAACTGGAATTTCTTGCAAGGGGTGATTTGGAAAGGGACAAACTGAATGAAGGGCAATTCCCTCTATCTATATGGTACCAGGGATCAAGGAAGTTGCCTAAATAAAAATGGATTATGGGAATAATTCTGCTTTGCAAGAAAGTCCATGATCACTAATCTCATGCTAACCTAATGTTAGCAGAGGGCAAGGGGGAATTGAATCGAGATCTATGATATATTTGCTTACATAGTCAAAGTACTAGATGGGGGTTTGAGGCTGTGCTGATTCACACACAACAGTATCTACATTTTCCTTCCAATGCAAAGTGTTTTCCTGTATCTTGCATATGTTCTATGCAAATGTCACACTAATGTTTCTATGCTGCATTTTTTCTCTGATGAATGTGTATTCTGAGGGCACCTATGAAAGTGTGTGGTGGTATTTATTGTGTCTGTTTTCTATTGAGTAGCCTGTCCAATTCTTAGTGTTACAGGAACATGGTCTGTGAATAGTGCAGTATTACATTTTTCTAATGTCTAGCCTAGCCCGTGGTAACAGAAGAGTGGTGAGGAAAATATCTTACAGTGCACATAAAATGCTGCTTCAGCTAGATATAAATTAAATAGTGATGGCAGCCAAACAAGGTCCTCTATTTCACCTAAACCCCCAGTCGTGTTAGTAGTTTTCTAATGGGCCAACAACGCCATTGAGTCTCTGTAAACATTTTATAATGTGATGAATGCCTGGTTCATCTATATCCTGCTCCAGATTTATAAGCTACAGGTTAAGCATTGTTCTCTGGAATGTGCACATTTACCCAGTGAGCTACTTTATCTGAGGACCAGAAGAAAATGGGCATATTGATCATTTATGCGAGAGACGGCACATGCTGAATTGCTTCTTGGTGCTTCAATAGCAAATCTTGCCCAACTCTCTGGAGCAAGCACCTAATTTCTCTTTAATTGGAACCCATGTTGTCTACACACGCACAGACACATGCACGCAAACCCACACAGGCCATGCTCAAATGTCCTTTTAGACATCAGTTGTTGTTTCCTTTTACATGTTCCACTCATTTGAAGGATCACACTTATGTTTCGGCAGTGAATTCCAAAAGCAAAATTCGGATTTGTGCTAATATTATTTATGTGCAACACTGTCCCTCACAAGACGCTTGCACTTTTGGTAGATTTTAGAATAAGACTCATGAATTTTGCAATACTTCATCCAAACTCTCTTAATCTGTGAACTCCAGTACGTATATCAGGTAATGGCTGCATAGTAGCAATTCACGATATTGGTAATTGAACGTATTCCAAACTATATGTTACATACTCATTCCAAATCTATTGAAATACATTCAATATTGTCACAGTGTTCATTTAGGCATATGACTGCAATGTCAGATGCACAAACCTGACAACATTAACTTCTGAAATCACAGAGAAGAACTTCTCGTCGACAGTTGGTTAATCCTGTGGTTGATCCCTGCCTCGGCAAGTGTTGAAGACAAGGAGTGGATCACAGATCTTTCTTCATCTATAGCCGCTGCTAAATTGATCTCATAATCATTCCTACCTACTGCATGTGCTTGGTTTAGGAATGTATGCATCTGGTAACTTGATAAATGTAACTCATTGGCTTGAGTGTCTCAGCAATCCACTTACAAACTCTATATCATTTGAGTTCACCTAGTGGATGCAAAATAAATTAAGTAAAACATATAATTTCAATAACAATTTAATTAGTTGAGATGTTCACAGACGAAAATGTACTGGTTTCAATGAAAGGTTTAAACTAATTATATATGTATTTTTGTGTGTGTTCATCTTTTGTTTCTCCTCTGTCCTGCTATTTGAATAATTTTCAGCAATGTCAATATTTGTGTTCATATTTTGAAAGCTAAAATAGGCCATGACGATGCTCACAATAGATAGGGCACCATTATTATTGTGAAACACGTGTCGGATGGATTTTCTGTACGCAGCTGGAATGGAGGTCTACCAGTCCAGAGCACACTTTGAATTACAAAGTATATGGAATATGTACAATGTTTTGGGATTTTTGGGCATATTTACCTTACATGGACTAAACTGAGATTTACCTGACCATATTATTCTGTGATTTATGAATTATATGACTTTTTTTATTTGTAATTCATTACATTCTTTTTGTACAAATAGAATTTAGGTTTATCTAACCATATATTGTTTTGAAAAATCATGAATCATTTGAAATATGTATGATATTGGTGTTTGTCATTGTTGTGAATAATGAAGGATTATAATTAAGGAAAATTTGTATTTTTTTATTCTTATACATTTATTCAAATGAATACTTTAGAAAATGAATTTAAAGAAAACACTTGTATGCTTAAAATTGGGAACTGACTAATAAAAAACTGCAAACATGCAGACCCAAATGTGCACTGCAATTGTTTTATTTCTAATGTAGTGGATCTGGGCAGTTAATTGTCATTTACCAGCACAACTAGACCTTTAATTTATCTGAAAAACTAGAGATTATATCCATACATTTGACAACATTGATTTCTGAAAACACAAAAAAGGACTTCCCGTCAACAGCAGTTTAATCCAGTGATAGATCCCTCCCTGAGCAAGTGATGAAGATATGGAGTGGATGAGAGCTCATTCTTCCACTAGATCCACTGCTAAATTAACCTTACAATCATTCCTACTTACTGCATGTTCTTGGTTTAGGTATTTGATGCATCTGGTAACTTGATCAATTTAACTCATTTGTTTCAGTCTCTCGTGTATCCAATTTGCACCACTCAAATGTTAGGATCAAGTTTGGACCATGCCATATGGGTGATATATGCGGATGTCTTAATTCCATTCCCCTCGCCTTCATGTATGTAAATCGACTATTCTTCAATTATTCACAGTCCCCTCAGCACAACAGAAGGATCATCATTAGTGTTTTAAAACATCAAGTTTTGGCTGAAAATTGCTAAATTACATATTTCTCTGTAAACAGCAGCTGATAAAATTAAATGTGAAAATTGAAAAATATTGATGCCATTTCAAAAAGATTACAGCATTAGCACAGCTGTAACCAACCAACTGAACATCTAAAAATGTACAACGGTTTACAATTCCATGTATACAACAAATAGTAGTGACTCAAGATGAGGGATCGGGAAAGGTGGTTGGACATTTTTGCACACACTGGTTGCATGTCAGACACATGGGGAAACCAGGAAGCATCCCTCTCCCCCTGCACTGAGCAGCAGCCAGAAAGTCTGAGACAGGACCGATTTAGAAATTGGGATCAACTGCTGCTATCTCTCCCTTATAATCCAGAAGCAATGCATGTACCTGGATCCTAGCAGGGCAGGTTTCACCCTCATGCTTATGAGGCTGATGAAATCAGAATGGCTGATTTGGGACTGTTGATGACATGTGAGTTAGCCACAACATTCAATGGAAAATAAGCCCATCCCGGTGCCTGGCCTGGTTCTAAGAGCCAAGGTACGAGCCACGCAACAAGCAATAATTTTTTGTATTCATTTGACATTATATTTGGCAAATCACAGACGTGTATAATGCTAGATGATGCAGCGATTCTCAGTATAATGTTTGACAGAGGCAAGCAACATATACAGAATACTGTCTCAGTAGTGGCGCCTCAGAAGGAATGTCACCTTATGCCCCTGCTTTCACAATTCTCTGGCATCTCATCTCCAACCTTCTCTTTATTTCCTGGTGAAGAGGCAAGTCTCAGGTTAATACCTCAGAGGTAGTCCAACCCCTGCCTCATCATGCAACAGAACTATTCCTTAGATTACAAAGATTTCGCAGACAGCACCAGCACATATATTCCTTTCAACTACATCTCTCCCCAGGCCTGTAAAGTGCCAGAAGTGTGACTCCTCTGTCCATCAATAGATCTTCTTGACTAATCAAATGTAAAATACACAATCCACTCTGCCAATGATGTTATTTAATATGTACGTTTGCTTTGTAGTCAGGCTTCAATAATTCAATAGAAGTAATGACCCCCAAGGGTGAAAGTCGTCTTTGATTGTTGATCCTCTTTGACAGCTGCCGACATTTACATGATAATGACCTTTAAGGTAGCGCTGTAATTAATTCCTTGATTATGGCTTTGCACTCAGCTTTTACTTTAAATGGGAAACAAATAGTCCAGAGCACAATAAATTGGCCGTCTCGTAAGCGCTTTGAATTTAAAAAACATTGTTCCATAAATAAATAAAATACTAAAAAATAGATCTCAGAAAAGTGCATTATTTATACCTTTCTGAGATGCCCAGTTCTCTGAACAGCACTTTTAAGGAAGGACCTGACACCTTTCCAAATGCTGAGCAGCGCAACCAGTTTGATACGTTGGTGAAGGAGAAGGATTGCCTGACACCTAATTATTTATAATCCCACAGCATCCACATTTTAGCTGGGAGCAAAATCTATCATGACATAAACTAATGGGGTGGATCTACAGTATGATAATACATCCATTTGTCTCCAAAAGACTAGCAGTGCTTGTAAGAGAGGCATGAGCTGCAGAAAAAGGTCTCCTAAGGAGTGTCCTTACGAGTGCTGTTTGGCTGCTAAGCTGCGTGGAGGACTTTTGCCGGTTTTATGAAGTGCCACAGAGCTTTAAAACCTCTTGCTTCATTATTTATACAGAGTCTGATTTAAAATTGTGGCCATGCCCCCTTACCTGCCATCAAACCAATGTTGCCCGTGCCCCTGAGCGTGTGCACCTAAGCCTTAGGACCCTAAGTGTGTAACTTAATATAATTATTGCACTCAAACAAAGCTAGATTCAGTCAAAGCTTGTTTGAAAGTAATTAAATTGTGGAGCACAAAGTGTATGGTGAAACTACCAGGAGAAGAATATTTATTGTAAGCTTAGATCCCGTGTGATGCCCGCAGTATCAAGTAAATACTATTTCAGAAGTGAGGTCAAGAGAAGCTGCAGATTAAAATTGGCCAAGAAGGAAATGAAGAAAAGTGTACTTATTAAAAAGAATAACAACACTAAGACAAGCTGCTCACGATTATAAAATGAAGTGGTGTAGCTGGCGATAGTCAGGGCACTTTCGAGGAGAAAGGTGATTCTAGGATAGGCCAGAAAAGAATCACAACCATTCTGAAAAAGAAGACTATTATCAAACCCACTTTAGGGGAATTCATGTTACCTGATTCAGAGGGGAAAGATTCAGGTGAAACAGAGGGAAATGTGGATTTGGATCCCATAGATAACAACCTGCTATTAAATATGGTGTTGAATCTGAGAGATACTACTAGGGAGGGAAAATGTAGTGACACATCTTTGCAATGTGTAGAGTCAAATGAAGAGATTATCCCCTCAACTAAGATGGAAAAATCACCGGATTTGACAGCAATAGCAAACAGAGCAAACAGAGAAAATGTTTCTTCTCCTGTTAGAGATGACTCCTTTTCCTCATCGGATTCTTCAGAGGAAGAAAACCAATATGAATCTGAACATCTTTTAATAATTAAAGCCCTATTCATGCTGTGTAACTCTATCCTCACTGAACAAAAAATAATTAAAGAAGGTCTGGCCATGTTGATTGATGTTGGGTCAATAAACACAAATAGTAAAAATGCTAGGGTGGCTGATGAACCTCTCCCAAGTCTGAACAAGCCCAAAGAAATAGATAGTAAAGAAGGAAATTAAGAGTATGGGGTTGTCAAGGAGGATGACTCAATACTCACACTACATGATGAGGAGCAAGAGCCATGTGGAAGTCGGGATGCAATGATTCAGGATGACGAATTGAGTAGACCGATCCACACTCAGCAGGTAAAGAGGCCCATCGAAAATCAAGGTACGAAGTGTAAATCCAAGAGGAAACATCTTAATATAATTTCTAAAAAGAATGGTAACAAACAAAAAGTAATGTCACTGGCAGAAAACTCATCGGATGGGATAGAATGTGGGGAACTGGTTGAGTCTTTCCCATTAGTTGCTAAAAATAAAAGGTTAGTAAAACAAAGGCTGGTCAAAAAACGACACAAACAACAACATAAATTAGATACATGGTTTACAAAAAAATCCCAAAGAAGTGAGATTAAGCAGAAAGGTGATTATATAGAAGAAATGGGGGTGATCATGGGAGGCAAACTGAACAAATGGATAATTATGATATCTATGATTGGGAAGTTATGGAATCCAACGTAAAGGGGAAGCAGGTGACAAAGAATATGATTAACAAAGACATTTTTTTATAGATGAGTTATTACAGAGAGAGATGAACACATCTGTTATGAAGGTTATGGATATGTTTGCCACCTCGAATAGTCCTTTCCTGAATATGCAAAATATGCTGGAATTATTTCATCAAGTCCCAGAGTAGAAGGTGTTAACAAGCGAGGAAATGACATTGGTGGAGATACCGTCATCTGCCCAGGAAGCCAGCTGGGCTATTGTACATTTGCTCTCACTGATTATTGTGGAACTTATTTTGCTATATACAGGGGCATTAAAGGAATAAGGCTATGAGGTCATGAAGACGTCCACTAGAGCGCCAAAGAAGCATAGTTGGAGGGGACAAAAATTTGGTGGGAAATATTGATTCAGAAGAGATCGTCAAACGTATTGTGACAGAACTGATCAAACATTCCAAAACAAGTTTTAAGGTTTCAAGACCTACTCCAAAGTATGATAATTCTGATGATGTCGATTGACATAATGTAGTTGATAAAAGTAATCTGGAAAGTAGTCCAGGTAAAGTAGTCCCAGGCCTGCCACACCCAAAAGACTAGACCGCATAGCTCAGTTCCTTGTAACTGAGCTATGTGTGTGCCTCCATGTTGGCTGAACCCTCAAGTTAAATAGTCCCATTCTAATGTTGGTCTTCATGATGGTTATGAGCCTGGCGCCAAAGGAGTCTTGGATGAGATTTTAAGGCCTTTGTCCTGGCCCTAAATGGAAGGCTGACTTGCCAGTGAGGGCAAGGGGCAAGGGTCATGACAGAACTCACCTTCCCCATCCTGTGAAGTGTCCTGAAGAGGGCTGTATCAGTGCCTTCTGCATTTCTCCATTGCCAAGGAATGAACTCTGCTCCTGGACCCGACTGGAAGAATACTTGCACCCGCCGCTCCTGGGCACCTCTCACCGGAACCATCAGTGGGACAACCTACCTCCAGCAACCCCCAGTCAACCCATCCAGTGCTCTGGAAAATCAGAGTTGGGGGGTAAGCAAACACAAGGCATGTGTCTCCCTCTGTCCTCCATATGATAACATTGAGAACACATTTCTTTGTATCCTTTGTGATGAATCCGGTGGAGTCATCACTGATTCCCCAGCCGTGGCCCCTTCCCATGTGGCCAAGGAAGGGCAGCCACTACCTGATCCTGACCTTGGGGGTGGCTATATGAAGGAGATCACATGCGAGGAGACAACTACTGGGGGGAAGCAGTACCTCAATCGGACGAGATGCAGTATTACCCCCTTTTCCCCTGAGAAAGACCCTATAATACCTGGGTCCCTAATTGCTTATTGACACTCTATTGAAGTTCCCATCTATGACTCAAACACACTCAACTCATATATAATATCTTCTGGTTTTGATGTACCTTTATGTGACATTTTTGAACAACACCATCCAAGAAATCCAGTAGCATCTATGGACTTCAACTCCCATTAACACTCAGATACTGAGACGAGGAAGAGAAGGAAGGAGTTTATGCAATTGGACCTAAAGTGCACGGTACATTTAAAAATGGGATCCGCACTAATGGAAAAGGCAGTGCGGGAGAGACCAGTGCAGGAAAAAGCACTTCGAATGATGAAGAGGAAGTTCTGATGGTGACTTGTGAAAGCGAGACATACATTCTGGTGTGGCGAGAGGGGAGGAGTGGCACAGCAGGCACCTCCGAAGGACCGTGGAAGCACTGTGAGCTGCAGAGGAGCTCCTCGAGGTACGGTGGTGCAGTATCCACACTAATGGAAAAGGAAGCACTCTCCAGTCCAGGCCACGGAAGAAAGCCGGCGAGTGGCCGCAGAGCTGCAGAAAATGCGGGGGGAACGTCTGCACAGTGTGAAAAGCCGCACTAGTGAGGGGGATTCATCGCAAATGCACACCAAGTGTCAGAGATGCTGGGAACAACCAGTGATTGATTGAAGGATATGAGATTGCTAACATGGAAAATACTCGAAAGTGGTTTGAAGGCAGACAAAATCCAATATCAATTCGGTACCCAATAAGAATATTTTAATACGGACAGGGCAAAGTACAGCAAACAACCCCATGCAAGTGCAGACGTATGAGATGCCAGTGTGGGAGGAACGTTGAAACACGTGTTGGAATAGGAAAATAACCAAGGAACTCAAGCATATATGCTACTGTCATATAGTGAAAAGAACAGTGAAACATATACGAAGTCCTGGTAGGTGAGTACACCAGGCAGCTGATATTGTGGGAAGATACCTCACCGGGGAGTATAAAAGGGGATCTGAAAAACCAATAGAAGGATTCCTGGCAGGGAAGTATACCAGGCAATCTGAAAAAGTTACAAGAAGTGCTAAAAAAAAAAGACTGAGCCCAGTGAAGACACAAAGGAACTATGACATAAAGAGACATGCTTGCCATCCTTCCAAAAATTCCAGGGAAGGGAATCACCCTTTGTAACCAAGGGTATTTCCTTGGAGAACATTTTTGTTGGAGTAATCCTTATATTTTTGGTTTTGAACACTTTTTGCAAACATCAATTCAAACACATTTCCTTACAACCTTTTTTTATGACTGGTTTCCTTCCCTGTCCCAGCTCCATGAATGCACGGTGTGATGTCATGAATGGAATGTTCGGAGAGTGACTAGAAGTTACTGGTTGAATGAGATTCCACCCAGGCAGTTGAAAGATGTAGCAGGGGTGATGGGAGCCAGTGGGCTCCCCTCTGTAATTGTTTTCTCCTGATGTACCTGAATATCCTAATATCATATGATCCTATGATGTACCGAAACTGTAAACTGATTAAAGAAGTTACTCAACATACATGTGGCCTTCCAGAGTATTCATCATGTTTTGAGTGTAAAAACTGGCGACAAACTGGTCTTTGATGAAGACCCAGGAGAAGATGTGACAGGTGCCTGAGTGTGTGAAAGAGAGGAGAGAGAAGACTGCTGTGGGGGGAGTGAGGGTGCAGGAGGAAGAAACAGATGGAAGGAGAAAGGAGAAGGGGACAGTGTCTTGAGGATTATAGCAGTTGTTTGCCAGAGCACAGTGTATAACGTGTTGAAAGTTACTCAAGCCAAGAAAGTTACACAAGCACAAAAAAGAGGAACTACTGTGCTGACCGAGGAGTACCATAGTGACTTGACAGTGTGAGTTCAGAGAGGAGCCAGAGAATCTGCTGGCATATGTGTGTCTGAAATGAGGAGGTATGGAGGCACCCGGCACCAGGTGTCATGTTCTGGCAACTGTTTTTTAAAGGTCAGAGACTGTGCTGTAGTCGGCCTTCATGCAACTAGGCAAGTGGTGAGCAGATTGAATTTGCACCAAGAGTGTAGTGCTTTTAGTAGTCGAGAGGCTATTGGTAAATAACATTGGTTGGATTGCATTCATTCTGGCTAATGTATTGACCCTGGCCGGTGTGGGCAAGGAATCAGGCTGCAGCGGAGGGTCCCGTTGCTGCCTCACCCGGAGAAGAGGAATTACGACGGAGGCTGCTGCGGCGCTGTTGGGGCCGTTGGATGTTAGGAGTTCCATCTTGCTCTCTAAACAAGTGGCTTCTAGTGACCTCGCAGGTGCTGCCTGGGATGAATGTGAGGTATGAAACATTACTCCAGTTACAATGGTCTCTAAAGTTTGGAGGGTACTAGAGGAAAGTAACATTAGACTTTTGGGGCGTTGTTTCCAGCGTCATGTGACTGTTTACAGTTTTTGTATGAATATGGTCATTTGATATCTATGTTGGCGGGTAACGTCATGATTTGTTTCTGGTTTGTGGTGTTGTGTTGAAGAAGAAAAAAGAAATGTCAACAGGTTCATCACAAAAGGCTTCGCTTTCCGTTTGGCAAGTGTTTTTATACAGATGCTTTGCTGTCAAAAGGTGATACCGATTTGTATTTTAAAGTTGTATATTCATAGCTCTGTGATGCAGAGACAGTTATGGTATCAAGTAGGCTTGTTTTGCCATGCTGACTCTGGAATGTGAACGTGGCGTTAGATGTACAAGTGTGCATTTTTTAGTGTTTTTAGAAGCATTTTCAGATCTCAGTCCTGCAACGCAGGATGGGTTTTCTGCGAGTGATGATATAGTAGTGTACATTAAGTAGATGTCAGCGTTAAAACTTGCTGTCTACATTATGTGTGTACAGAGTGGCGGCTTTGATGGGCAATGTCACGTGGGAGTTACGTTGAGGCATATTTGCTCATGAACTCTTCGGTTTTCGGCAGCTCCAGAGCAACATGGAGGTATTGGCTGTATCCAGGAAAATAGACCCAAAACACCTTCCATTCAAGACTGGTGGAGAGCGTTGTATTGCTGTTGGAAGAGGCCTTTGGGTGTGGCTTGATGGCTAGTATGACGGATGGAGGTAGTCCTAGGTCCTTTTCTATAACCCTGCAATTCTCTGTGGAGAATGCAGTGCGGTGTGTAGGGCGATGTTCTGTGAGGTGGAGTGGGCCTCTCCGGGTTCCAAGTGGAGACATCATCACGACTTCGGCGGTAACCCTTAAATCCGGCGGTAGCGCTATTACCGCTGGATTTAAGGGTCCGCCGAATCAGGGCTTCGGCGGATTTCGCCCCAGCTCTGAGCTGGGGGGAAATCCGCTGAAAAATCGCGCTATTACCGCCGGCGGAAAAATCCGCCGGCGGTATTAGCGTGAAGATTCCCCATTGAGCCCAATGGGGAATGGGGCATTCCCGAATGGGCTCAGTGGGGAATGGGGACTTACATTACCGCCGAACTCGTGATCCGGCACTATTAGCACCGGGGAGTTTGGCGGTAGGGCTAATACCGCCCGCGCTAATAGCGTTACCGTTACCGCCCAAGTCGTGATGAGGCATAGTCGAGATGGTGCCGGTGTTGACGGTGGCGGCATAGTCCTAAGACCGAGACGCCGGTGCTTGATAAAGCAATGCCTGTGAAGACGGAAACAGTGTTTGGCAAGTGCATACAGTTTTTGGACTGAAAAAAACTTTATTGGGCTCCTGGGTCACGGTGTTGCGGTCCTGAGGAAAGTGTGAGGCGCGGTTGGAGTAGCTTACCTGTACAACATTTTCTAACATGCCTACCAGTAGAGCCAAAACTAAAGCTAAAGCTAAATCTAAGAATATTTCGATATCAGTGGTTTTAGTCTTGACCCCCGCTCTAAAAATAACCTCCTGACAGAAGTATTAACGTTAAGCACCCAAAGAAGGGGGAGGCTGCAAGATATAAAATCTTGCTCACCAGAAGCAGAGGCTGCCCTTGGTTGTGCACCAATTACACCACCAACCAAGGTGCATTTACTGGGTGATCTACCAGCCCATAATGCAGAGGCAGAATGCACTTTTAATAATGCTGCACTGGAAAACTGCGTTCAATGGTGGAATGTGCTTAAGTCACCCTTATACACAGTAAAAGCTATTGAAATGAAAGGTGAGGGAGTAACCCTAACAGCAGTATTAGTGTTAAGCACCCAAAGGAGGCGGAGGTTGCAAGGTATAACAGCCTGCTCACCAGTTGGAAAAGACTGCATTAGTAGTTTGCTGGTTGAGAATGGCTCCAGGTGGGTTAAACTAAAGATCCAGTGGCGAATGCTGTTACTGGATGGAAGCATTCTCTGTAGTCAGAGTTACGGATGAAGATTGGGGCCTCATATCTTCTTGTGTGGAAGTGAACAGTGATAGAGGAAGCTTTTTTGTAAAAATTAATATTCACTGTGCAATAGTTAATTACAAACCCTCAGCACATCAAAATACAAAATACACACAATACAAAATCACACATGCATTAAAATAATAAAAGGATAGACCTGTACCTTTCCTTTATAAAAAAAAAAAAGACTGAACTAATATCATATAACAGCTCTAGAACAAACACTTCTTTTGAGCTTCTTCCCATATAACAAAAGCGGCAGATGTTATAACCATGGATTCAGCACCCAATAAAGTAGACCAAGATTGATCATTCCTAATGTCTTCTATCTGTGTGATATCATTTACATAGCCCTTATTATACGGTGTTTAATTATACAATCCGTCAATATGTGTCGTCTGGTCTCAACCTCTGAGTGACAAAGTCGGTGATAGCAATCTGATTCTTGATTTTGCATCCATCCGGCCATGAACTCCATTGTAGGAAATACATTTAATCTCAGCTGCATTAGGAAGTGTTTAAGCAATACCTTTTGGTAATCATTTGACATTATATTTGGCAAATCACAGACGTGTATAATGCTAGATGATGCAGTGATTCTCAGTATAATGTTTGACAGAGGCAAGCAACTTATACAGAATACTGTGTCAGTAGTGGCGCCTCAGAAGGAATGTCATCTTATGCCCCTGCTTTCACAATTCTCTGGCATCTCATCTCCAACCTTCTCTTTATTTCCTGGTGAAGAGGCAAGTCTCTGTTGAATACCTCGGAGGTAGTCCGACTCCCACCTCATCATGCAGCAGTCCAATTCCTTAGATTGCTGCATTGCTGGATTGGAACTAGAGGAGACAGAAATCATTATTGGAAATCTCAAGGCCTCCCCTGGGCCTGATGGCATTCTGAATATTCTTTTTAAGGCTCATCGTTTAGTCTTTTTATTCAGATAGAACAAAGTGGCAAACTATCAGCAAGTTGGCAGTGATCTGTCTTTATTCCAGTTTTTAAAAAGGGAGACAGATCTGTCCCAGCCAACTATGGTTAGCTGCCTATGCTTGACACCCGTCAGAAAATATTTGCCACCATATTATTAAAAAAACTTACAAAATGGACTGAAGCCAAGAACATCCTAAAGCTCTTCCAGGCGGTGTTCAGAGAGACATATAGCACAATTGATAATATTTGTGCTGTACACTTTTTAATGTCTGAAGCCTCGAGTGGTCAAAGAAACAACTTATTGTTTTGCAATGTTGATTTTAGCAAGGCCTTTGACGTGGTCTCCCGGCCATTGCCCTGGGCAAACCTGAGAAATGGGGAATTGACGTTCAGCTCCTATATTTCATTCAACTGCTACACGCTAACACGTCTCCAACAGTACGAATCATACTGGGGATTTTACCAAACATGTTAACACCAGCCGGGGACTTAAGCAGGAGTATGTTCTGGCACCACTGCTTTACAAATGTATTATTATTATTATTATTATTATTATTAATGTTTTATGCTTGACCTATGCTGATGACACGATGATCTTTGATGTGACCCCAGTGGGCCTTCAACGATCACTAGATGTATTGGCAAAATATGCACAAGAGAATTGCATGGTCATTAACATGTTTCTTGAGGGCGGTTGTCCCAAAAGAAACCTGTTTTTGTGTAGAAACTAAAGTAATCTGGCACCTGCTGATGATTATACCTACTTGGGATTCCCGATAAAATATCAACCTTCTATATGTTACTATGGTGACATTTGTATTCCCAAAATGTGGAATAAGTGGTTAGCAGTAAAACCCTATATCGCGACACTAGGGCGTTATACCATCGAGGGCTTGCTAGAAATGTATCAAGTTAGTATAGTACCAAGCTTGCTGTATGGCCTAGCAGGTTTCCCTCTTAAATATGTCTCTTGGCTGGATAAGATTGAGGGAAGAATTGTATGTGTAATTATTAATCTTCCCCCATCTATTCCAGTAGAGGCTTTAAGACTGAAATGTGGGCTTTCATCATTACATTCAACTTGGCGTCTTCAAAGAACGTTGCTCTTTTGTAAACTGGTTTCCCCATATATACATTCTAATGCCCTAATGAAACTATTAGTCAATAAACCTGTTGTGCCCAGTAACAACACATTTATTGAGGAACTACAGCAATGCGCTTTGTCTCACCTTTCCAGTTTGGATATTCCGTTGTCTACTGTTCTGAATTCTCCTAATATTGAATCTATTTTAAAGAACAAGTCAAAGTTATGGAATAAGATACAAACTATAGACAAATTAATACTCTCATCAAATATTTGTTCTAGAAACCCCGCAAACCTATTTGAAAAAATATTGTCCGATGAACCTGAAGCAATTTATTCTATACCTTAGACTAAATATTCTCCATAGAAGAGGAAACAGCAACTTAACCATAACTACACAGCCCCTACCGTGTCTGTGTAATATATATATATATATATGAAACCCTGATAGGAGCTGCCACTTCATTGTATTACTCAGAGTGTATGTCAACCTACACTTCTTTCTGAATATCAGGATTAACGTATGTTGTATCAGCACTTTTTAAATTGAATTCACAGCAACACCTCATATAATCACCGCAAAAAATATGACATTACACACTAGAGGACACCCCATTTTTGACCACCTGCCCCTGCACTACTGAGCCATACTCACACTTTTGTGTTGGCTGACTGCCAAATGTAGTCCTAGTTGTTGGCTGTTGGCTTGTCCTGGTTCTTGTTTTTGAAAATATGGCACATAAGCTCCAGGTCCCACTCGAAGCCTCTATGTTCCATGTGCCAGCAAGTCTCCTTACTTTGCAACCCAGAACACACACGATTACTAGAGCACAGTGAAGGCCTCCGGGGGATTATAGCCACATACTCACACTCATCCCCTCCTTCCCTCACATCGCAGCAAAAGGAAAGCCCGGAAGTCAGGCTCTCTCCCGAGGAAAAACCAGAGGGAGAGTAACAGATAAGGCAAGTTAGCTAGAGGAAGAGAAAGGTATGGGGGAGAGAGAGAGAGAGACAGAGACAGAGAGGGCGAGAAAGAGGAAAATAGGGATAGACACACTGGGACAAAGAGGAAGAAACTGAGGAAGACTTGGAAGGAGAGACATAGGAGGGGCAGAGGGAGGGAGAGGAAGAGGTGAAGAGGGAAAGGGTTGCAGAGAATGAGCCATTGTGAGTGAGGAATGATAGGAGAGGAGGAGAGCCATAGAAATGGTAGAACATTTACAGAGGGAAGCAGAGGGAGAGATAGCAGGAAAGAAAGAGAATGAGACAAAAAGATAGACACACACACAGAGACAGAAAGATGTGTACATAGGTTGACTGCAAAAGACAAAGGAAAAGCTAGAGAGAGAGTGGGGGAGATAGTGGTAGCTTGTTTATTCTGGGTGCTGGGCTCTGCCACTTTGTGGTTATGCTATTCCAGTAAAGCAAATGGCGTGTGTAGCTCTTTGCTGTGAAGGCATGACCTCAATAGAATAACTTCAAAGAGGGAATTCAGCGCACTACGGCCTAATTCATGGAATGTTTACAGCGGAGCAAACTCACTCTGCACTGCAACAGTACTCATTGTATCGCACTAAATGGGCCTCATTCACAAAAAGGCACCAAGTAGTGGGCATACTGCTTCTAAACGAGCTCTAAACATTCCATGAATTAGGCCATAAATCTGCTGAGTCATGGCTTAAAGGTGGAGGATTTATGCCAGCATCTTGCCGGAGGTAAATACTCTACTTCAAATTCAAACCCCCAAGTACAGGAAAAATGCTGGTAATTCCATTAACTCCAAAAATAGTGGCCATAATGGATTTACTACCCCTTTTTACCACAACCAAGAACTTCTAATGTGTCCCAATGTAGCCGCATTAAAGCCTTGACCCCATTGCATTCCTTTGCCAGCCATCGCTGGCATTGATGTTTTCTTCAAGTCGGGGCTCCCGTGCTGGGACCTCAGGGCGAGCCCTCAGCCCCTTTCACTCTTCCCTCTCTACACTGCAGCATTTACTTTGGGGTGTCACAGGGAGCACTGGCTTTCAGGACGTTTTGCAGTTGTATTTTATTTTTTTATTTTATTGATCATTTGTAAGGCATTTTTTACAACAGAATTGTGTTTCGAAGCGCCACAAGGCTATATGGGAAAGGAACAGGGAAAATAATAAGAGTGGCAACAAACAAAAAAGCAACATTGATATATTTACAGTCGTGGTCCTACTAGGCCTTGTGGCATTCGGACGTTCACGTGCATAGATGCGCAGTGCAGGGGATGGGGATAGAAAGCGGAGCAGAGGAGTGGACACGTGGTGGAAAGGGGCCCGTGAGGGACGTGCTAAGGGGAGCCAGGAGGAGCACTTTAGAGAAGCGTTTGACAGTCAAAGAGGTGGAATTAGAGAAGCTTAGGGTTGCAGCAGGGTAGTATTTAGGGAGGGAAAGTTGGAGATTGCATGGCTCCAGGGCCCAGAAGGCCTTGTGCATGATGCAGTGGGTCTTGAATTTGATCCTTGCAGCCTACGGGAGCCAGCGGGGAGATTCAAAGGCTGGAGAGATACTGTCCCTGGGCTTGAGGCCAAGGATAAGTCTTGCAGCCTTATTCTGGATTAGCTGGAGGGGGCGAAGAGAGGGGAGAGGGCGATTTTGAAAGAGGCTGTTGTATTCCAGCCTGGAAAGGACCAGAGCTCTGGAGACATTGAGCTTTTGGGGGAAGGTGAGAAAAGGAAGAATGCCTCTGAGAAGGTGGAGTTTGACGTGGGACTTTTTGGTAAGGTCCATGTTGTGGGGGGTGAAGGAGAGGGCAGAGTCGAAGATGACCATGAGGTTTATGGCCTCACAAGATGGTGAGGGTAGAGGGCCCAGAGAGGAAAATAGGGCACAGGTGTCCCGATGAGGAGGATATCTGTCTTACTGGCATTGAGACAGAGATCATACACTGAGCACCATGCATGAATGGCGGCCATACAGTCAGGGATGAGAGAGGAAGACGAGGAGGAAGTAGAGAGAAGTTTGAAGGAAAGATGCGTGTCATCAGCATAACACTTTAAATGAGGATAGAAGGAGAAGATAAGATGAGCAAGAGGGGCAAGATAGATATTGAAGAGCGAAGGTGATAGGATAGAGCCCTGGGGATACCACAGGTAGGGAGGGTGGGGGAGGAGGAGAAAGGACCCAATTGCAGCTGGGAAGGGCAGTTAGTGAAGAAAGAGGTCAACCAGTCCAGTGCCCAGTCAGTGAGGCCAAGGGTGTCACAGAGTCATTTTATGAGGATGGAATGTTTGACTGTGTCAAAGGCAGAGGAGAGATCGAGGAGAATGAGAACAGCAGGAGAGTTGGAGCAAGGTTTCACAGGTGTTCTGGAGAGCAGTTTCCGTGCCTCTGGATGCCCGGAATCCAGATTGGTGGTCATGAAGGCAACCAACAAGATCAGTGTGGAGGTTCAGTTTGGGATGGGGCAACGTTTCCAAGAGTTTACCCTGGAAGGGGGTGATAGAGATAGGGTGATAGTTAGCTGGGCAGGAGGGGTCAGCAGGCAGATTTTTTAAGAGTGGATGCACAAGGGAGGGTTTAAGGGATAGAGGGAAAGAGCCAGTGGTAAAGGAGTGGTTACAGAGGTCTGCAAGGGCCGGGACCAGAGAGGAGATATTGTCCTTAATGGTTCTGGAGGCGCAGGGGGGCACCTGTTTGGAGGAGGCCTCCATAGAGCAGTCCACTTTGGAAATCTTTCCTGGTGTTATGGGCTGGAGGAAGGAGAGAGAGGGGTTGGGGTAGGGGACCGAAGGGAGGGAGAGGAGATGAGGGTAGAGGAGAGTGAGGACAGGATGTCCTGTGTTTTGGATGCAAAGTGGCAAGCTAAGGCAGTGCAGAGGCCCTGGGAATGAAGGAGAGAGGTGGAGACTACAAGTGGATTGCAAATTCCTTGCAGATGTTGGAAAGTGTTGCCGCATTGTTAGAGGCTCCGGTGATGCAGGCTTGGGTGTGGGCATCCTGCCAATGCAAAACATCCTGAATTTGCATGCATGAAAGTAACGTGCAGGATAGGGTCAAGGATTTGCAAAGTCCTGTGCACAAAAGCCATGCATTTATTGTTGAATTGTAAACCGTCAAATGCAAAACATACTTACTTTGTGGTACTCCAACATGGAAGTGGTGGGACTGGGCTGCTGGGAATGGCTCCAGGCCAGGTCGAATCATAATACGTTTGGTGGTGCAGGAAAAGTGCCAGTAAAAGTGCTGGTAATTCCATCACCGGCACATTTCCTGCCCCGCCAAACTACACGTTTGCCAGTGGGGTTTCACTGATTCATCTCTAGCCAAGAGCTGGAGGTAAATCAGTCACCCACAGGCAAAAAAGAGTCAGTATTTCCGGCACCGGTATTACCTGTGCCAAAAATACTGGTGTTAGGCAGAATCATATGCAGTACCCTTTGGGAACACCACAAACAATTAACACTACAAGTGCAAGTACAAATTCACCTTTGATACAAGCCTGTACTACACAGTAAAGTGGTAGCGATGGCTGAGCAGCCACACTTATCTCAAGAGTAAAGTGAGCAGTATCAGAAGTTACACAAAGGACAGCAATGACTATGGTTCAAGCAAACACTGATTCAAGGTTTCTGA
Source organism: Ambystoma mexicanum (assembly GCF_040938575.1). Taxonomy (NCBI): domain Eukaryota; kingdom Metazoa; phylum Chordata; class Amphibia; order Caudata; family Ambystomatidae; genus Ambystoma; species Ambystoma mexicanum. The sequence continues at coordinate 103,043,224 of NC_090925.1, read as the reverse complement.
GTAAAAGAATTTACATTTATTTACACCCTCAGTTATAAAACAGTTCACTAATATTATTATTATTATCTTTATTGTTTTTGGTTTATACAAACCTTTACAAAATGAATTATTTTCATAATACAATCGAATAATAGAAAAGTTTACAAAAAGATTACAATACACTACACTTTTTAAAACACATTTGTCTAATACAATTCCGGACCAGCAATTCATATTAAACAGCTAAAAACAGACAATTCTTATTAAAACACTTAGAGCCTAGTACTTCTCAATATACATAATAATTGTACCAGATAACTGAGACATTATTAATAATCTGAGACTTCAACTCATTGTTTTTTAAAAGCTTCCTGAGTATTTAAACGCTTAGACAGTCTTTATCAAGTTCATGTTAATTCACAGATAATTCTCAAAAATTCATTAATACGTATTTTTAAAACCATCGAGTTACCATGAAGCATTTCGAACCACAAGTTGCATCTATTTACATTCGATGTGTCATGGACAAACATTGCAAAGTATTCTATTCTTTGTTTCAGTAAAGCAGGACAAACCAACAACAAATGCATTATGGATTCATTAACCCTGGTACCAGCACAGTGTCTGCAGGATTTCTTTGCCACATTCCTGCACCTTATATTCTGAATTTCATGAGTGCTTAAGACGTTAAAACGAAATCTCATGAATTGGTTTCTGTATGCTCTGGATGGATATTTTTCTAGGTATTTCTCAGGATAAGGTTTCCATTTCCAGAATGATATAGCTTGTGAATATATGGAGGAGTTTAAGATTACCACATTGTTCTCCAACCAGTCTGAGGCTTTTAATAATTCTTTCACTTTAAGAGGATTCCTTTTTAGATTTTCTAATGTGAGGCCTAAATCACTTAGAATTTTCACACAATCTCTTTTTAACTCACAAATGAAAACCCCAAGCATGTCAACTCCCAAGAAGTAATACAGTGTGTTTACCTCAGACATCATGCACTTACGTAATAAAGATACTTTTTTCCAATGTACTGTACACTTTAAAGAGGACAAACCTAACTCATAACGTAGGAGTTCCATAGGCAAACATTTCGGTAGATACCTTAAGACCCTTCGCCATACTTGTGCTTCAATTGTTTTCAGATAAGATACCAATTCTACAGAGTAAAACTCAAGACCGTATGTCAATCGTGGAATAGCTTTCGACCGATAAAACAGAATACAAGGCATCATTGTGAACCTGCCATATCTTCTCTCCACAGCTGATATCTGATTGGCAATAGCAGAGGCTTTTATACCGAGATGACTTTTTATAAAACCTAACGAATAAGGAGATGTGTATATATAACCCAGGTATTTTAGCATTGATTTGTTTTTTAATTTTAGACCACCACATATAATCGAAAAAGAATCTTCTTTTATATTTTTCACACCTGTGTAAAATATTATTGTTTTATTAGGGTTTATCAGTAGCTTTCTATTCAAAATGAATTTCTCAAATGCTACAATCATCCTTTGCAAACCCACATTGGTCCCATCAAACAGCAAAAAGTCATCCGCATAAGCGATCCAATTTAATCTTATTTTGCCCAATTTAGGTGAGACTAAACCACTATCATCTAGAAAGCTCCCTGCTTTTGAGACATAAAGATTGAACAATGTTGCTGCCAATCTGCAGCCTTGTTTTAGACCATTATGGGTAGAAATTTGATCAGATAATAGGCCACTATTGTTAAGTCTCACTCTAAGCACAGTGTTCGAATAAAGAGCTATTATAACATCTAGCAGTTTTTTTTCTATACCAAGATCAAGTAAGGTTGTCCATAGGGTTTTCCTATCGACCATGTCGAAAGCCATGGATAAATCCATGGATGCTAAATATAATGGCGGCTTGTCTTTTATTCTAGCCATACTCAACAAATTTGCTACAACTGATCCGCCCATGTCTGTGCCCATCCCTTCTCTGAAACCTATTTGTTTTATATCTAATATGTTCTTATTTTTTATCCATAGATTCAACTCATCCAAAACAATTGCTACAAAAATCTTAGATTCTACATCTGTTAACATGATTGGCCGGTAATTCAGGGGACTTAGGCGGTTACCCTTTTTGTGTATCAATATTACGTATGACAACTTCCAAGATTTAGGAATTTTCCTCTCATATATAATGGAACTAAACATACAGTTCAATAAACCTGCCCATAATGTTACATTGTTTTTCAATGTAATATAGGAAAGATTGTTAGGACCGGGGGTGCATGTAGACTTAACTTTGTTTATATGCCTGGAGATGTTATTTAATGATATGTTCAGCGACCACAACTGGTCATTAATGTGTTGGGTTAAGAATTGGGTGTCTGATTGTTGGTACAACTTCTCAAAGTGGTCTACCCATATTTGCCCAGCAATTGGATTTGTTGTCAGTTGTTGCTGAGACACTTCAGTTCCATTGATTATAGACCATATATTCCTAGGGTTGCCATAATCTAGGGCATTAATCATCGCTTCCCCATCCTTTTGTGCCATATTTGCTCTGTGAGACAGTAACCAGTTTTTATATTTCTGCTTGATCTGTTTTGTTTTATAGATCAGTTCTATCTGATTTGATGTTTCCTTTTTTACTATACGCAGTTCTTTTCTTAACAAAGCCTTCCTATTTTGTACTTCAATATCAAATGCGTGTAGACATTTGTTATTGAGTATTTGCGAAGTTGATTTTATGATATTGCCTTTTGCCAGCATATGTGCTACATATGTTTTAAAACAATCTCCTGAGTAAGTTGCAAGTTTCCACTCAATTGACGAAGATAAGTAGTCATGTAACATCAAGGTATTTAGCTTGGTTATATTTTCAGGGGTCCATTTTACCTTAGTACCAGCAACATTAACTATGATGTTCCCCATATTTTGCACTACATCTATATTTACCTTCCTCCAGGGTAAACCTGTAGATAGCAATGCGTGGTCACTTTCCAGCAGACTAGTCACCTTTAGTGAACAAGAATAATCTTGAGAATTATTGCTTACAAAGATGTAGTCCAATATGGAACTAAGGCCCCGTGCTTGCCAAGTTGGAGTGATATTAAACAGAGGCTGCATTCCCCAACTATACATGAAAACCACCCACATACTACCTCTGTACACTTTATTGCGGGCCCCCAGAGCCTCCAAATCTGTGGATGCTAGAATCCAGGTTGCATCATCATATTCCATGCTGCAATCTGCATTCAGATCTCCTGCAAGCAGCAAAGCACCACCCATGTTTGAGTCCAACCAGTCATGTAATATTTGATTAAGCATTGCAAATAGCTTTAAAAGCTCTGTGTTTGTATGAGTGGCAGTGTTCCAGTATACATTTAACAACATTATGGAAACATTGCCCTTATCTGTAGCTAATCTAAAAGTACCAACAATTGCACAGTCCATAACCTGCTGTTCAGAAACCATCTTTATATTAGTCTCTGATCGATAACCCAGTACAAGGCCACCACTGGGACGGCCATGCAGACCCTTAGATGCCGTCATATTAATTATACCATAGCCATCCCACAAAAAATTGCCTGTAGCCCAGGTCTCTTGCAACAAGACAAAGTCATAACACTTTAACATTTCAACATTTTTTGCATTAGCAGTCAAATGTGAGCATCCCCTAGTATTCCATGATGCAAGGTTAAATGCTGTATCTTCGCTAAAGTGGATCCTTCATTGATTTCAGCTTATCTATGGATTCCCTGAGAGATAGTGCTAGCCATCTCCATTCTTGCATGTCAGAGAGTTGAGATTTGACTTCCGTCATTACCGGCTTGTCACCTTCTTTACCGGTAGAGCACCTAACCTCTTGTGAATAAATACCTTGATTAGAGGGATGTTTCATATATCCTTCATTTGAGCCCAAATTTCCGTCAATATTATGTGACTCCTGAAATTCCATCACATCAAATCCTCTTTTTTGAAGAGCACCCGCTTCTTTTAATATAAGTGTTCGGACCAAGGGAGAATTTATTATTAGTCTAACATAGTCATATCTCTCTTCGTGGATAAAGGCTACAAGTTGAATGTCTGAAGAGGTTATTAGGCGTAGTTCATCAATGTCATTAAATAAACTTAAAATGTACTGCCTATTTAGGGACCAGGGTCCCCCATCATCAAAAACATAGTAAAGCACCAGACTTGGTTCATTTGGATGCACAGGACGCCTTAGGTTATGGGTCTCATTTCTATTGTTACTATTGGCCATGTGGTCAGGTTCTTGAAATTGATAGCGTTCCTGTCTGCCTTGAATCAACCCTATACCTGTGTTTTGGCTTAATACTGCATCAGGCAACCAGGTGTTTCTGCTTACACCACTTTCCATGGTAGGATTATCATGTTTACCCGCAGAGGGGCCCACTAAGCTTGGGAAGAGTTTTTTTGCTTCACTTAGTTTGTGATTCAGAATATCTTCAACAATGCTACTAACTACTTCCCTAGATAAATTAGGGTGATCAATAGTGCCTGTAGTCTGATTCACAGTTTTGTCCATTTTTGGTGTAATAGTTTCAACATTTTTTATTTGGGGAGACTCAAGAATTTTGTCTTTTACATTGAGATCGAGATACTTGTTCTCCTGCATGCCCTCTTTAGGATTGCCACGTAAAGTGACCCCACCACTTTTATTGTCAGTTTGGTGAGCCACTATAATTTCTTTAGCTTGTGCTACTGGGAATATGGAACAAGCGGTGGGGGTACAATCCATGAATGTGGGAGTATTTGGTCTAGATAAGGCATCCGGGTTCTTAAAGATATCAAAAATGTCTTGAACCCCCCTTTCTAAGGCACGAAGATTACTATCAATCCTGTCAGAAGTAACTTTATTTTTAAGTACCGCTGACAGCATAGAGGTGCCCTCTGTATATTCTGATTTATCTGGGCTTCGTGTGGTGACCAATGGTAGGGCTGCCAATTTAACTGATAATACGGGTGGAATTGGTTCTACTACATTATTATCGGCCACCACCTTGTTGATGTTATTGTTATCTTTCTTATCTAGCCAAGCCTCACGTATATCAAGAGTTCTCATAAATTTACGAGATGTAGTGAGGCTAGCCTTCGCTTGTTTTGCCTGTTTTTTTCTATTTTTTTTCTCCTTTTTTTCGAAATTTTTTCAATGAAAGCACCATTATCGTCATCACTAAAAGTAGTTACACCTTCAATAACAGTGGCGGGATCATTTAAACCTGATTTAACAATGTTAGTCTCTATCACACCAGGAGCCAATCCCTGCGGGATCTTTGAGGGAATTACATTTATGGCCAACTCTTTTATCTTTGTAATACCACTATTATCTAAGTGCTTTTTCATACAGTTGGGCTCAATATCGTATTTTGTGATCATTCGTGTTAGCATTTCAGGTAAAGCTGTAAAAGCCAACACCATCTCATTTAGCAATCTAGTATGAGTCTTTAGTTCAGATAGTACCATTGCTTGAATCTCTTTACAACATGTCCCAAAGGCCATAGCTGAATTTACATTGTTTATTTCCAATACTGAGGTAGTATCATAGCTTGAATCTTGGACCAAATGTTGTGATACATCCAACATTGAGGTTACTCCTATGCTAAAGATTGGTGGAGTATCAGCATAAATAGGGCTCTCGTTCATTCTATCTTTTTTGCTGTCAGGTTCAATTTCCCTGTTTACGTCAACATCTGCGATTGAGCCCTCCTCAGCAAATAGAGATTGCGAACTTTCCGAAAGATGAACATCATTGGTTAATGCCTTAGGGCTAGTTGTAAGTTTTTGTTCCATAGAACATGATTGTGCACAGTCCACCATCTCCCTTTCAGAATTGGTTAAGTCAGAGGCAGATAGGGCCGTTGCACGAGCAATACTCATTCTGGTGGCCATATGAGGCACAGACACGCTGGTAAAACGAAACTTTGTTTTAGCAGATTTTTTTACAGCTACTTTAACAGATTTTTTTGGGCTCATGACTCATTATACTACATCTAAAATGAGGCTCCGATCATATTTTCAGAAAGAAAGAAAGACTATGACGAGTACTATAGTATGACAGGTCAATGTATAGTTACCAAAAATGCAGAGAATTGGGCCGCCACCCTGCAGCCCTACCAGACCAAACAGACGCAACAGGCCACTTCCAAGGCCACTTCGCAAAGCACCCTCTGTGGGAAAAGATCGTATTCCTGCAATAATGCTTTACACACGTGCGCGCGATCAAGATAGAGTAATCAAAAAGTGAAAGCAAAACTTGTCAATACAGCTGCACAGCACAATGCCCAACAAACAGATAAATGTCGAATTCACCAAAATGTTAAATATGATGGAACATATCGAGCCGTTTTCCCTGCAGTTTAAATGTTCGTCGGATTTCCACATGTAGGTTAAATAGACTTAGCTAGGTTAAACTCTCACAGCACCAACTCACGTAAATCGATCTATCACGTCAGGTTGGAAGAAGGTAAAATTCACAAAAACACTCACAACGCAGCGAACAGCCGAACAGCCACTTACAGAGCCACTTGCTCTGAGCGCGCGCGCATGAGCGCGCGGACACCACTTCTTATGGAATTCTGGGTAAAGTGGGAGGGGCCAATCTAAAAAATTAAATAAAAGGGTCAAATTAGACTCTATATTGCATATGATGTCCTTATAATTATATTAAGGAGTCCACAGGTCACAGTTCCTTTTAAGAAAGCGGGCAGCAAGCTCAATAGCGTACCAGTAGAATCTTCACAATGCTTCACGAGTAGAATGCCCAGCCGAACAGCCACTTACAGAGCCACTTGCTCTGAGCGCGCGCACACCACTTCTTATGGAATTCTGGGTAAAGTGGGAGGGGCCAATCAGTAGAATCTTCACAATGCTTCACGAGTAGAAGGCCCAGCCGAACAGCCACTTACAGAGCCACTTGCTCTGAGCGCGCGCGCATGAGCGCGCGGACACCACTTCTTATGGAATTCTGGGTAAAGTGGGAGGGGCCAATCAGTAGAATCTTCACAATGCTTCACGAGTAGAATGCCCAGCCGAACAGCCACTTACAGAGCCACTTGCTCTGAGCACAGTTCACTAATATAAAGCAGACAATCACAATCTTAATATACTACACACCACCCAATGAATTCTGGACAAGTTAAGCTCAACATGAAGTGTGAACAAAATGGCACTCCAGCAATTTACAAAGGGAGGGAAAGACAAGGTTATTCAAAATCAAGCAGCACCAACACGTAAGTAGGCAGGGCAATCTTGAAAAGGCTTACTACAACTAGGATTCAAATCAATAGCCCTGGGCCAATGTAAATGCTTCAGTCTTTGCAGAGGATCACACAGTTCAGAGTAATTTGCGGTTAACTATTTGCCAAGAGTTCAAAACGAAGTTGGTTGGAACAAAAGTTATTTAAAAGAGTTTAAAAGGACAAGCCTTTGTATTATCGAAAGATTTAAAACACTTTCACCGTGGTCACACGGAACGAATGACCGGATTTGAACAGTACCTTAGTAGAAGAAGAATGCTGTAGCTGAGGCAGAAGTTCCTGGCAGGTCCTGCAGGCTCATGGTTCCTGAAGCGACTGTCGGACTGACATGAAGGAGGAAGACTGGAGGGTCCTGCACTGCCCAGGGAAGAAACCAACAGCCAGCAAAGCGATGAATAAAAGGTGCGCTCCTTAAAACCCAAACAGGGTCCGGTCCTCCTGGCTATCCGGTTCACTGCAGTGATGCACAGCAAATTTGACCAGGAGAGTGAGGCCTTGCTTGGTGTTTGGCGAACTGGTTGGTCCCACCAGCTCAAGGGGAGAAGATCTTCCCTGTCATTGAAGTTTCACTCGATTCAGACGCCGCAGCAGGGCTTCAACGGGAGGTTCAGTAGTTGCAGTAGTCCACTTCCTTCAGCTTCTCTTCAGTTCTCTTCAGTTCTCTCGATCCAGTGGCGACTGCCTTCCAAGTCCCAGAGATCTGTTTTTAAGAAGTTTTCCCCCATTCACACAGCTTGGTTGTCAATCACGCAGCAGGGTGGCTGTCCTGGCAGGACAGTCACCTAGCCAATCAAACAAGAATGCGACTTGGGTATCCAAGGAGACCCTGTGCAGGGGGCCTAAAACCCCTCCCTCACATCCTGTCCACCCAGCCACTCAGATGCCTAAGGAGGGCTTCTGTGCAGAAGCCTGTAAAAGGACGGCGGACAAAGGAACCAAACCTGGCTTGGCACGCAGAGTAAAACACGAGAAAGACCTTTACAAAAAGAAATGGCGAATAAACCCAGCCGGAACCAAATACAATCAAAAGGGGTCCAGCGGATTAAAGTATGAGGCTACCACCATAGCCTATAACAGTAGCAAGGCTATTTTCATAGTCCGCGGTAGGAGAAAAATGGTAGATAACACTGCCATCAGCCAAATCTTAGAGAAAGGGGAACGAAATAATGTTCCATGAGAAACAGACAAAAAGGGATAACGATTAACCCTTTCAGTACTCTATTGGAAGATAGGTTGTACTGGGTCTGTGATTTTAAAGACTAGTAAAGTCAATGGCAACTTTACATGTTTGGGAGACAGAAAATGGAGTTTAAAGTGCGAAGTCTATAAATACAACCCTGTGTCGCTGCACTAAAGGTGCTGTGTGACACACAGTAAAAAGATGATGCCTATTGAGTAGGTGAGGCTCCACAGTCTATGAACACAAGAAAATGGTAAACACACACAGCAAAACACATGTAAGAGTGGGAAAAAAGGCTCACACTCTTACCAGGTGAAAAAAATAAATCCTAGAAATCCAGCAAAGCTGCTGAGGGACTCAGTAGGTAAGGGAAATTAGGCATTCTGGAGAATTCTCCTTAACAACTGGCATTCCCCTCCATGGAGTCCTATTGGACTCTATAGAATGGGGATTTTCCGCCGCTTCTGCCGCCTGTAATAGCCTGATAATACCTGGATATCAGGGGATGGAAACAGTAGGTCAGTTTACCAGCATCCCATCAGAATTATTGGCGGGATACCGGAAAACATATAATGAGGACCAATATCTCTTCATGGGACCCAATCCAGGTGATTTGCATAAAAGCAAAGTGCATTGTGGGATTATAAGTATGCCCACAATTTTAAATTTGATACATGTCTTACAGTGATTTAGTGAGTAACCTTTTAAGTGAATAATGGAAGTTGCACTCTGCTGTTCTGATTGGTCATCATACTCATCCTAACAAAAAGATGGCTGAAAATGTCAGGACAAATATACCAGTTTGGCCAGCTACAACACCACATGTGAAACTTTGATGGTTTCTGTATTCAATGACAGTTATCTGCTCGTGAAAGTGCGGTTTGCTTGTACATAACTTGGATTTAGAACAGACATCTAGGATCTGGGAGTATCCTTTACTGGCTCCTCGGTTTGGGGGACAGAGCAGCATTCCGGCAAGACTTGTTTTAATGGAGTGCTGCTTGTTCTGCCCATTTCATGGCTGAAAGGCAGGTAACAAAGAGCTGACCATTGCCATGTCTTGGTCTGTTCGTCAGCGTACGTGCAAAGTGAGAGAGGCCAGAAAATGCTAGATGACAAGTATAAGTGGAAGAACGGCAAGGAGAGTGACACAACTAAAATACCATCCACACAAGGCGCAGACATAGAGATCACCTTGTCATCTAAAATGAGGGGTTAGCAACTGATGGCTGTCCAGATTATTTGGACTAGAACTCCCGGTATCCATCACCTGTTACTAGACTGCACTGACTAAGTTTGATGAGAGTTGTGATCCAACACATCTGGATAGCCAAAGTTTACAGACACCTAATTTAGAAGGTGTTGCCAAGAGACAAATAAACGTTGTGATAAGGCCTGGCTACAGGGATTTTCATCTGGGTGAGCCAGATTTGTGATCAGGTGACCAATTTCCATTGGGTGTTGGTGTTAGAGTACCCTAAACAAAGTGCTAGCATTGATCCAGGTTTCCCAGATCTGTGATCCAGCAAAAACTGTTTTCTCATATCCGGATAAAATACATTTGCATCCCTCTATAAAAAAACAGTACAGATCAAAAGAGAATCGATGAAAATAGAGTGACAACATCAATCTAGCGATCTTCGATTCCTAGCTGCCCTCCCTCTTCAAATCTATCAACTCCTTCACCTTTCACCCACTTTCCCACTGACTTCCATTCCCATTTAGCACCACTCTTACCCACACCACGGCCCTCATTCCGAGTCCGGAAGTAACCCTGCCGGTGTTACCGGCCGATTGCCGCCGGACTTGGAATGAATTACTGGCGCTTGACTTCCCGGTGCCACTGGGCTATTCCAAGTATGGCGGCCGAGAATTCAGGCGCCGACAATTTCGTTAATCCCCATTCCCATAGAGTCCTATTGGGCTCTATGGGAATGGGGACATGGAAGCACCGGTACCGTTAACAGCCGATGCTCCCGTGACAAGTCTGCCTACAGTGGCCGATGCACCCGGCAGGGTCAGACCTGTCCGACACAGCGGCTCTGGCAGGCAGACTTGTAGTTTGCCAGTCTGGAAACAACAGTGCCGGTAGGCTTACCGGGCACTGTTGATTCTGGACCGGCAAATGTATAATGAGGCCCAATGTCTTCTTGGCCTGGCTGGGGAGAATAGATGATCATGCCAACTTGTCCTTCTCCTCCCCGAGGGCTGAGCAATGAGGCCTCCAGTCCTTATTCCATCTCAGGTGGTCTGTGCCCAAGAATGTCTTCCTGAACACTGCGGCTACTCCCAGCAGACCACAGAGGAGGTGCTTGTGGGCCCGCCATCCTGTTGTGAAAGACAGTACCCCCCACCCTCCAGAATACTGAAGCAATCAATGGGACATTTTTATTCATACAAAATTACATTTTGAAGCAGAACATTCTATTTTTTTGTTGTAAGGGCAAAGGGGTGTGCTGACATACAGGAGAGAGAGCCTGGGTGGGCACAGGAGAATCGGGAGGAAGATAGTGCAGGTTGAGGGGTTTCCAGGCTCCTGGTATCACTCCCGGTAGGGAATCACAGTGAGGAGGGGCTCTTGCTCCCCTGCCATGCCCCTGTAGGTCATTGTCTGATACATACTGTTTACTTACTGTTTATCATATGCAATTGTCCATGATTACTTTTTGTTTGATGTGTTTACTTAGATTTGCAATTGCATTTCACAATTTTGTTCAATAAATGGGGCCTATGAGTGAGGCTTTTTCGGAATAGCTTATACTGCGAGATTAATCACTTCTAGGGGCACCTAATTTTGCTAGGTAAGGCACAGTGAGATTAAATGATTTTCCCTGGAACACATACTTTGTTTAAGAGGTAAAGTCAGAATTTGAGCATAGCCTGATATTGAAATACTTGACCACTGATCTTTGGAGCTCAAGTTGGTACAAATGCATGCTGAAGTTTGGTTCTAAATACTTAAAATAATACTCAATTTTACAATGATTACTTTAAAAATGCACAAGTCAAATGATAGACCAACCCAACAATGTATACATCATCTTTGTAGCAATGTGTTGATGAGAAAGAGTAAGGGGGTCATTTTGTTTTGAATCCTAAATTGTACATAGGGAACACTCTTTTTTCCACTTTTTGCAAAAGGGCCACTCCATGCAATTTTATTTTTTTCCAGCAATTACTTGAAAAGTAAAAAGTAAGTGTGTCAGATTGTTTATTTCAGGTATGTAATAATCCATGAAACACATACAAATATAATAAAATACACAATGCATCATTTAAATCACATTCTTAAAAGCAATTAATGCACCAACGCACAGTAAAATACCTAAAATACTTTATAATAGTCACATGGCAATATCATAGGGTTAATCCATCAAGCATCGCTCTTCTTTTCCAAGCATGGTACAGAAAACAAACATATTTAAACGTGCTGATTACATCTGTTGTTAATATCAACAATTAAGTAGGTCCCACTGCCGCAACCCGGAACCCTTAAAAAAAGCATGAAGATAATGTTTGCGTTGGTATTTTTATGTAGGGCAGACAATCACCAAATGAGCCTGTAAAGAGTAAAACATTGGCAAATATTGCCTTTGGTCTTCACCTTTCCACAACATGTCTGGAAAAGTGTGCTTCCCTTCCACAGAACCATCCACAATTGATTCATTTGGAACCTACCTGCTTTTACCAGGGTGTAAAAGTCAGGCGGATTTCATAGGAATCCATTGGTTTTCTGCCAACATATAAATACATGCTGGAGGAAAACCAATTGGATTTGGCAGCGCAACCTGTAGGAGCAGGCGAACTTGTTAAGTCTGATCTGCTCTTCAAATTCGCTGTCAAATCATACAAAATCCTACAACACATGAAAAGTTGCAATAAATGTTTTTAGCACCACTGACCTGGAAAATGAGCTTTATTTTCCACATCCTGACTGGAAGCCTACAAGCTCCAGCATAGAAATTAATTAGAACTTACAATAAATCTCATACTGACACAAAGGGCCTCAGTACGAGTCTGCCGGTCTGTAAATAAGGGTGCCGGTACCAGCGAACCAGCACCCTTTCCGGACTGGCAGACTACAACTCTGCTTTCCTGGGCCTTTGCTCCTGGCAGGTCTGACTTGCCGCGTGCAACGCCCACAGAAGGCAGAGTTGTCACGGAAGCACCGGCACCATTAGCAATGGTGCCGGTGCTTCCGAGTCCCCATTCCCGTGGAGTCCTATAGGATCCACGGGAATGGGGACTAACATTTTCCGACGCCTGATATTCCGGACTTGTAATGTCCCAGTGGCACCGGGATCTCAGGCGGTGGAAATGGTGTTAAAGTCTGGCAGCAACCGGTGCATCACCGCCAGACTTGGAATGAGGCACAAAGTGAAATGAAATGCATGACAACTGTATCACTGTATTTCTGATCACCCAACAATCATATCTTATATTATTTAAAGAAAAAAGTGCCACAGCAATGGTCACTGCCAGATACCTTTTACCATCTATAATCTCGTCAAGTTGTAAATAATTTGCCTCTGAGACACATTAAAACGGTAAGACCTCCCTTGGAGGACCTGTGGAGTGCAGGCTGAGGAGAGAGTTAGAACGGAGTTTGGGAGGCGGGGGGAGGGGTTGTCGAAAATGCTCAATCCACCACTGAGCACTGTTTTTTTCGTTTTAAACTCCCTTTAAACTTCGCCCGCAACATTAAAGGAAACACTCTTCTCTTGTGTTATTTTCCAGGTATTTATGATTAATCTTCTGAGAGGCAAATGTTTATTGGGGGTTGAGAACGGCCCTCACATCCTGGTCCCTCTCTCCCATCACTTGTGGGGTCCCACAGCAAAGCAAATCATTGCCATTTCCAGCACTGCCCAAACACCCAGCACCCAGGATGTACATCACACATGCCAAACAAGACCCACAATAGACATGAAGTATTCTGTTTGCATGCAAACTCTGCTAAGTTACTCAAACAGTATGAGGTGATTATTTCAGTACTCATCAGTTGGAATCATGAAAAGATACATTCTATTTAGGTTGGGACCCCACTTTTAAGTATGTGTGAGAAGAAGATATGAAGCTGGTCTTGCTTGCCATCCTAACCTTGTCATGTACAGGTAGGGTGAGGTGCAGCTTGATTCCCTAAGCATAGCAAGCAAGGCACCCACATCTGGGCATCTACACTTTCACCAAGGGTGGCAAGCTGAAACCAACACGCATTGGTAAGGCCAGCAGCTTGGGTATTTCATTAGGCATGGATAGGCATTTGCCAGGCACTGCCATAAGGGTACCACCTGGCCATAAGATGGGACAGCTGGGAAAAGGTGCAAGTACCTGGGCATAGGATGTCATTGCCTGGCAAATGTCTAATAGGCAAGCCAAAACTGTTGGCTTTGCGATTGCTTATTGTAGACAGGACTCCAGTGCAAGGAACAGAGGCACTGACATAGATATTGCTTATAAATCAACTGGCTGAAGACACACATGAGAGTCTTACTACACCAGGAGCTCATTTACAGAGGCAATTATGTAATTAAACACCTAAAAGAACGCCTCGATATAACGATGGCAGTTCCTACACAGCACAAAGTGTGGTGTTACTTTGTGAAGTGCTTACTCAAAGAGCTTCCAAAGGGTACTCTGTGGTGGTGAGGGGCAGATAGTTAGTAATAATGCCATAGATATTGATATAGCCTTGGTTAAACATTGGGTGGGTACATAACCAGACACACCCATTGGATGTGTGTTTCTCCTCATATCCTATCTCTATCCTATCTATGTTCCGCTGCAATAGTTCTGGCTTTCACCTAATAGGCACAACTAAAAAAAGGATGGATGTAAGCTTCTTAATCAATCATAACCACTGGCATTGCTCTGGTCTGCCCTCCATACCATTGTTTACAAATGAGGCTTGCCCCTGTCACTCATGTGAGCTGGCCTGCCCAAGCTGCTAGACTGCTAGGCCACCAGGCCTATAAATGCCTGTGGTTCCAGTGCAGAAGGCACATGGCCTAAGAATTGAGACTGAGCTGCACCTTTTGGTGGCAGAACCAAGAGCCATTTGCTAATAGCGTGTCCCCCCTCTGTAATGGAACAGAGATAACAAAGAATTGTGGCATAGAATGTTGCACAGAGCAATGATAGTGGTAATGTTTAATTCATAGACATGCATCTATCACTTTTTGGTTTGACTACTATCCCCTCCAGAATTACATTTCTGTTACTACCAACCTTATTTTTTCACCTATACTAAAGTAGCTCATGCAGCAGAATCAATTATTGAATGCAATCTGTAAGGGATCCCAGTCGTTTGATGCACTGCACCTTCTACAGAAATCTGTGTGCCAGCAACATCACCTGTCATTTATTGTTTGATATAGTTAATCATTTTATTAAGCATGATGTGAAAAACCGCTATATTCCCACGGACAAACTTATTGGATGCAGGTTGGTGATTTTACGTTTGAGAAAATAGTTGTAGGCAGCCTGCTTCAGTCACATAGAGGTTTGAATTGTCCTCCATCTCCCTGGTCATTTGTGCTTTCATGGCTGTGGGGCACGAATCAATGTCCAGAGCAAGGAAACACATCCTGGCCAGGCCTCCTGCAGTGCAGCCCCTCAGAATGCTAATCTCTCTGAGGGTGCTGCTGCACATTTAGAGCAAAATAACCCCTCCACACCCCCAACGGCTCCACTCCCTCGGATCCCAGCGTTAACTCCACTGCCAAAGTCTCTTTTCTAGGGCGGGGGGCAGAGGGTGGCCTCCTGCTGGAGCCGCGCCTGGTTGCAATGTGCCATATACGAACGCTCACTGCTGTTGTTATACATGGAGCAATAGCTTGCCTTGTGTGAGCGTGTTTTTTTTATCATGGTCAATTCTAATTTTGGCAGATATGGCACAACATTTTGCCCAGGATAGCACACTTTAGTTAAATGGTGAAGCTAGGATTTTAGACCAGTTTGCAGTTAGACTATCAAAAACACTCTGGTGTATTGCGATGGATTGCAATGTACACAGTTCATAATAAACCAATCTGGCACATATAAAGATCCATATAGGAATATGTTATGCAAAAATGATTTGGCCTAACCAACTTGAGCATGTTCTTATAGTGGCAATGCCAGCATATATTATATGATATTATATTATGTTAAATACGTTTCTATAGCATTCAGAACTGTAAAGACTGGTAGGGGGTGGTCTGTACTTCTGCTCTCTATATGGTAGAGCGGAGGCACAGAGGACCCCAGCCTAGTTTCTCTATTCGGTAGCTATGGTCGAGCAATCAAGGCCTAGCTTCTCAGGAGGTGATGCAGGCTGGTTCTTAAGTACAGTGTAGTCCCCAAGCCCCCACAAAGGAATGTCCACACACTGTATTGGTTAGAACACAGTCTTTATATAATCAATATTCAAGGTTATGTACACTTATCATGATAACTCACTTTGTACTTAGGAAAATCAACAATGGCAAATATATACAATTCTACAGTGGTACCACCCTTTGTATTAGATCTCATTAAAGTGCATCAACAATACTGTAACAATGTCACACAGATCAATAGAGTGAAACCAGCAATAGAGAGAGGAGAGAAAATAAGATGGTTGAGCAATAGGTAGAATACTGGCCCCTACCACTAGACACAGTTCTGTGTGGAGATCCCCCCACCTGGGCAACCTGTAAAATAAAGATATAGCACAAGCCCAGTCCATACATTGTTCTGCAAGTCTTATTCCCTCCTATAATGCTTTTACCCCCCCAATGTACCTGGTGGAGTCGAGTTCTTCGAAGAGGCGTCGACGGATCCTTCTTGAGCGACCCCCTTTCAAGCGGGAGTCACGGATCGTCGAGAGGCATCGAGAAGCGTCGAGGAACTTGGCGTTCTGCGGCGGGGAATCGACGGCCCTTCTTGAATGCCTTCCCTTTCAAGCGGGAGACACGGGGCGTCGAACGTCCGTCAAGGAACTCGGCATTCGGCGTCGGGGAATCGACGGCCCTTCTTGAAGGCCTTCCCTTTCAAGCGGGAGACACGGGGCGTCGAACGTCCGACAACAAACAGGGTAGAACGGCGTCGATGAGGCGGCAGCTTCGATCCAAGCGGTGCTCGTCGACGACGGAGCGTTGGCGTCCTGCAAGGCAGAGGCGTGCGGGGCACCTCGATGACAATTGTTCTGGACTGCAAAGATTGTGAAGACGGGGGCCCAGCAAGGGCGTCGAGTCGTTGGAGTCTTTGTGGTCTTCGGGTGGCGGGAAACCCACCGGCAGGTTTCTCGTCGGCGCGTTGGTCGTCCTCGACTTTCTCCGGCAGGATAAAGCGGTCGACGGTGCGGACGAGGGAGTCCTTCGATTCAAATGTTCTTAGGCAAGGAGCGGACGGCACCGGTCGTCGGCGGCACAGCGTCAAGTGGTTCCCACGGCTGGGCAACACAACTTCGACGGGCCTCCAGCGGTTACACAGACCTGCGGACCCTGGTCGACGGCAATGGTCTTCGACGGCGGCGATGTCCGGGTGCTTCACTTCGATCTCCTCGGCGGTCCCGTCTCGGGTCGGCAGCCTTTCGAGGGCTGACTTCCAGGGCGCTTCGGCGAAGATGTAGCGGTGCTCGATGATCCCTCGGAGCACGGGAAGAGGGCGCCTTACCAGGTCCTCTCTCGAGTCAGTCCTCGACGAATTCGGCAGCTTTCAGATCGGTCGAAGCAAGTGCAACAGCAAGTCTTCTTCTTCCAGCTGGGCGTCGAGGATCAGCAGTTCCAGTTACTCTTAGAGTGGAGACTCAGCTTCTGAACGCTTCTGAACAATTACCAGTGGTGAGAGGTCCCCAGATATACTATTCTGTCGCTCATCCACACTACTGGCACACACTCAGCAGCCAATCATACAGAAGGGCATTCATGCAGTCAGTCAGCCAATCAGGCACACAGTGCATTCAGGCCACACTCCTCCCTTTCAGACACTCACAACAAGGAATGTGGATTGGGACAAGTACCCAGCCATTCAACACTACACACTGCATTCAGGCCAGTTTTCGGGCAGGGCTGTCTCAGTCTTTGTCTCTCATGCCAGAAACCAGACAACCACAACAAGGAGTGTATATTGGTCACACACTCCATTCACCCAGGTCCCACCCACAGGAGGTACCCACAACATACAGTCACTGGGAAGGCTCCAGTCAGTCTAGCTGGGCCTTCACAACAACACCATATAGGGAACTTCCACCCAACAGCCAGTCAGGGGAAGGGACAGAGTCAGGGCTTCCCAGGACTTTGGGAAAACAAGGTAACAGGCAATAGAAAGCAAGAGGCCACAGGGGCCATCTTGTTTCCTATCAGGAATTAACTGATCCCAATGGCAGGGCCTGGGTATCCCAAAATGGAGGACACCCAGAGCACCTGTCAAATTCAGCATGGAGCTGCCACCAGCCCATACCCTGCTCTGTGGGCCACCCACAGGTGCCCAAAAACATACACTAGGGGCACAGGGTTGTACCCCTACCCATGGGTGCCATAAGGGTATCCCATGGGTCTGTTCACCAAACCAAAAGAGAGAGCTGCACTGCCAGGAGTCCCACATGGACTCCTGGGCAGAAAACACGACAGAACACATGATAAAAAGCAGTAAAGGACAAGGATTCAGAGGCCCTGTCCCTCTGATGCATTTCCAGCATCACAAGAACCCAAAGGCATTTTAGGGCTGGTGTAATGGTTGTGAAAGACAGGGCAGTCTGTAGCACCGTAGTCGAAATCAAAGTTGTTGTTATAAAAGTGTTTGTATGGGTTTTTGTAAAATGCTGCAAATATTATTCAGAGAATCGGGGTGCTTATTCCAGATCATCGCTCCTTGTACAGAAAAATGTTTACCTCCAGCCGAGGTCAAACTTAATCTATTTGGAGCCAGAAGTAAAATGTCGCAGCGCGCTGGCGGCTTTTCAGAGAGCAGATTTTCTGGCTATGCGCCAGGTAGCATGGGGTGTTGCCATGAATGCATTCATGAGCCAGAATTGCTATTGTGAATTTGATTCGAGCAGGTACAGTGGAGAGGGCACACAATAGGAGCAGTGATGTGTTCATAACAATCCTGGATGCATTCTTTTCTAACAGCTGCAATTTCTGGTAGTGATTTTGGAAGGTCCATTTGCATGACATTAGAGTAATCTAACTTAACCCCGGGAATAGTTCTGGCAATGATGCCCACATCTTTCTGAATTGGATAATGATGAATTTGCTAAAGTAGTATGAGGCTCTACTGACCCCGGAATTAATTTGAGCAGGCAACATTAAAGCTTTGGAAAACACTCTTGTGTTCTTCTGGTGACCTGGACTCTTTTTCCTGTGTTACCCTACAGAACCAATTTTAAATGGTACGGCTTTCTTCCCAGTTTGTACCAAGTGGGGCAATCTCACCAAACTCCTATCAGCAGGTTTAGGCTTTCTCTCTATGCTTGATCACTTGTACTGCTTACTAGCAAATAAGTATACCCCCAGTTGAAATATCGCCAGCCCCCACTGGGTGGCGGGGGGGGGGAGGGAGAGAGGGAGAGAGAGAGAAAGAGAGAGAGAGAGAGAGAAAGAGAGAGAGAGAGAGAGAGAGAGAGAGAGAGAAGGAGGGGGTTGAAACTGAGAAAGGGATGGGCCAGGGTGAGAGAAAACACTTTTACTAGACTGCACTGACACAGAGAAACAGAATGAACCGAGCCTACAAAACCGCAGTTGGATGAGATAGAAAAAGAGGTGGCAATAGAGAGCGATGGAGAGAGAAAAAGAGAGAGTCCACTGAAACAGAGAAAAGGAGAGCAACAGAGCGCACCTACAAAGAGAGAGACAGTGGGAATCCACCTGACTACACTGGCAGAGAGTTAAAAGGGTGAGCAGACCTGCCACTGTGACTTTCACAATCAGAAAGTTTGAAAATGACACACAGATATAGAGACAGTGCCTAGGGAGAGAGACAGTGCAGAGAGACAGAAAAATAGAGGGAGCAAGAGTGAAAGAAGCACTAGATCAGCAATTGAGATGAGGGCACAGCTAGATGCCGCTATTATTAATATTACCATTATTATTGTTTTTATTGTTTTCATTATTCATCGTAATAAGTGTATAATCCTCAGAGTAAGTTGCCATTTTGTATTAGTAGTTTAATAATCCCGGGTTACTCCTTTAGACTGTGGGACGTGTAGTTTTTTTTTTCTTTTCGAATTACATATTTCTAATTGAAAATCTCAAAATGAAAAGAACAAACAGGACTGAAAAAGCATATTTTTTTTAATCATGGATCAGACTGAGGTTCTAAACATCTCCGACATTAAGACTTATCTCAGGGCATCGTGCACAGTGATTACTTTGTTCAGGTCACCAATATTTCCCCCAAGTACCACACACAGTGATCCCAGCTGTGCCTCTGATTAATCTCTGACACTGTTCCATCTTCTCTATGGTGATTTATGGTACATCACACAGTGTTCCCAGCTGTGCCTCTGATTCATCTCTGCAGCTGTTCCATATGGTAAATCTCACAGTGAACCCAGCTGTGCCTCTGATTCATCCCTGCAGCTGTTCCACCTTCTCAATGGTGCTTTATGGTACATCACACAGTGATCCCAGCTGTGCCTCGATTCATCCCTGCAGCTGTTCCATCTTCTCTATAGTGCTTTATGGTACATCACACAGTGATCCCAGCTGTGCCTCTGATTCATCTCTGCAGCTGTTCCTTCTTCTCTATCGTGCTTTATGGTACATCACACAGTGATCCCAGCTGTGCCTCTGATTCATCTCTGCAGCTGTTCCGCCTTCTCTATGGTGCTTTATGGTACATCACACAGTGATCCCAGCTGTGCCTTTGATTCATCTTTGCAGCTGTTCCATCTTCTCTATAGTGCTTTATGGTACATCACACAGTGATCCCAACTGCACCACTGATTCTTTTCTGCAGCTGTTCCATCTCCTCTATCATGCTTTATGGTACATCACACAGTGATCCCAGCTGTGCCTTTGATTCCTCTCTGCAGCTGTTCCATCTTCTCTGTGGTGCTTTATGGTACATCACACAGCGTTCCCAGATGTGCCTCTTATTCTACTCTGCAGTTGTTCCATCTCCTCTATAGTGCTTTATGGTGCATCACACAGTGATCCCAGCTGTGCCTCTGATTCATCTCTGCACCTGTTCCATATTGCACATCTCAAAGTGATCCCAGCTGTGCCTCTGATTCATCTATGCAGCTGTTCCTTCTTCTGATTGGTGCTTTATGGTGCATCACACAGTGATCCCAGCTGTACCTCTGATTATTCTCTGCAGCTGTCCCATCTTCTCTATGGTGCTTTATGGCACATCACACAGTGATCCCAGCTGTGCCTCTGATTAATCTCTGACGCTGTTCCGTCTTCTCTATGAGTCTTTATGGTACATCGCACAGTGATGCCAGCTGTGCCTCTGATTCTATTTCTGCAACTGTTCAATCTTCTCTATGGTGCTTTCTGGTGCATCACACAGTGATCCCAGCAGTGCCTCTGATTCTTCTCTGCAGCTGTTCCATCTTCTCTATGGTGTTTTATGGTACATCACACAGTGATCCTAGCTGTGCCTCTGATTAATCTCTGATGCTGTTCCAACTTCTTTATGGTGCTTTATGGTACATCACACAATCATCCCAGCTGTGCCTCTGATTCATCTCTGCACCTGTTCCATATTGTACATCTCAAAGTGATCCCAGCTGTGCCTCTGATTCATCTATGCAGCTGTTCCTTCTTCTGTATGGTGCTTTATGGTGCATCACACAGTGATCCCAACTGTGCCACTGATTCTTCCCTGCAGCTGTTCCATCTCCTCTATCATGCTTTATGGTACATCACACAGTGATCCAAGCTGTGCCTCTGATTCATTTCTGCGGCTGTTCCTTCTTCTCTGTGGTGCTTTATGGTACATCACACAGTGATTCCAGCTGTGCTTCTGATTCATCTCTGTGGCTGTTCCATCTTCTCTATGGTGCTTTATTGTACATCACACAGCGATCCCAGCTGTTCCTCTGATTCAGCTCTGCAGCTGTTCCATCTTCTCTATGGTGCTTTATGGTACATTACACACTGATCCCACCTGTGCCTCTGATTCATCTCTGCATCTGTTCAATCTTCTCTATGGTGCTTTATGGTACATCATGCAGTGAACCCAGCTGTGCCTCTGATTCTTCTCTGCTGTTGTTCCATCTCCTCTATAGTACTTTATGGTACATCACACAGTGATCCCAGCTGTGCCTTTGATTCATCTCTGCTGCTGTTCCATCTTCTCTATATTGCTTTATGGTACATCACACAGTGATCCCAGCTGTGCCTCTGATTAATCTATGACGCTGTTCCATCTTCTCTATGGTGCTTTATGGTACATCACACAGTGATCCCAGCTGTGCCACTGATTCTTCTCTGCAGCTGTTCCATCTCCTCTATAGTGCTTTATGGTACATCACACAGTGTTCCCAGCTGTGCCTCTGATTCATCTCTGCAGCTGTTCCATATGGTAAATCTCACAGTGATCCCAGCTGTGCCTCTGATTAATCTCTGCAGCTGTTCCATCTTCTCTATAGTGCTTTATGGTACATCGCACAGTGATCCCAGCTGTGCCTCTGATTCATCTCTGCAGCTGTTCTTTCTTCTGTATGGTGATTTATGGTACATCACACAGTGATCCCAACTGTGCCACTGATTCTTCTCTGCAGCTGTTCCATTTCCTCTATCGTGCTTTATGGTACATCACACAGTGATCCCAGCTGTGCCTCTGATTCTTCTCTGCTGTTGTTCCATCTCCTCTATAGGGCTTTACGGTACATCACACATTGTTCACAGCTGTTCCTCTGATTCATCTCTGCAGCTGTTCCATATGGTAAATCTCACAGTGATCCGAGCTGTGCCTCTGATTCATCTCTGTAGCTGTTCCATCTTCTCTATAGTGCTTTATGGTACATCACACAGTGATCCCAGCTGTGCCTCTGATTCATCTCTGCAGCTGTTCCTTCTTCTCTATGGTGCTTTATGGTACATCACACAGTGATCCCAACGGTGCCACTGATTCTTCTCTGCAGCTGTTCCATCTCCTCTATCCTGCTTTGTGGTACATCACTCAGTGATCCCATCTGTGCTTATGATTAATTTCTGCTAATGTTCCATCTTCTCTATAAAGCTTTATGGTACATCACACAGTGATCCCAGCTGTGCCTCTGATTAATCTCTGACGCTGTTCCATCTTCTCTATGGTGCTTTATGGTACATCACACAGTGATCCCAGCTGTGCCTCTGATTCTTCTCTGCTGTTGTTCCAGCTCCTCTATAGTGCTTTATGGTACATCACACAGTGATCCCAACAGTGTCTCTGATTAATCTCTGACGCTGTTCCATCTTCTCTATGGTGCTTTATGGTACATCACACAGTGATCCCAGCTGTGCCTCTGATTAATCTCTGACGCTGTTCCATCTTCTCTGTGAGTCTTCATGGTACATCGCATAGTGATCCCAGCTGTGCCTCTGATTCTTCTCTGCATCTGTTCCATCTTCTCTATGGTGCTTTATGGTACATCACACAGTGATCCCAGCTGTGCCTCTGATTAATCTCTGACGCTGTTCCATCTTCTCTATGGTGCTTTATGGTACATCACACAGTGATCCCAACTGTGCCTCTGATTCATCTATGCAGCTTTTCTTCTTCTGTATGGTGCTTTATGGTGCATCACACAGTGATCCCAGCTGTACCTCTGATTATTCTCTGCAGCTGTCCCATCTTCACTATGGTGCTTTATGGCACATCACACAGTGATCCCAGCTGTGCCTCTGATTAATCTCTGACGCTGTTCCGTCTTCTCTATGAGTCTTTATGGTACATCGCACAGTGATCCCAGCTGTTCCTCTGATTCAGCTCTGCAGCTGTTCCATCTTCTCTATGGTGCTTTATGGTACATTACACACTGATCCCACCTGTGCCTCTGATTCATCTCTGCATCTGTTCAATCTTCTCTATGGTGCTTTATGGTACATCACACAGTGATCCCAGCTGTGCCTCTGATTCTTTTCTGCAACTGTTCAATCTTCTCTATGGTGCTTTCTGGTGCATCACACAGTGATCCCAGCAGTGCCTCTGATTCTTCTCTGCAGCTGTTCCATCTTCTCTATGGTGTTTTATGGTACATCACACAGTGATCCTAGCTGTGCCTCTGATTAATCTCTGATGCTGTTCCAACTTCTTTATGGTGCTTTATGGTACATCACACAGTGATCCCAGCTGTGCCTCCGATTCATCTCTGCACCTGTTCCATATTGTACATCTCAAAGTGATCCCAGCTGTGCCTCTGATTCATCTATGCAGCTGTTCCTTCTTCTGTATGGTGCTTTATGGTGCATCACACAGTGATCCCAGCTGTACCTCTGATTCTTCTCTGCAGCTGTCCCATCTTCTCTATGGAGCTTTATGGTACATCACACAGTGATCCCAACTGTGCCACTGATTCTTCCCTGCAGCTGTTCCATCTCCTCTATCATGCTTTATGGTACATCACACAGTGATCCAAGCTGTGCCTCTGATTCATATCTGCGGATGTTCCTTCTTCTCTGTGGTGCTTTATGGTACATCACACAGTGACTCCAGCTGTGCTTCTGATTCATCTCTGTGGCTGTTCCATCTTCTCTATGGTGCTTTATTGTACATCACACAGCGATCCCAGCTGTTCCTCTGATTCAGCTCTGCAGCTGTTCCATCTTCTCTATGGTGCTTTATGGTACATTACACACTGATCCCACCTGTGCCTCTGATTCATCTCTGCATCTGTTCAATCTTCTCTATGGTGCTTTATGGTACATCACACAGTGATCCCAGCTGTGCCACTGATTCTTCTCTGCAGCTGTTCCGTCTCCTCTATAGTGCTTTATGGTACATCACACAGTGTTCCCAGCTGTGCCTCTGATTCATCTCTGCAGCTGTTCCATATGGTGAATCTCACAGTGATCCCAGTTGTGGCTCTGATTAATCTCTGCAGCTGTTCCATCTTCTCTATAGTGCTTTATGGTACATCGCACAGTGATCCCAACTGTGCCACTGATTCTTCTCTGCAGCTGTTCCATTTCCTCTATCGTGCTTTATGGTACATCACACAGTGATCCCAGCTGTGCCTCTGATTCTTCTCTGCTGTTGTTCCATCTCCTCTATAGTGCTTTACGGTACATCACACATTGTTCACAGCTGTTCCTCTGATTCATCTCTGCAGCTGTTCCATATGGTAAATCTCACAGTGATCCCAGCTGTGCCTCTGATTCATCTCTGCAGCTGTTCCATCTTCTCTATAGTGCTTTATGGTACATCACACAGTGATCCCAGCTGTACCTCTGATTCATCTCTGCAGCTGTTCCTTGTTCTCTATGGTGCTTTATGGTACATCACACAGTGATCCCAACGGTGCCACTGATTCTTCTCTGCAGCTGTTCCATCTCCTCTATCCTGCTTTGTGGTACATCACTCAGTGATCCCATCTGTGCTTATGATTAATTTCTGCTAATGTTCCATCTTCTCTATGAAGCTTTATGGTACATCACACAGTGATCCCAGCTGTGCCTCTGATTAATCTCTGACGCTGTTCCATCTTCTCTATGGTGCTTTATGGTACATCACACAGTGATCCCAGCTGTGCCTCTGATTCTTCTCTGCTGTTGTTCCATCTCCTCTATAGTGCTTTATGGTACATCACACAGTGATCCCAACTGTGCCTCTGATTAATCTCTGACGCTGTTCCATCTTCTCTATGAGTCTTCATGGTACATCGCACAGTGATCCCAGCTGTGCCTCTGATTCTTCTCTGCATCTGTTCCATCTTCTCTATGGTGCTTTATGGTACATCACACAGTGATCCCAGCTGTGCCTCTGATTAATCTCTGACGCTGTTCCATCTTCTCTATGGTGCTTTATGGTACATCACACAGTGATCCCAACTGTGCCTCTGATTCATCTATGCAGCTGTTCCTTCTTCTGTATGGTGCTTTATTGTGCATCACACAGTGATCCCAGCTGTACCTCTGATTATTCTCTGCAGCTGTCCCATCTTCTCTATGGTGTTTTATGGCACATCACACAGTTATCCCAGCTGTGCCTCTGATTAATCTCTGACGCTGTTCCGTCTTCTCTATGAGTCTTTATGGTACATCGCACAGTGATGCCAGCTGTGCCTCTGATTCTATTTCTGCAACTGTTCAATCTTCTCTATGGTGCTTTCTGGTGCATCACACAGTGATCCCAGCAGTGCCTCTGATTCTTCTCTGCAGCTGTTCCATCTTCTCTATGGTGTTTTATGGTACATCACACAGTGATCCTAGCTGTGCCTCTGATTAATCTCTGATGCTGTTCCAACTTCTTTATGGTGCTTTATGGTACATCACACAATCATCCCAGCTGTGCCTCTGATTCATCTCTGCACCTGTTCCATATTGTACATCTCAAAGTGATCCCAGCTGTGCCTCTGATTCATCTATGCAGCTGTTCCTTCTTCTGTATGGTGCTTTATGGTGCATCACACAGTGATCCCAACTGTGCCACTGATTCTTCCCTGCAGCTGTTCCATCTCCTCTATCATGCTTTATGGTACATCACACAGTGATCCAAGCTGTGCCTCTGATTCATTTCTGCGGCTGTTCCTTCTTCTCTGTGGTGCTTTATGGTACATCACACAGTGATTCCAGCTGTGCTTCTGATTCATCTCTGTGGCTGTTCCATCTTCTCTATGGTGCTTTATTGTACATCACACAGCGATCCCAGCTGTTCCTCTGATTCAGCTCTGCAGCTGTTCCATCTTCTCTATGGTGCTTTATGGTACATTACACACTGATCCCACCTGTGCCTCTGATTCATCTCTGCATCTGTTCAATCTTCTCTATGGTGCTTTATGGTACATCATGCAGTGAACCCAGCTGTGCCTCTGATTCTTCTCTGCTGTTGTTCCATCTCCTCTATAGTACTTTATGGTACATCACACAGTGATCCCAGCTGTGCCTTTGATTCATCTCTGCTGCTGTTCCATCTTCTCTATATTGCTTTATGGTACATCACACAGTGATCCCAGCTGTGCCTCTGATTAATCTATGATGCTGTTCCATCTTCTCTATGGTGCTTTATGGTACATCACACAGTGATCCCAGCTGTGCCACTGATTCTTCTCTGCAGCTGTTCCATCTCCTCTATAGTGCTTTATGGTACATCACACAGTGTTCCCAGCTGTGCCTCTGATTCATCTCTGCAGCTGTTCCATATGGTAAATCTCACAGTGATCCCAGCTGTGCCTCTGATTAATCTCTGCAGCTGTTCCATCTTCTCTATAGTGCTTTATGGTACATCGCACAGTGATCCCAGCTGTGCCTCTGATTCATCTCTGCAGCTGTTCTTTCTTCTGTATGGTGATTTATGGTACATCACACAGTGATCCCAACTGTGCCACTGATTCTTCTCTGCAGCTGTTCCATTTCCTCTATCGTGCTTTATGGTACATCACACAGTGATCCCAGCTGTGCCTCTGATTCTTCTCTGCTGTTGTTCCATCTCCTCTATAGGGCTTTACGGTACATCACACATTGTTCACAGCTGTTCCTCTGATTCATCTCTGCAGCTGTTCCATATGGTAAATCTCACAGTGATCCGAGCTGTGCCTCTGATTCATCTCTGTAGCTGTTCTATCTTCTCTATAGTGCTTTATGGTACATCACACAGTGATCCCAGCTGTGCCTCTGATTCATCTCTGCAGCTGTTCCTTCTTCTCTATGGTGCTTTATGGTACATCACACAGTGATCCCAACGGTGCCACTGATTCTTCTCTGCAGCTGTTCCATCTCCTCTATCCTGCTTTGTGGTACATCACTCAGTGATCCCATCTGTGCTTATGATTAATTTCTGCTAATGTTCCATCTTCTCTATAAAGCTTTATGGTACATCACACAGTGATCCCAGCTGTGCCTCTGATTAATCTCTGACGCTGTTCCATCTTCTCTATGGTGCTTTATGGTACATCACACAGTGATCCCAGCTGTGCCTCTGATTCTTCTCTGCTGTTGTTCCAGCTCCTCTATAGTGCTTTATGGTACATCACACAGTGATCCCAACAGTGTCTCTGATTAATCTCTGACGCTGTTCCATCTTCTCTATGGTGCTTTATGGTACATCACACAGTGATCCCAGCTGTGCCTCTGATTAATCTCTGACGCTGTTCCATCTTCTCTGTGAGTCTTCATGGTACATCGCATAGTGATCCCAGCTGTGCCTCTGATTCTTCTCTGCATCTGTTCCATCTTCTCTATGGTGCTTTATGTTACATCACACAGTGATCCCAGCTGTGCCTCTGATTAATCTCTGACGCTGTTCCATCTTCTCTATGGTGCTTTATGGTACATCACACAGTGATCCCAACTGTGCCTCTGATTCATCTATGCAGCTTTTCTTCTTCTGTATGGTGCTTTATGGTGCATCACACAGTGATCCCAGCTGTACCTCTGATTATTCTCTGCAGCTGTCCCATCTTCACTATGGTGCTTTATGGCACATCACACAGTGATCCCAGCTGTGCCTCTGATTAATCTCTGACGCTGTTCCGTCTTCTCTATGAGTCTTTATGGTACATCGCACAGTGATCCCAGCTGTTCCTCTGATTCAGCTCTGCAGCTGTTCCATCTTCTCTATGGTGCTTTATGGTACATTACACACTGATCCCACCTGTGCCTCTGATTCATCTCTGCATCTGTTCAATCTTCTCTATGGTGCTTTATGGTACATCACACAGTGATCCCAGCTGTGCCTCTGATTCTTTTCTGCAACTGTTCAATCTTCTCTATGGTGCTTTCTGGTGCATCACACAGTGATCCCAGCAGTGCCTCTGATTCTTCTCTGCAGCTGTTCCATCTTCTCTATGGTGTTTTATGGTACATCACACAGTGATCCTAGCTGTGCCTCTGATTAATCTCTGATGCTGTTCCAACTTCTTTATGGTGCTTTATGGTACATCACACAGTGATCCCAGCTGTGCCTCCGATTCATCTCTGCACCTGTTCCATATTGTACATCTCAAAGTGATCCCAGCTGTGCCTCTGATTCATCTATGCAGCTGTTCCTTCTTCTGTATGGTGCTTTATGGTGCATCACACAGTGATCCCAGCTGTACCTCTGATTCTTCTCTGCAGCTGTCCCATCTTCTCTATGGAGCTTTATGGTACATCACACAGTGATCCCAACTGTGCCACTGATTCTTCCCTGCAGCTGTTCCATCTCCTCTATCATGCTTTATGGTACATCACACAGTGATCCAAGCTGTGCCTCTGATTCATATCTGCGGATGTTCCTTCTTCTCTGTGGTGCTTTATGGTACATCACACAGTGACTCCAGCTGTGCTTCTGATTCATCTCTGTGGCTGTTCCATCTTCTCTATGGTGCTTTATTGTACATCACACAGCGATCCCAGCTGTTCCTCTGATTCAGCTCTGCAGCTGTTCCATCTTCTCTATGGTGCTTTATGGTACATTACACACTGATCCCACCTGTGCCTCTGATTCATCTCTGCATCTGTTCAATCTTCTCTATGGTGCTTTATGGTACATCACACAGTGATCCCAGCTGTGCCACTGATTCTTCTCTGCAGCTGTTCCGTCTCCTCTATAGTGCTTTATGGTACATCACACAGTGTTCCCAGCTGTGCCTCTGATTCATCTCTGCAGCTGTTCCATATGGTGAATCTCACAGTGATCCCAGTTGTGGCTCTGATTAATCTCTGCAGCTGTTCCATCTTCTCTATAGTGCTTTATGGTACATCGCACAGTGATCCCAACTGTGCCACTGATTCTTCTCTGCAGCTGTTCCATTTCCTCTATCGTGCTTTATGGTACATCACACAGTGATCCCAGCTGTGCCTCTGATTCTTCTCTGCTGTTGTTCCATCTCCTCTATAGTGCTTTACGGTACATCACACATTGTTCACAGCTGTTCCTCTGATTCATCTCTGCAGCTGTTCCATATGGTAAATCTCACAGTGATCCCAGCTGTGCCTCTGATTCATCTCTGCAGCTGTTCCATCTTCTCTATAGTGCTTTATGGTACATCACACAGTGATCCCAGCTGTACCTCTGATTCATCTCTGCAGCTGTTCCTTGTTCTCTATGGTGCTTTATGGTACATCACACAGTGATCCCAACGGTGCCACTGATTCTTCTCTGCAGCTGTTCCATCTCCTCTATCCTGCTTTGTGGTACATCACTCAGTGATCCCATCTATGCTTATGATTAATTTCTGCTAATGTTCCATCTTCTCTATGAAGCTTTATGGTACATCACACAGTGATCCCAGCTGTGCCTCTGATTAATCTCTGACGCTGTTCCATCTTCTCTATGGTGCTTTATGGTACATCACACAGTGATCCCAGCTGTGCCTCTGATTCTTCTCTGCTGTTGTTCCATCTCCTCTATAGTGCTTTATGGTACATCACACAGTGATCCCAACTGTGCCTCTGATTAATCTCTGACGCTGTTCCATCTTCTCTATGAGTCTTCATGGTACATCGCACAGTGATCCCAGCTGTGCCTCTGATTCTTCTCTGCATCTGTTCCATCTTCTCTATGGTGCTTTATGGTACATCACACAGTGATCCCAGCTGTGCCTCTGATTAATCTCTGACGCTGTTCCATCTTCTCTATGGTGCTTTATGGTACATCACACAGTGATCCCAACTGTGCCTCTGATTCATCTATGCAGCTGTTCCTTCTTCTGTATGGTGCTTTATTGTGCATCACACAGTGATCCCAGCTGTACCTCTGATTATTCTCTGCAGCTGTCCCATCTTCTCTATGGTGTTTTATGGCACATCACACAGTTATCCCAGCTGTGCCTCTGATTAATCTCTGATGCTGTTCCGTCTTCTCTATGAGTGTTTATGGTACATCGCACAGTGATGCCAGCTGTGCCTCTGATTCTTTTCTGCAACTGTTCAATCTTCTCTATGGTGCTTTCTGGTGCATCACACAGTGATCCCAGCAGTGCCTCTGATTCTTCTCTGCAGCTGTTCCATCTTCTCTATGGTGTTTTATGGTACATCACACGGTGATCCTAGCTGTGCCTCTGATTAATCTCTGATGCTGTTCCAACTTCTTTATGGTGCTTTATGGTACATCACACAGTGATCCCAGCTGTGCCTCTGATTAATCTCTGACGCTGTTCCATCTTCTCTATGGTGCTTTATGGTACATCACACAGTGATCCCAGCTGTGCCTCTGATTCTTCTCTGCTGTTGTTCCATCTCCTCTATAGTGCTTTATGGTACATCACACAGTGATCCCAACTGTGCCTCTGATTAATCTCTAACGCTGTTCCATCTTCTCTATGGTGCTTTATGGTACATCACACAGTGATCCCAGCTGTGCCTCTGATTAATCTCTGACGCTGTTCCATCTTCTCTATGGTGCTTTATGGTACATCACACAGTGATCCCAGCTGTGCCTCTGATTCTTCTCTGCATCTGTTCCATCTTCTCTATGGTGCTTTATGGTACATCACACAGTGATCCCAGCTGTGCCTCTGATTAATCTCTGACGCTGTTCCATCTTCTCTATGGTGCTTTATGGTACATCACACAGTGATCCCAACTGTGCCTCTGATTCATCTATGCAGCTGTTGCTTCTTCTGTATGGTGCTTTATGGTGCATCACACAGTGATCCCAGCTGTACCTCTGATTATTCTCTGCAGCTGTCCCATCTTCTCTATGGTGTTTTATGGCACATCACACAGTTATCCCAGCTGTGCCTCTGATTAATCTCTGACGCTGTTCCGTCTTCTCTATGAGTCTTTATGGTACATCGCACAGTGATGCAAGCTGTGCCTCTGATTCTTTTCTGCAACTGTTCAATCTTCTCTATGGTGCTTTCTGGTGCATCACACAGTGATCCCAGCAGTGCCTCTGATTCTTCTCTGCAGCTGTTCCATCTTCTCTATGGTGTTTTATGGTACATCACACAGTGATCCTAGCTGTGCCTCTGATTAATCTCTGAAGCTGTTCCAACTTCTTTATGGTGCTTTATGGTACATCACACAGTGATCCCAGCTGTGCCTCTGATTAATCTCTGACGCTCTTCCATCTTCTCTATGGTGCTTTATGGTACATCACACAGTGATCCCAGCTGTGCCTCTGATTCTTCTCTGCTGTTGTTCCATCTCCTCTATAGTGCTTTATGGTACATCACACAGTGATCCCAACTGTGCCTCTGATTAATCTCTAACGCTGTTCCATCTTCTCTATGGTGCTTTATGGTACATCACACAGTGATCCCAGCTGTGCCTCTGATTCTTCTCTGCATCTGTTCCATCTTCTCTATGGTGCTTTATGGTACATCACACAGTGATCCCAGCTGTGCCTCTGATTAATCTCTGACGCTGTTCCATCTTCTCTATGGTGCTTTATGGTACATCACACAGTGATCCCAACTGTGCCTCTGATTCATCTATGCAGCTGTTCCTTCTTCTGTATGGTGCTTTATGGTGCATCACACAGTGATCCCAGCTGTACCTCTGATTATTCTCTGCAGCTGTCCCATCTTCTCTATGGTGTTTTATGGCACATCACACAGTTATCCCAGCTGTGCCTCTGATTAATCTCTGACGCTGTTCCGTCTTCTCTATGAGTCTTTATGGTACATCGCACAGTGATGCCAGCTGTGCCTCTGATTCTTTTCTGCAACTGTTCAATCTTCTCTATGGTGCTTTCTGGTGCATCACACAGTGATCCCAGCAGTGCCTCTGATTCTTCTCTGCAGCTGTTCCATCTTCTCTATGGTGTTTTATGGTACATCACACAGTGATCCTAGCTGTGCCTCTGATTAATCTCTGATGCTGTTCCAACTTCTTTATGGTGCTTTATGGTACATCACACA
Source organism: Ambystoma mexicanum (assembly GCF_040938575.1). NCBI lineage: Eukaryota > Metazoa > Chordata > Amphibia > Caudata > Ambystomatidae > Ambystoma > Ambystoma mexicanum. The sequence goes on along the minus strand of NC_090925.1, from coordinate 103,010,899 downwards.
GTGATCCCAGCTGTGCCTCTGATTAATCTCTGACGCTGTTCCATCTTCTCTATGGTGCTTTATGGTACATCACACAGTGATCCCAGCTGTGCCTCTGATTCTTCTCTGCTGTTGTTCCATCTCCTCTATAGTGCTTTATGGTACATCACACAGTGATCCCAACTGTGCCTCTGATTAATCTCTAACGCTGTTCCATCTTCTCTATGGTGCTTTATGGTACATCACACAGTGATCCCAGCTGTGCCTCTGATTAATCTCTGACGCTGTTCCATCTTCTCTATGGTGCTTTATGGTACATCACACAGTGATCCCAGCTGTGCCTCTGATTCTTCTCTGCATCTGTTCCATCTTCTCTATGGTGCTTTATGGTACATCACACAGTGATCCCAGCTGTGCCTCTGATTAATCTCTGATGCTGTTCCATCTTCTCTATGGTGCTTTATGGTACATCACACAGTGATCCCAACTGTGCCACTGATTCTTCACTGCAGCTGTTCCATCTCCTCTATCATGCTTTATGGTACATCACACAGTGATCCAAGCTGTGCCTCTGATTCATATCTGCGGCTGTTCCTTCTTCTCTGTGGTGCTTTATGGTACATCACACAGTGATCCCAGCTGTGCTTCTGATTCATCTCTGTGGCTGTTCCATCTTCTCTATGGTGCTTTATTGTACATCACACAGCGATCCCAGCAGTGCCTCTGATTCTTCTCTGCAGCTGTTCCATCTTCTCTATGGTGTTTTATGGTACATCACACAGTGATCCTAGCTGTGCCTCTGATTAATCTCTGATGCTGTTCCAACTTCTTTATGGTGCTTTATGGTACATCACGCAGTGATCCCAGCTGTGCCTCTGATTCATCTCTGCACCTGTTCCATATTGTACATCTCAAAGTGATCCCAGCTGTGCCTCTGATTCATCTATGCAGCTGTTCCTTCTTCTGTATGGTGCTTTATGGTGCATCACACAGTGATCCCAGCTGTACCTCTGATTCTTCTCTGCAGCTGTCCCATCTTCTCTATGGAGCTTTATGGTACATCACACAGTGATCCCAGCTGTGCCTATGATTAATCTCTGACGCTGTTCCATCTTCTCTATGGTGCTTTATGGTACATCACACAGTGATCCCAGCTGTGCCTCTGATTCTTCTCTGCTGTTGTTCCATCTCCTCTATAGTGCTTTATGGTACATCACACAGTGATCCCAACTGTGCCTCTGATTAATCTCTGACGCTGTTCCATCTTCTCTATGGTGCTTTATGGTACATCACACAGTGATCCCAGCTGTGCCTCTGATTAATCTCTGACGCTGTTCCATCTTCTCTATGGTGCTTTATGGTACATCACACAGTGATCCCAGCTGTGCCTCTGATTCTTCTCTGCATCTGTTCCATCTTCTCTATCATGCTTTATGGTACATCACACAGTGATCCAAGCTGTGCCTCTGATTCATATCTGCGGCTGTTCCTTCTTCTCTGTGGTGCTTTATGGTACATCACACAGTGATCCCAGCTGTGCTTCTGATTCATCTCTGTGGCTGTTCCATCTTCTCTATGGTGCTTTATTGTACATCACACAGCGATCCCAGCTGTTCCTCTGATTCAGCTCTGCAGCTGTTCCATCTTCTCTATGGTGCTTTATGGTACATTACACACTGATCCCACCTGTGCCTCTGATTCATCTCTGCATCTGTTCAATCTTCTCTATGGTGCTTTATGGTACATCATGCAGTGAACCCAGCTGTGCCTCTGATTCTTCTCTGCTGTTGTTCCATCTCCTCTATAGTACTTTATGGTACATCACACAGTGATCCCAGCTGTGCTTATGATTCATCTCTGCTGCTGTTCCATCTTCTCTATATTGCTTTATGGTACATCACACAGTGATCCCAGCTGTGCCTCTGATTAATCTATGACGCTGTTCCATCTTCTCTATGGTGCTTTATGGTACATCACACAGTGATCCCAGCTGTGCCACTGATTCTTCTCTGCAGCTGTTCCATCTCCTCTATAGTGCTTTATGGTACATCACACAGTGTTCCCAGCTGTGCCTCTGATTCATCTCTGCAGCTGTTCCATATGGTAAATCTCACAGTGATCCCAGCTGTGCCTCTGATTAATCTCTGCAGCTGTTCCATCTTCTCTATAGTGCTTTATGGTACATCGCACAGTGATCCCAGCTGTGCCTCTGATTCATCTCTGCAGCTGTTCTTTCTTCTGTATGGTGATTTATGGTACATCACACAGTGATCCCAACTGGGCCACTGATTCTTCGCTGCAGCTGTTCCATTTCCTCTATCGTGCTTTATGGTACATCACACAGTGATCCCAGCTGTGCCTCTGATTCTTCTCTGCTGTTGTTCCATCTCCTCTATAGTGCTTTACGGTACATCACACATTGTTCACAGCTGTTCCTCTGATTCATCTCTGCAGCTGTTCCATATGGTAAATCTCACAGTGATCCCAGCTGTGCCTCTGATTCATCTCTGCAGCTGTTCCATCTTCTCTATAGTGCTTTATGGTACATCACACAGTGATCCCAGCTGTGCCTCTGATTCATCTCTGCAGCTGTTCCTTCTTCTCTATGGTGCTTTATGGTACATCACACAGTGATCCCAACGGTGCCACTGATTCTTCTCTGCAGCTGTTCCATCTCCTCTATCCTGCTTTGTGGTACATCACTCAGTGATCCCATCTGTGCTTATGATTAATTTCTGCTAATGTTCCATCTTCTCTATAAAGCTTTATGGTACATCACACAGTGATCCCAGCTGTGCCTCTGATTAATCTCTGATGCTGTTCCATCTTCTCTATGGTGCTTTATGGTACATCACACAGTGATCCCAGCTGTGCCTCTGATTCTTCTCTGCTGTTGTTCCATCTCCTCTATAGTGCTTTATGGTACATCACACAGTGATCCCAACTGTGCCTCTGATTAATCTCTGCAGCTGTTCCATCTTCTCTATGGTGCTTTATGGTACATCACACAGTGATCCCAGCTGTGCCTCTGATTAATCTCTGACACTGTTCCATCTTCTCTATGAGGCTTCATGGTACATCGCACAGTGATCCCAGCTGTGCCTCTGATTCTTCTCTGCATCTGTTCCATCTTCTCTATGGTGCTTTATGGTACATCACACAGTGATCCCAGCTGTGCCTCTGATTAATCTCTGACGCTGTTCCATCTTCTCTATGGTGCTTTATGGTACATCACACAGTGATCCCAACTGTGCCACTGATTCTTCTCTGCAGCTGTTCCATCTCCTCTATCGTGCTTTATGGTACATCACACAGTGATCCGAGCTGTGCCTCTGATTCATATCTGCGGCTGTTCCTGCTTCTCTATGGTGCTTTATGGTACTTCACACAGTGATCCCAGCTGTGCCTCTGATTCATCTCTGCAGCTGTTCCATCTTCTCTATGGTGCTTTATTGTACATCACACAGCGATCCCAGCTGTTCCTCTGATTCATCTCTGCAGCTTTTCCATCTTCTCTATGGTGCTTTATGGTACATCACACACTGATTCCACCTGTGCCTCTGATTCATCTCTGCATCTGTTCAATTTTCTCTACGGTGCTTTATGGTACATCACGCAGTGAACCCAGCTATGCCTCTGATTCTTCTCTGCTGTTGTTCATCTCCTCTATAGTGCTTTATGGTACATCACACAGTGATCCCAGCTGTGCCTCTGGTTCATCTCTGCGGATGTTGCATCTTCTCTATGAGGCTTTATGGTATATCACACAGTGATCCCAGCTGTGCCTCTGATTCATCTCTGCAGCTGTTCCATCTTCTCTATGGTGCTTTATTGTACATCAAACAGCGATTCCAGCTGTGCCTCTGATTCATCTCTGCAGCTGTTCCATCTTCTCTATGGTGCTTTATGGGACCCCCATAAGTGAATAGTCTGTGCACATTGTAATGAAAGGCACATTGTGTGGCGCTGTCTTGCATCATTGATGGGTGATATGATGCCGGCACTTTCTTAGCCCAGTCTCTCAATTACACACAAACATGCCGGCTCTGCCAATGAAAACAGGGGCTGAGCAAGAGCCTGTTAAACTTTGAGCTAACATGAAATGTAACTTTCTTGTAAAGGCAGGTAAACTGCATATAAAACTGGCAAAGCCTGCACAGAAAGTTTACCAGAAAGGTTTATTATTGGCTGACAAAGCAGACAGCAAGAAGGGGTCTAGGACGGAGGCTTACCCCAATGTATCACAAAAGATTTTGTCTACAACTCACATCAGTCCTGGCAAGCATACGCGAAGTTAAAGGATCATGGGAATCCTAGACCAAACATTATAACCTAAAACCAAGCCAGATATTTGTCTTCACCCATGCCCAGGCTTTCATTGCCTTGCCCATCTCTAATATTTCCACATATTGTCATAGTGAAATTGCAGGTTCTAAGATAAGGTCTACTCACCGTTCAAAAGACAACAGTCAAATATGTCTGCCGGTGCAGGCGGATCTGCCATACTTTCAGAATCCAAAGAGCACCAGGTATCCAGCACTTCAAATAGCATTTCAAGAAGCAGCCATACCGACTATAGAAGGTGGGCACACTTCTTCCTAGTCTTCCTTATACCAGCATGGCTGGTTTCTACCAGAAGCAGTGCTATATCTGCTCTGAGTCTCTGGGGATATGGTCTCAAAGCTGGACATAGCTAGACTTTAACAAGCAGCCGCAGAACAAATGCAATTAAAGGTTATTTGTCATTAAGGGTTCAATAACTTTGCACCGTCCCCAGATCGGAATTACTTTGCCAAGGAACATTTGCCAAGGTTAAACTTTACAGTCATCCACAGGTGCAAAACATAAGTAATTACAAGTTGTCATTATCTGAAAAGTTGTCCACACCTTCACTCTAGTGTAATACATACTGTAACTGGAAAACAAACCCTACCAAAGACAACGTTTTCGGTTACTGGAAAAGCATGGTATTGACTTTAGCTTGATAATCCTTTGCCATCAAATACCCACATATTCAAATACTTGGCCATGTGGTGCTCCAATGACCAGAAACCTGCTTGCTCTTTAACAGTGTTCTGCCCCATCTCTTATCAGTTTCAGGAACAAACTGAACACTTTTCCATTAAAAAACAGCATAAACACAGGCAGGGACATCAATTCACCAAAATGCAAGGGGTGGACGAAGTGACATCATACACCAAATGACATCACAGGAAGGATGTCAGATGACCTTTGACCCCGATGACATCACACAAAATAACACACATGCCATTTCACTCCAATGTCATCCCCTGAAGAGACTTACGGGTGTAAAACATGTACATAAGCTCACATTTCATAAAATACCAAATCGGTAATCGGCAAACAGAACACCCTCATTTTTAACTACAGTACTCCGTTGATGTGCGATGGGGCAACCCATGTTATGACAGGGTTAGACTCAGAAGAACCAACAAAGGCCAGGGGCACTGCCGTGCATATGCCACTACAGCCTTATACGGACCTTTACTGACAACCTATACCAATTATGTTTTGCTGTAGTCCCCTTGAGTGGGACGGGTATGCTCAGACGTATGTCCCGTGCCTGCCAGGTCCAGAGGCCCAAGCTGCACCTCATTGATGACACCCAAGGAAGCTGAAACATGCCTGGGGATGCTTGTGGGCTTGTGCAGAAGGGATGTAACCTAGCAGTATGGGATGGGCTGCCCCTTTTGGGGTGGGTCCAAGCTTGATTTGCATATGATCTTTGCCCTTTTGTAATTCCTTGGCAGGTGAAGAACAATGGTATGGATGGTTGCCCATAGCAATGCCAGAGGTCAAGATTAATTCTAAAGCTTCCAACCATCACCTCTTTTGTTTTTCTAAAGACAAGTTGGTTATGCAGCAATTATATTTTGTCTATGTTTCTGTTATTTCTAGTGTGCACATTCGTGTTTACCATGTATGGCTATTAAATGTGGCTAGTGCCCTGAAATAGCCACACCATGAGATTTCTGCTTGTCCTTTGACTATATTGCTGGTTATCCTTCTTCCTGTCTTGCCAGGTCAGGAGATCCACTCATATTAAGGTCATGCTCTTGCCCAGGAAAGCTGCAGCTTTTGTGGGCTATTGTTGCCTTTGTGTGTGTGTGGGTGTGGGGCTCAAAATGTTGGTGTGACTGTCTGGTTCCACTCCACATCCGTGGTGCCAGTGAGTCTAGGTGTGGGGCATGAGTGAGACCAAAAGTTGCCCTGATTGGAAAACTACAGGCTGTTTGAATGGTGCAGATTCTTACCATTGGTGGGCTTGGAATTGCTTCATGCTGGATTTTGCATGAGAAGAGGACTCATGCAGCTGTTTCTTCAGATCAGCGTTGGAGCCAAGAATCCCTCATAAAAGAACAGCCAACTGAAGATATGATGATCCTTTCCTGCATCTGGCCAGGTGAAGCCTTCTTGGACTACCTTATTTGCAAAGGCCCTGTGCACTGCTTCAACCCCAGTCTCAATGTGTAGTCGAGGATCCAGCCATCCAGACCTTATGAAGTGTCCCTGGACTAACCAGTGGGCTGACTATCTTTCCTGTTGTCTACCTCACTAGAACCTTGACTGTTCTGGGTGTGCAGCTGGAATGTTGGTGGTCGCCAGCAGGTAGTATAAATTGCTTTCCTACCAAATTTCAGCCTCCCAGCTTCAAGGGACTTTGCTCTGGAAGGACTTCTACAACTGCGACTAGAAGGATACCTGCTATTGTCTGTCGACCGGGGCTGTTGTGGGAAGTGTCCTGATGAGGGCTTCTTCAGTGCCTTCTGCATTTCTCTACTGCCAAGGGTTGACCTCTGCTCCTGGACTCGACCGGAAGAATACTTGCACCCGCCACCCCTGGGCACCTCTCACCGGAACCAACAGTGGGAAAACCAACCTCCAGCCACCCCCAGTCAAACCATCTAGTCCTCTGGAAAATCAGAGTTGGGGGTAAGGAAACACAAATCATGTGTCTCCCCCTGTCCTGTATATGATAACATTGATAACAAGTTTCTTTTTATCCTTTGTGATGCATGCGGTGGAGCTTTGATGGGCAATGTCACATGGGAGTTAAGTTGAGGCGTATTTGCTCATGAACTCTTAGGATATCGGCAGCTCCAGAGCAACATGGATGTATATGTTGTATCCACGAAAATAGAACCAAAACACCTACCATTGAAGGCTGGTGGAGAGTGTTGTATTGCTGGTGGAAGAGGCCTCTGGGTGCAGCGTGATGGCTAGTATGACGGATGGACATAATCCTAGATCCTTTCCTGTAACCCTGTCATTCTCGGTGTAGGATGCAGTGCAGCGTGTAGCTCAGTGTGCTGTGAGGTGGAGTTGGCCTCTCCGGGTGGCAAGTGGAGACATAGTGGAGAGGGGGCCAGTGTTGGCGGTGGTGGTGTAGTACTAAGACCGAGAGGTCGGTGCTTGATGAAGCAGTGACTGTGAAGACCGAAGCAGTGTTTGGCAAGTATAGTTATTGGACTGGAAAAAACGTTATTGGGCCCCTGGGTGGGGGTGTCATGGCATTGTGGAAAGTGTGAGGTGCGGTTGGAGCAGCTTACCTGTACAACATGTACTAACATGCCTACCAGTAGAGCCAAAACTAAAGCTAAGAATTCTTCTGTATCTTTAGGGGTTTTAGTCATGACCCCCTGCTCTAAAAATGCCTCCTGACAGAAGTATTAGCGTTAAGCACCCAAAGAAGTGGAGGCTACAAGATAAAACATCTTACTCACCAGAAGAAGAGGCTGCCTTGGTTGTGCACCAATTACACCACCAACCAATGTGCATTTACTGGGTGATCTACCAGCCCATAATGCAGAGGCAGAATGCACTTTTAATAATGCTACACTGGAAAACTGTGTCCAATGGTGGAATGTGTTATGAAGAGGCTGGCACAGTCAGGTAAGACATGTAACAGTATTTATTTAGGTTACATATAAGGGAAGAAGACCCCCAACGATCAGAGGCTCCTCTCCTTCAGTACTTTCCTCCAACTGACCCACTTAGAACATTATCTGTAAGATGCAACCAGAACATTCCATGACATCACACAGGGTTAAGACATCATCATATAGGGAGAGCAGGGAGCTTTCAGTGCTTCCCTTAAGACATCACAACACATCTCCCCTTTTTTTTTTAACTTATCCCTTGAGCTTAAACCCTTAATTCAAATTGAAAATCACACGCACCCATTCCCAAACAAACGAAACACATAAACTAACAACAACACAGCAGCAAACAGTCCCATGGCGTTCCACTCATCTATACATGGGCTCGCCTCACAGTGGCAATTCTATCCTTATTCCACACTTGCCCTCCCGTCACACGTACAGCCCCTTTCATGACTGCCACGACCCTGACAGGATCCGAATACAGAGATTCTCCTTTCCTCTTGACTACTCCCTTCCTTATCCTGACCCAATCTCCACACTCCACGCGCAATTCTTTCATCCCTCTCTGGCGATTTTCGCGCATGACCCATTCGGATTTCTTCTTCACCAGTGACTTTCTTACTTCATCAACAACCAGATCCGTTTCTCTACTCCTACCCAGCCATGGCGGACATGCCACGGAATAAGGCTTCCTGCCCCTCATAAGCTCGAACGGGCACCGACCTGTTGTCGCATGAGGTGCCATCCTCAAAGCCCATATTCTACTCTGTATCATGGCTATCTTGTCCTGACCACACTCCTCACCCATCCGAATACTCTCCATCACACACCTATTCATTCTCTCAACTACCCCGTTGGATTCGGGATGGTACAATGAAGTTCTCTTGTGGTCAACCCCACACTTCCTTAGATAACTGGTAAAGTTACCACTTATGAACTGGGGACCATTGTCTGTCAAGATACTTTCCGGTAGGCCTTCATTGGCAAAAATCTCCTGCAATGTCTTTATCATACTCTCTCCAGTGATATTTCTCACAATTTTAAAATGCACCCATCTAGAAAACAGGTCTACGACCAGAACAATAAATTTTCCTCGACCGTAACCTAACTCCACCGGACCTAGAATATCCATAGCTATCTCACTCCATATCCTTGACGGGAGGCCCACATCCACTAACGGTTGCTTCTTGGCCACAACTCCCTTTCCACTCTTGATGCAAAATTGACAATTAGCTAAGTAATTTTCAATCTCTCTATCAAAACCAGGCCACCAATATTCCTGTCTCAACACCCCTTTGGTTTTTGTAACACCTATGTGACCACAATGCGCTAACTCTATCACCTTTTTCCTCAACCCTATCGGGACTACCGCTCTTCCCCACCTGAATAAAATCCCATCCATGACAGACAACTCATCCTTCACTTCCCAAAACGGCTTCACCCCCTCTGCCATGTTCGCTTTAATCGGCCATGCCGTAGACACCACATAAGGAATTACCTTGCTCATGGTCTCATCCTTCCTCACCTCATCCAGCCACTCCTGTTTGGACACAATACCGTCGGTATTGATAAATACTAAATCCATTTCTTCACTGTCCACAACACCAGAATCTGCAACTCTCACCCTCGACAAATTATCCGCGAATATGTTATCCTTTCCTGGAATGACCTCCATTCTAAAACAATGTGTCTGCATCCTGGTGACCCAACCTGCCACTCTGCGGGAAACTTTATCTAGGCCCTTGCTTTCGAATATGGCCTTTAGAGGTTTGTGATCTGTGCGGATTACAAATTCTACTCCCCACACAAAATTCCTGAATCGTTCTACAGCCCAGAAGCACGCCAATGCCTCCTTTCCAATAACCGAATATCTCATCTCTGCTCCCTTGAGACCTCTCGATGCATGTGCTATCACCTCTTCAGACCCATCATCCTGCTTCTGAGATAATACCGCCCCGAGTCCATACTCACTGGCATCTACTGTAATGATAGACAGTCTTCTTGTGTCAAAACATCCTAAAGGACGAGCTAAGTCTATATCTTCCTTTATTCTTTTAAATTCCAAGTCACATTGACTATTCCACTCAAAATCAACACCTTTCCTCAGAACTTTTCTCATCTCTTGCACTTTGTCAGCGTAATTTACCACACATTTTTGATAAAATTCCGTCATTCCGAGAAAAGACCTCAATTCACTCTTATTACCAGGTCTCTCCACTCTCCTTATGGCGTCTACCATCTCCTCTTTGGGTCTAATCCCTTCCCCCGATACTTCATGTCCCAAATAGTCCACATTTGTCACGGCAAACTTGCACTTCTCTTCTCTCAGCGTGATACCCCTATCCTTGAATATCTTTAACACTTGGTACAGACTCCCATCATGCTCCTCCAAAGTCGCTCCACTCACCAATACATCATCTTGAAAACAGAATACCCCCTTCACTCCTCTCAGAAGGCGATCCATCTGCCTCCTCTGAAATACAGAGGAGGCAGATGCCAACCCAAAGGGCATCCTCCTAAACTGGAACACTCCCTCATGCGTCACAAACGCTGTGACCTTTCTGCATGTCTCCTCTAACTCCACCTGATGATAGGCCGACGTCATATCTAATTTGGAGAAATACTTCCCCCCACCGACCATGGTCAGCAACTCACCCATGTTGGGTAGCGGGTGCCTGTCCACTAACACGCACTTATTCAACTCATGCATATCCACACACAATCTTATGTCCCCTGAGCTTTTCTTCACTACTACGACTGGGGAAACCCACTCAACACCCCCAGCTCTCTCAATCACTCCTGTCTTTAATAATTTTTGCAATTCTTGTTTAACACTATCCCGCAAAGCAAAGGGCACCGGTCTGAGTTTGGCTACGGTGGGCACACTCCCGCTTTTTAGCAATATTTGATGCTGAAAACCCTTTATTCTTCCCAAGGTTTCAGCAAATACTTTACCAAACTCCCTCGCGTATTTGCAGGACATCGTGGATGCCTCTGACACTTGCAAAACTTGCTCGGGGTGGTTGGGATCTAGTCAGATTCCTAAATTCTTCTGCTCTCTCCATCCCAATAAGGATTGTCCCTTTTTTGTTACATAGACTTTCCCATCACAACTGCGACCTTTAAATTCAAATCTACTCCACACATATCCTAGTAAATCAATCTTATCTTGGTTGTAGCCTCCCGGATTTATGTCTGGTTCAGACAACGCTGACACCTTCCCCTTCAACTCGTCTTCAAAAACACTCCTGGATACTAACGTAACTTTTGATCCTGAATCTGCCATCATTGACACCTCACACCCATTCACTGCCACCACGGCATAGGGCCGCTCACAATCATCCGTGTTTCCACCACTGGCTACAACATTAACTGTGTTCACAATAACATTTGTCAATGCCAACGCTGTGTCTTCTTCTGACGATTCCCCATCATCCTCATCCTCCACAAACAGGATCTTCCTTTGCCCCGTCTGGCCAAATTGATAGTTCTTGCAACACGTGGAAATATGTCCTCTCCTCTTGCATTTATTGCATACCGCCCTTCGCCCTGGGCACACTACAGAGGATGCAAAATGCGTCGCACTGGCACATCGATAACACAATCTCTCGCCCCTTTTTTCTTCTCTCTTTTTTGCTTCTCTGAGCCGACACTTGGTTTCTCTTCTCTTCTGCGTTGTTCCTCTCCTTCTGCTTGTTTCTTCCTTTCCTTTTGTTCTTTCCTTCACCCACACTCAGCACCTCCTGCCTGTTTTCCTTTGACTCGCTTCCTTCAGTCTTGGAGAGCTTGGCAACACATGCCAGTGAGTGTTCCACCCGCTTGGCCAAATCCAACACCTCATCCAGATTTGGCTCGTCCTTCAGCCACAGTTCCTCACGTATTTTGTTCGAGTGGCAATGCGTCATGAATTGATCGCGGATATGCTCATCGAAACTTTCTTGAAATTTGCACGTCAGTGCAAGGTGACGGAGAGCGGTGACATAGTCCTCGACAGATTCCCCGTGAGCCTGAATCCGCATGCGGAAGTTATACCGCTCCAAGATTGTACTTCTTTTGGGGTTGAAATGCTTATCTAATTTGAGCAGCGCGATTCAAATTCATTCAAGTCATCTCCGCTTCCATCACCTACCAACTGAGGAAGTGTCTCAAAAATTCTCCGTCCCTCATAACATAGGAAGTGTAATAACAATGCCACCTTTCTTTCACTAGAATATGCTGTTCCGCCAGCTGCCCTCATATAGTGCATAAAACCTTTTCGCCACTGGGGCCAAGCAATCCTCGCCGCACCTGGAGTGGCCATGAAAATGGGCGGGCCCGATATGCCAGGTAACGCTGCCATGCTTCTGTACGAAAATGTACTCCTCCTAGCTCGATCCTTACAAGAATTGTTGCACCAGTTCAACAAGGCGTGTATCCGCCGTGACAGTTCACCTTGGGAACTCAATGCAGTAAGAGATCCCTTTTTTTCTCCTTGACATCCGCTAGGGACATACGGTAGCAAAGTCTGGCGTCTTCCCTACGCTGGCGAGTGTGAGTGTGGGCCGGGACCAGCAGGAGCACTAAACGGAGTTGAAGGCACTTACTTGCACAAACGTTGCAGGGACACGGTGGTCACTCGACGCTTCGAAAGTGGAGCGACCTTCCCTGAGGCCATGATCACTCGACAGCTGCTCGGCGCGCTGCTAGGAAGTGGTGCCGTCCTCCTTGAACTTCTCCCTCGGCAGCTTCGGTCGTTTCTTCAGGGACGCCGGAATGGGGCCTCAGCATCCGTCGTAGTGTGTGGCGGGCCGCTCAACGCAAAGAGGAGGCGGAGCAGCCCACTGCCAGTCGATTACTTCTCTGGCGGCGCCGACACTTCTCCCCGCAGCGGCTTCTATCTCACAGAGCACTTCCAAACTCTGTCCTCCAGGCTGCTCAGAGGAAACACGGGCGGATCAGACGTCGGGGCGATGCGATCGCCTGCTGCGGGCCGCGACTCGACGTTGGCAGATGCTGGGGGTCTCCTTTGACCTGGCTGCGGGACTTCACTTATCCCATCCTCGTCGCCATTGTTATGAAGAGGCTGGCGCAGTCAGGTAAGACATGTAACAGTATTTATTTAGGTTACATATAAGGGAAGAAGACCCCCAACGATCAGAGGCTCCTCTCCTTCAGGACTTTCCTCCAACTGACCCACTTAGAACATTATCTGTAAGATGCAACCAGAACATTCCATGACATCACACAGGGTTAAGACATCATCATATAGGGAGAGCAGGGAGCTTTCAGTGCTTCCCTTAAGACATCACAACAGAATGTGCTAAAGTCACCCTTATACACAGTAAAAGCTATTGAAATGAAAGGTGAGGGAGTAACCCTAACAGAAGTATTAGCATTAAGTGCCAAAAGAAGGTGGAGAGTGCAAGATATAATAGCCTGCTCACCAGAAGAAGTGACTGTTCCTGGTTGTGCACTAGTCACACTATTAGCCAAGGTGCATTTATTGTGTGACCTACCAGCTGATGAGGGATAGCTGGGATGCTCCACTAATATTGCCACACTGGAAATGAGCGATCAAGGTTCATCCACTTTAAAGTCACCCTTACATGTAACAAAAGCCATTGAAATGGATGGTGAGGGAGTAACCCATGGACAATCTGCCTGGAACTGGGCCCAGCCAACTACTGTGGAATAATCCTTGCAGTTTTCAACTGAGATGTTAGAGCAGAAAGATAATTCACCTTACAGGCTGTCTCATATTTTAAGTTGTGCAAACTAGCCACATGGACTTCTAGCTTAACCTGTTTATGTGTGAATGTTAAGTGTAGATATGCTAAGTTAACTTTTTGAGGTTTTGCAGCTTTTAGGTTGCGGGGACTAGCAACATGGGTATTTGATCGTTTACAATTGTTCGAATGAACAATTGACCGAATTTAAAGGGTCACAATTGACCTTTTCACAATTGACCGCATATATACATATATATATTCAATAAAAAAACTTTGTTAAAGGGACGTTATGGTTAAGTTGCGCTACTAAAAACCTATGAAATTCAGTGAAAAAACTTTGTCAAAGGGACGTTATGGTTCCAAGTAAAACCGAAAAACCCTTGAAATTCGCCAGTTATGGTAAGCTAAGCAACCATAACTCGCGCCACCACCGTGCACTGCTAAAACTAACACCCAGGACATCAAAGATAACATCACAAATGTCATTAATATATATATAGGGTTTTGGGCGGTTTGGGTTGGGTGGGGGGTTTCCCCCGCATATATGTTACAATTGACCTTCACAATTCGGTCAATTGTGAAAAGGTCAATTGTCATTCGAACAGTTGTAATACGAACAATTCGTATACAACTGCAACATGGACATCTAGCATCACAATATGTATATATTGGGATTTCAGCTTGTACCAGTGTTATGTGGGTGTCTCATTGTAGTTGACAACTTTTTATAGGGTTGTGGTACATCATTGTGGCATGAGAGAATGACTTGGAAACTATGTGGGTTTAGTATATCCTGCCGAGTTTAAGGCATGGATGAGTTGGGGTGTCAAGAAATCAGTTTTACTATGATTTTACAAATGGTGTGGGTATGCTTCTGTTGAATGGTATGGTATCACACAGTGTGTTTCATGGAGTATCCAGAGAAATAGGCAACTGCAGCGCCTGCTGGATGGCGTGAGGTAGTTGGAGATGCATGGTGTATATGGTTACTGTGTGTTTTGCCTGCTTATGGTGTAGTGTTCAGTTGGAAAAGACTGCATTTGTAGTTTGCTGATTGAGAATGGCTCCAGGTGGGTTAAACTAAAGATCCAGTGGCGAATGCTTTTCCTGAATGGAAGCATTCTCTTTAGTTAGAGTTACGGATGAAGATTGGTGCCTCGTATCTTCCTGTGTGGAAGTGAAAAGTGATAGAGGAAGCTTTTTTTTAAAGAAAATTAATATTTATTGTGTATTAGTTAATTACAAACTTTCAGCACATCAAAATACAAAGTACACATAATATAAAACCACACATACCTTCAAATAATAAAAGGGTAGACCTGTACCTTTCCTTTGCAAAAAAAACTTAACAAATATCATATAACAACTCTATAACAAAAACTTCTTTTGAGCTTCTTTCCATATGGTATGATATGATATGGTATGATATGATATGGCATTTATAACGCGCCGATACACAAGTGTTTCAAGGCGCGACGAGGCAAGGGGGGGACAAAGGAAGGACAAAACAATGATCCTACTAGGCCAGGTGTGATTCAGATCGCGCAAGTGCATGGGAAGGGGGGAAAGGAAAAGTGCGCAGGGGGAAGGGAGAGGGGAAAAGTGCAGTGCATGGGAAGTGGAATAAATATGACACATAACAGCCAGCTAGTGGCAAGTGCAAAGAAGTGCAGACGTAAGTGCTAGTAGGGGGGGACTGAAGGGATACAGGAAACGGTCCCAAGTGCAGGGGTTTCCAGGGAGGCCGTGCAGGTGGGTAATTGACAGGGCCTGGGCCAGAGATCAAAAGGGTGGCACAGGTAGCCAGTGCAATTACGGTCAGGAATTCAGCAAGGAAGAGGAGGAGAGTAAGCAGAAGCAAAGAGGAAGGTTTTGGGGTATTTCCAGAACCAGAGATGGTTCTCCTCAAGTTTCATGGAGGCAGGAAGGATGTTCCAGAGAGAGGCCCCTGCTGAAGAGAGTAATCTGCCACCAACGTGTTGCTTGGAGAAGCGACTGACCCTGAGGGAGTTGAAGGCAGATGAGCGAAGAGCTCGAGAAGGGAGCTATTTAGGTAGAGAGAGTTGAAGGTATTTCGGTCCCAGACCACAGAAGGCCTTGTGTACAATGCAGAGGGTTTTGAACTTAATCCTCGCAGCCACTGGGAGCCAGTGCAGAGATTTCAGTCCTGGAGAGATACGATCCCTGGGCTTGAGGCCAAGGAAAAGTCTTGCAGTCCTGTTCTGGATACGTTGCAGACGGCGGAGAGTAGAGGCAGGCAGATTTAGATAGAGGCTGTTAGAGTAGTCCAGCTTGGAGAGGACCAGGGCTCTGGAGGCAGTGAGCTTCTGGGGGAAGGAGAGGAAAGGAAGAATACCTCTAAGGAGGTGCAGCTGGTAGTGTGACTTCTTGGAGACGTCAGAGATGTGAGGGGAGAAGGAGAGTGCAGAGTTGAAGATGACCCTGAGGTTTTTAGCCTTGGAGGTTGGAGTGGGAGGAGGGCCAAGAGAGGCCAGCCAGAGAGCTACAGGGAAGGAGGGAGTGGGTGTGCCAATGAGTACAATCTCAGTCTTACTGCCATTAAGACAGAGGTCATTGGCGCAACACCATTCATGAATCGGCAGACAGACAGTCAGAGATGACGGAAGGCGAGGAGGAGGCTGAGGGTAGCCTGAAAATGAGCTGGGTATCATCCTCATAGCACTGAAAGTTGGGACAGAGAGTGGCGATGCGGTGAGCAAGGAGTGCCAAGTATTGGTTGAACAGCCAGGGAGAGAGGTTAGATCCCTGGGGGACACCACAGGTAGAGAAAAAGATGTTGGAGAGGAAGGACCCAAGTTGGACCTGGGAGGGTCGGTCAGAGAGGAAAGAAGTCAGCCACGCCAGAGCCTGACCAGTGATACCCAGGTTATCACAGAGACGGTTGAGCAGGATGGCATGGTTGACCATTTCAAAGGCAGAAGAGAGATCAAGCAAGATAAGAACACAAGGGGTGTTAGAGTCGAGGTTGGTGAGGAGGTCTTCACGGATGTTCAGGAGAGTAGTTTATGTGCTTCTGGCAGCTCTAAAGCCAGACTGATGGTCATGAAGACAACCAACAGATTCAGTGTGGAGATTGAGCTGGGAGATGGCCAGTTTCTCCAGGAGCTTACCCAGGAAGGGAGTGATGGAGATTGGGCGATAGTTAGCCTGGCAGGAGGGGTCGGCAGAGGGTTTCTTAAGAAGAGGGCGCACAAGGGAGTGCTTCAGGGGGGATGGGAAGACTCCAGTGGCGAAGGAGTGATTGCAGAAATCTGCCAGGGCAGGCGCCAGGGAGTCGATATGATCATTGGTAGTTTTGGAGGAACAGGGGTGAACCTGTTTCGACGAGACTTTCATAGATCGTACTTGTCTAGAAACCTTGTCTGGAGAGAAAAGGGGAAAGGCAGAGAAGGAGGTAGGAGGGGTGGCAGCAGAAGGGCCGGAGGAAGTGCAGGGAATAGCGGGAGGGGGGTGAGAGAGGGAGAGTGAGGACAGGATGTACCGAGTTATTGAAATGAAGTGAGAAGCCAGTTCCGTGCAGGGGCATGGGAAGGGACAGGAGAGGTAGAGATTGCGGCAGAATTGGCCAGTTCCTTGCAGATTTTAAAGAGTTCAGCCGAGTTTTTAGATGCCGCAGAGACGCGGGCTTGGATATGGGCTCTCTTCTTGGTGAGGACGGAGAGCCGGTATTGCCTTTGTATCAGGCGGCATGCCAGTTTGTCAGAGGATGAACCTGAAGCACGCCATTTCCTCTCGGCAACCCTACACTTGCGTTTAAGGGTGACGAGGTCTGAGTCATACCAGGAGTTACACTTGGCTTTGGGCTTCAGGCGGATTCTCATGACAGGTGCAAGGATATTGAGAGCATCAGATATAGAAGCGTAGAGCGTGGAGAGGGCTGTGCCAGGGTGGGAGTCAGCCAGGGGGTGAGTAGGGGGTGAGAAGGTGGCGGTGAAAGCCTCCACTGACACACGCTTCATGGGTCAGGTGACCGAGAAGGTGGGTGGCAGTGAAGGAGGTGGCTTGGCCTGCGGAGTAGGGAGGGTGAGGTGGGAGGATAGGAGAAAGTGGTCACTCCAAGAGAGAGGAGTGGAGAGAGGGACAGAGAGGGGAAGGTCTGAAGAGATCAGAACATCAAGAGTGTGCCCTGCAGAATGAGTCGAGCATGAGGGGAGAATGGTGAGTGAGAGAGAGTCGCAGAGGTCACGAAAGAGTTCAGAGGGGGGACAGGAGACATCCAGGTGGATGTTGAAGTCTCCAAGAAGGAGGAGTTGAGTGGTTACATTCAGCACCCAATAAGGTAGCCCAAAATTGACCATTTCTAATGTCTTCTATCTGTGTGATATCATTTACATAGCCCTTATTATAATGTGTTTTTAAAAATTATACAATCCGTCAATATGTGTCGTCTGGTCTCAACCTTTGAGTGACAAAGTCGGTGATAGCAATCTGATTCTTGATTTTGCATCCATGTGGCCATGAATTCCATTGTAGGCAATACATTTAATCTCAGCTGCAATATGAAGTGTTTAAGTTCCGGGGTACATACCTTTGTGAGATAACTAAGTGGTTGGCTAACAATGAAACTCTGGTACGAAAATTCTCTATATCTTTTCTTAACATGCAATAAATCTACAATTCTGGCCATATACCATGCTCCTGATTTCTTTTTTATTTTCACTTTATAATTTGGGTTAATATCACAGGTGTATTTTTCTAATTCCAGATGTTTCATAGCACAGTGATTAAGATCTAATAAGAACCCATGTGTGTCCCCATTCTCCATGTTTACACCCACGAGTTGTAATAGCCAATTTGAATTTTGGTTGGACTGCCTAAATTTAGCAAATGGAAGGACACTTTGGACTTGCCACTGCGTCATTATGGCCATCTGCCCATCTTCCAAACTCAATGCCTCAACTGTCACAGATTAAGGAATATTAATAACTGTGCACTAAATCTCCCTTCCAGTCGGTCCAACCACTTCACTTATGCTAATGGCATCACCACCAACGCATATGATATATCTGGGATAATGGCTGTGAGATACACTTCAAATAATCCTTGCACATTATGGCCACCACAGGGAATCGCTTAATGTCTTACCACCAGCCATATTTTCCATATCTTATTCATTAGTAGCTCCTCATAAAAGGATAGCGGAGGGTTTATTCTAATGGGAAAACCCAGGTAAGTGTATTCATTGACATTTTCAAGGGGCTATTTATCTCATTTCCATTTCGGGAGCCTGCTTTTGCCCAATCTCACATCGTTTTTGTTTTTGTTTTTGTTTTTATTAATAATCATATAGTTACAAGCTGCATACTCAACCAATGCATTCAATGAACGCTGGAGCCGTATGGGTGTCTGATCCAAAAAGATGATATTGTCTGTATATGCAAGCCACGGCACTGAGACCCAATTAATTTTCGGTTGGAAATGGTTTGTGTTAATTAGCACTAGGTCAAGGTCAGCAGTATACATATTGTATAGAATCTGGGCAAGGGTGCATCCTTGTTTCAGACCTCTACGAGTACCACAGTATTTAGTGTATAGGACTGCAGTAGGAAGTTGTTATGTTAGTGTGAACCCTTTTAGGGTTATTACATTGCATCAAAAGTCTTTTATTAAGTTTTCAGAGCCATCTTGGATCCCCATTTAGATGATCCTGGAGGATGTGGCAACTCCCACCATATTTCCGCTGGAAGTTCAGTTGGTATGGTTGTGGGCTTTCTTCTCAGTTGAGTTTGACGTAAGAGACTCAGAGTGTCTGCCCGACACTCTGGCATTCGGTTGTGTTGGGCGTTGGTTGACCAAGTTGCAATTTGCTGTGCAGGTTTATTGCCACAGTGGTGAGTGCAGTGAGAATGTTGTTTTTATGTGGTTGTGGTTCAGTTAGTACCCATATATATAGTTTAGTTGTTGTAGAGGTTTAGCGGTACTGCGTGCCAGCCCTTAAAGGGACAGTTAGTGCTCGGGGGTGGCAGCCCTGAGGTCCACCACTGGCAGTGGTGGATGGAAGGTGTCTTGGTTGTCTATTGTGGTTCTGGGAGTAGCATGAGGGCCCAAGGAGGGGAAGGTAGTGCTCCAAAGTTCCAGGGTCGAGACCCGCAGGTGGCAATGGAGTCTGGAAGGTTTTGTGTGATGTTTTGGATGGTTTTGGTTGTTGCTATGCTGGTGTGGCACAACTGCCTGTGTGTAAGTTATGTCAGTTTGGACAACATTTTCTCTTGCTTGGTTGAGTGGACATGCATGTGTTTGGTTGCAATGTTGGTGTGTGCCCTGTTGTTCTGCGGTACAGTGTGTAATGTTGTGGTTGAATAGAAGGATGTGTGTTATGAGTGGTTTCTTTTCCAAACAACACTATCAAATCTGGGCTTGCCTTGAACGTTGCCACTGAACAGTGTCTAGACAGAATGCTCGGTTAGAAGGACCACTAGAGGTAGCAAATGTAGCGCACCTAGTTTGATCTGGGTACAGGAATGTTACGCACTTAGTTGGACCACCTGATCTAATTATCAAGGGGCTTGCCCAGGAACTCAAAACACTCGATTCATAGTTTCACAGGAGGTGGAGAGGAAGTGCACCAGTTTAACTCGGGGTATAGGACACGGAATGCACGTAGATGGCACTCAAAGAATCCGACCAGCCAGGTCCTTCCCAATGGTAGCATGCTACTCCCACTTGAAGATTGGCTTGAACAAATCACCTTGGGAGACTTAGGGTACAGAAAAACATGACAAAGCAACACCGAAGATAAACTGATTTTAAGGTATTCATAAATGTACCACGTCGGTGGACACATGCTGCAGGCACAGCTCCCCATCCATGCACTCTAGAATGCAGCTATGGCTATTTCAAATTTGGTCTACCTGCTCACATAACCGATTGCACTGAAACCCCTGACGTGCTTCAACACCTCTGCAATTAGTATACAGTGATTACCTACCACAAATTTGGTCTAGCTGGGCAAACATCGAGTCTCTTGCACTAGCACTCTGCCTTGACCACCGACAACACCCACCCACATACCTGACCTCTTGGGGTGCTTACTGGAGCTTAGCCAGCCCTCCTAAGTTCTTATCCCAGAAGAATGCACACACACACATCTTAAAGTCTGCTCTTAGAACATTTTTGCATACCCGGACTTCTGTCCCTGAGGTCGTTCCAACCACAAAGTGCATTGAGGCCATACAAATTGAAAATTGAGCTATTTAAATGATGACTACAATACAATTGAATGTGTGCTGAGTCCATCAGACACCTGGGGTGTTCACCCTACATCAATTTTCAGCTTGTGAATTATTTCAATATGGAATTACCTCTATTAATAACTGTGATCCCTTATATGGGCCGTATTCGGTATTTTTAGCATGTTGTATGTGTTGTACAAGAGTACAAAGAATACTAGCTGTCTAACCCTCATAATTGAGATTACACAATGATATAAAAATATTATCGTAACACACAATGTGCAACAGTTGAATGGCATCTATATTGAGTCTAATTTTGCCTTGAAAAAGATTGATGGGTTGAAACATGTGTTGGGTAGGCTTAAGGTTGAGGACCAAGTTTGTAGATATAATGCCTGAGGGCCGTTTCTCAGCATATTTAACCTAACATTGAAAAGTATTTATTTTTCGTAAATGGGTTATGTTTATCCTATGTTATACCTAGTGCTGTGATCTAAGGTTTTGATTCCCTTTCACACAGCACGGTTGGATTTACATTTACATTTCTCATAATGCAATGTCACAGTACCTTGACGAAATGATGGATGTACTGCTCCTAAGGTGGACTGTTTACTACCAACACTGTTAAGCTTGGATTTTGCTTTGCCTTTATGTAAAGTGCTGTTACCAAACATTTCATCAAGGTTATGTTTGACCATGTTCGCGAACTCCTTCCGTAATATTACAGAACATTGACTAAAAGGATTATTTTTTATTTTTGAAAGTGGTGAGTATACAATAAAAATACTCTTGAACATATGAGTTTGGACATCTCTGAACAGTTTAAGAATACATACCCTCATACATAAATATGATGAATGGTGATTAATTATGAGCATGTAGTACATACACATGTCTGTGCACATGCATTCTAGTGGAAAAAGGCATAGCCACTATTTACTGTTCTTACGCTGCAGCAAGTATACAAAATATTATTTTACTTTTGACACCAACTGAGATTATTGCCACTCATTATATTAATATTTCATTACGGTGCCTGGCCTGCATATTCATTCCCTTGTCACTTCTTCTCTGGACCTTTCCTCTATCATTGACCTGCTGTTTAATTTCCTCACCCATCTTTCATCTATCTTTCTCCTCTGGAAATTCTCACTTTCCTTTTCTTTATTTTCTTCATCCATCCTGCAAAATATCCATTATGTCACCTTGTGACCATACTTCTCCCCTTCTAAAACGAGCACACTTCCTCTTATGCAGAAAACGTCTATGGTCCTAAGAACGTCTCCACTTGACATTTGGCATTTAATCTTGGATAACGTACCATCACCAGATCACCTACTTTCCATTTTATCCCCTCTACCTTGCGATCATGATCAAACCCCTCCTTTATCGCTCTTGGGCAGACCTCACCAATTGCAATACTTCTTTTCTATCCACACTGCCCGCACTCGCCATACCAACCCACACAGGACATAGACTGGTGCCCGATGTCCTTCTCTTCAAGGAAACAGGTGATGATACACCTGTCACAGAATGTGATATAGTACAGTAGCCCCACAAAATGTCCCTAACCACCTCCATTCAGTTTATACTTGCTCTCAATGGCAGTTAAATCCCACCTTTAATAACTATGTTTAGCTTTTCTTCCAAGAATGTAATCTTCTCTTCCATGGTAGCCTCTCCCACATCCTTCCATTCCACCCACTTAGGGAGTTAGTCTACCATAGCGATTATACATCTGGTATCCCACCCAACGCCTTGTATAGGTCCCATTAGATCTACTGCCACCTTGACCCATGGTTGTCCCTAGTGCATAGCTTTTGTCAGCATTCATGCACTCTTTACACACTCTAACCTTCCATCCATTCCAGGTGACCCAAATGCCTGATACAGTTTCTTCTTCTGATGCTATGCCCAAGATGCTCCTCATGAGAAAAATCCATAACAGATTCTCTCAACCATGACGGAGGTACTACTTTTTCTCCCCTCCTAAATTTGCCTTCAATGATGCACAAATCATCTTTTACTTCAAATCACAAATCCATGTCCTTACCTAACATTTTTTAGTCAGCCACCCACTGTTCATTGGTTCATGCACTTTAATCATCTGCTACTACTGCTCTCAACCATAACCTCTTCTGAATTTGATGGCAATTCCGTGCTTGGACTACTTTATCAACCTACTCTTTTCTTCCTGTGTGTTCCCTGGGAGTAATTTCTTTTCCTGGTAATCATGTCACCATAAAATGATAACCAGGCAGCCCCAGTACCCACGTGGAAATGTGTGGTGAAGCATTTTTCCACCTATTGAATAACAACCATTGTACTAGTGGTTTATGGTCTGATCTGACTGTGAATTAATTGCCCCACAAGTAAAATGTGAAATGTGTTATCACCCATGGCACTGCCAGCGCTTCGCTCTATCACAGAATAATTGATTCTGAATCTTTAAGTGGTCTCTAGGAGAATGGCACTGTGTGTTGTCCTGCTGGCCCCAATTATGCTAATGTAGCTCCTAGTCCAAGTCACTGGCATCTACAGTTACCATTGTTCCTTGTCCTGATTCGAAACAACCTAATGTGGACTTATTAGTGATTTTCATCTTGATGTTCTGGAATGCTTATTACATTTTCCTGACCATAAGAAGTGAGTCCCTTCTTCAACAGTGCTCTTAGTGGAATAGATTTGGTTGTATTATTTTACAAATGAGTGAAAATATGAGCATTGTGTGTCTCCTGTGCACATTTGAATCCTGGTGTGTTTTTTAACATCTTTGGATTCATCAGCTGTACTAAAGTGTTCCCAGTGCATCTCTCTTTCTTTCTTCCTGTGGCTACTAGCCACCTGGTGAGTTTGTGCTCATGCTGCGCTCTGCAGCTGCTACTCCTTATTGCTCCTATCCCCCATCACCCCTATGGCACTCAAGATCTCCCCTATCTTTTCTAACTGCTATACTATCACCTATCCTCCATCTCTCACGAAGTCTGGAAGATAAAAACTTAAAAAAGACATCCTGACCACGAACCTTGGCCTACCTATCATAGACATCTATGTCAGCACAACCTCCAGACAGAGCTTCACTTATTTCCTCTTTTCTGTCCCCTCTCCAGATATTTGAACTCCTCCTCGCATTTCTACTCTCTCTCCTCTCACATCTTATTCCATTAATGGTGGTACTCTTCACATCATCCAGGTGTATCATTAATGTCTATCACACTGGTGCTGTCTTGGTTCAGGGTCCTCAATCCAACCTCCTCCTTCTTGACCAGTGCATGCCCTCCCTCTTCCACTTCCTTCTCACACATGCTACTCCTTCTTCCACTCTCTCTTCCCCTCCTTTAACTGGTGTATTGCCCCCCTGTGCTCTTCCTCGGAAAACCTTCAACGGTGGTGACCTCTTGCATCTAGCCACTCATAATGCTCATTCTGCCATCAAACACTCTGCCGAAATCTGCCTCCTCTTTGTAGAACTTCAC
Source organism: Ambystoma mexicanum (assembly GCF_040938575.1). NCBI lineage: Eukaryota > Metazoa > Chordata > Amphibia > Caudata > Ambystomatidae > Ambystoma > Ambystoma mexicanum. Next base: position 102,986,639 of record NC_090925.1, on the reverse strand, counting down.
CTCGATATCCTTGCTCTTACTGAGACATGGTTCAATGCCAGCTCCGTCACTCCTTTTGACTCCCTTCTCCCTAATGACTATAAGATAATCTCCAAGCCACTGCCTAACCATGCTGGTGGTGGGGTTGCTCTGATCTTCCCTGAGTGTTTCCCTTCTTCCCTCATACACACCCAGCCTTACTCTTCCTTAGAGAGCTTGATTTGCAAGCTGGTCATCTCTCCCACCTCCACTCTAACCATTGCCACTATCTACAGGCCACCTGGCTCTATTACCCTGTTCCTCTCTGGATGGGCTGACTTCCCCTCCTCTCCCCTCACAACCACCTCTAAACCTCTTCTCCTGGGTGACTTCAACATCCACCGTGGTTCCTCAATCATGGCATCCACTCTCTTCCGTGCCCTCTGCACCTTGCTCTCCCGCTCCATTCTCTCTTCGGGTCCTACACACTCGGCTGGACACGCTCTTGATGCCTTAATCCACACTGATCACCCCATTCTCCTGGTCAGACCATTCGCTCCTCTCCTCTCACCTCTCACCTGGTTCCTCTCTGCCCCCTGACTGCACCTTCCCCTGCTCTGCCAACCTCATTCACGAACATCCTTCAGATGAAATGAGTATCAGCTGCAGCCTTCGCAGGTACCTTAATCCCTCTCTCTCCCCACTGCAGACTCTACATCTGACTCTGCTCTCAGCAACCTCCATGTTGCCATCACTAATAATCTTGACATTCTTGCCCCAGTCTCGAGGATCCACATGAAACATGCCTCAAGCGTAACACCTTGTATGAATCCGAACTTGCAGCCCTGAAATGCAAGTGTAGATCTGTGTTACCCGGGTGCTCCAAAGGCAATATTGACTCTCCCTTTGTACCAAGAAAAGGGCCCACATGATACCTCGAGTCTCTGGTGAATCCAGCAACACATCTGAACTCTTTAAAATCTGCAAGGAACTAGCCAACCCTTTAGCAGTCTTCTCACCTCGTCCCTCCCAGGCCCTCTGCAAAGCACTGGCCACACACTTCATGACAAAAACTCAGGACATCCTGAGCCCCCTTGCATTCCTCTCCTTCTCCCCTTCAGCCACCACCCTTCTCCCTATGGCCTCCCATCCCCCCTCTGCCTTTCTCTCCGCCTTCTCTCCTATTACACCTGATGAAGTCACCAGAGATGTCATATGGACAATATTGTCTCCCTTGCCCCTGCTGATTTCTGCAACCACTCTTTTGCTACTGGATCTGCCCCCTCCTCCCTCAAGCACTCCCTTGTTTCCCTCCTCCTGAAAAAACATTCTGCAGACCCGTCTTGTCCTGCCAACTACCGCCCCATATTTATCACCCCCTGCCTTGGGAAACTCTTGGAGAAGCTGGTCTTCCCCCAACTGACCCAGCACACTGTACTGTCTGCCTACACGACCATCAATCTGGATTCTGAGCATCCCGGGGCACAGAAACTGCTCCTCTGAACATCCATGAGGAACTGATTGCATCTCTTGACTCCAACTCTCCAGCTGATCTCATTCTACTTGATCTCTCCTCTGCAGTTGATACAGTCAACCGCTCCATCCCCATAAAATGGCTCCACGATACCCTGGATATCTTGGATCAGGCTCTGGACCAGCTGCCCTCCTTCCTCAATGACCATTCGTCCCTGGGTATTCTGGGCTATTTCTCCTCCCCCACCTCTACCTCCACCTGCCATGTCCAACAGGGCTCCAACCTTTCTCCTGGCTCTTTAACACCTATCTTGCTCCGCTTGCACACCTCATTTCTACCTTCTCCCCCAACTTCCAGTGTTATGCAGATGACACACAACAAAAATGTTCCTCTGATCCTCTCCTTACTTCCTCCATCATTCCCTATTGCCTATCTGCCATCCAATCCTGGTGTACTTCCAATAATCTCTGCCTTAATGCCAGAAAGACTGATATCCTTCCTATTGTACTCCTACTACCTCTTCTATTCACTTCTTCTGTGTCTCAGGAGGATAGCTCAGTTGCAACGTGCTCGCCTTGGAAGCAAGATGACATGGAGAAACAAAGGTTTGATCCCCGGGTCCATGCTTAGAAACCTCTGGGTATTCAGTGAGTTATAAATAACCTATCATATCATATCACTCTGGCCATCGTCTATGGGGTCTCCCCCTTCTCCTTCATCTGAAGCCAGAAACCTTGGAGTCATCTTCGACACCCTTCTTTCCTTCCTCCCTCACATTCAGGACATTGCCAAGAAAGCCCACTTTCAAATCCATCTCCTCAAAGGAATTCTTCCTTTCCTCACTTTTCCTCAGAAGATCAATGTCTTTAGAGTTCTGGTTCTCTCTTGGCTACAATGCTGCAATATCACGTTCCTTAATCTACCCTCTTCTTCTCTACGACTCCTTCAGCTAATTCAGAATAGGGCTGTAAGACTTATCCTTGGCCTCAAACCCAGGAACTGCATCTCTACAGCCCTAAAATATCTCCACTGGCTCCCGGTTGTTGCAGGATGATCACATTTAAATCCCTTTGCATCATCCATAAGGCTGTCTGGGGCCAGGGGCCACACTATCTACAACTGGCTCTTGCTAAATACTCTCCCTCCAGATCTTTATGTCCTCCAGCACCAACTCTCTGTGTGTCAAGCGCTTCGCTAAACAGCAAGCTAGTGGTTTATCTCTTTGCTCAGTAGGCTCCGTCCTATGGAACGGCCTCCCCCTTCCTCTTCATCTTGAGACGGATCTCCTCAAATTCTGCAAGCTCATCAAGACCTTCATGTTCACCCTCTACTTCCCTTCCTCCCTCCTCTGCTAAACTCCCAGTTGCTGAGATTGGTGACCAGGGCCCTTATGTGTCCTCCTGGGTTCTGGCCTCACAAACCCAGTCACCTTCAGCCTCAGCGCGCTCCCAGCACTTGCCTTGGCAACCACTGACCTATGCCACCTTAGGTCTGCCCTTACTTATTTATTGACAGCTGACCACTCTCACCAGGTCACTTAACAGCTGTTTACTCCCTAGCACTTCCCTCTTTGGTACACCTAGCACTTGCCCCCCACTTCCTCAGTCCTTCTCTCTGCACTTGCACGTTTTGAATGCTCACAAGGCTGCACAGATGTACCTCTCTTTCATTGTTATGTTTGCTTTTCTTTCCCATGTTCCCTCCCTGCTGTCCTGTGGGCCCTTTGAAACACAATTTACTTGATGTATATGCACCTAACAAATGCACAATAAATAAAATAAACAATAAATACATACATTTCCAATACCCCCCAGACATTTGCGTAATTGATCTTTATGGCAAGAGGTTGGTGCCAGCTTAATTGCTTCAACTAGCTTCTTACGTGGTTTCCCACGTTCTACTGATAATTTGTGACCTAAATACTCTAAATATACATTTGGCTCTTTGAATGGTCAAAACCCCTCCTGCCAATGCTTCTTTAATGTGTCCAGATTTCCATCATGCTGCTCTTTATTAATTCCATATATCAATACATTGGCCTCATTCTAACCTTGCCAGTCCAGAAACAATGGTGTTGGTAAACATACCAGCACCGTTGTTTCCGGACCAGTAAAGTACAAGTCTGCCGGGTGGGTGCCCTCCAGCCCAGCAGGTCTGACCTGCTAGGTAACAGGTCTGACCTGCCGGGCGAACCGACACCCAGCCGCAGAATTTCATAGAGCACTGCCACCATAATTACCGGTGCCAGTGTGTCTGTGGTCCCCACTCCCATAGAGTCAGATGGGAACAACATTTTACCAGCGCCTGAATTTCCGGACACCAGGGTTGTAATCCCCTGGAGTTACCAGCAAGTCAGGCACTTGTAACTGTTTACGGATCCAGCAGCAACTGCCCGGTATCACCGGCACGGTTAGCACCGGACTCATAATGAGGCCCATCGTCCTGAAACCCCATCACCGTATGTAAGCCTTCTAGTGTTTTTCCATTATCCTTTTGAACACAGTCGTGCAAATCCAAAAGGCATCTGGCAGAACTCATATGCCCCCATCAGGGTAATGAATGACATCAAATGTTGACAATCCTCCATAAGGTGGACATGATGGCACTTTGTGGACAAGTCCAGCACACTAAGTACTTTAGCTGTTCCTAAAGGAACTAGAGTTTCTGTGATTTTCGGTAATGGATGCCTGTCAGTCCAAATGTATCTTTTTAGATCTCTGAAGTCCATGCACATGCATACTTTTCCACTAGGTTTAGGCACAATCACAATTGGTGCCAACCACTCAGATCCTTCAATCTCCTTAATCCTTAAAGGGTAGTCATTTTTTAAGTTCATCCTTTCATTCTTCTTGCATATTTACTTGAATAAGGCTTACTTTGTATACAACTTGTAGTGCTTTATCGTTGAGTACAAGCCAATGTTGAAATCAAGTTCCCCCAAATTCTCTGATAATACTTCAGCATATCTCTCTGTCCATTTGTCTATCATTTCTGAAACTGATATTAGAACTAATTCATGTGCTCCTATTCTTATGCACAATTTGTTTTGTCTCTGCCTAGCAGAGATGAACCTTTTATAGCAACATATATCCAGGCCTTTCATTCAATTGCTTTGTATTCCATATTGGCTTGAAATGTTCCAAATAATCTGATTCTAATATCACCATAAGCTACAGAGTCACTGTCAGGAGGAACCACTTTCCCTAGATCTCCTAAACTATTGTATGTGTCCATTGATGTTATAGTCCACCACAATCCTCTGTCTGCCTTCATGTTTATTCCTATGCCATGAATGGTGAATACATCAGTTGGTCCTCTCTGTGATGTTGTTATCTCTCCAATTACAAAAATGTGTCTGTTGTTTCTAGGGGAGTTGCTAGGTCTGGAAAAGACCCAGGGCTAAGTTGATGTCGGAACTGTTGGGACTGGGGGCTAGCTAGTCTTTTGGCTGTAGCTCCCGAGATTCTATCCAGGGCTACAACCAAAAGATCAGAGGCTATAGCCCCCTTAGCCCCCCGCTAGCAACACCCCTGGTTGTTTCTGTCTCCTATGCTCAGATTCTCCAGTGCCTTTGCCATATTGTCAAACCCTCTCTCTGTGGCCATTTCTCTGCAAAGCCATACACGGTGAGCCATGGCGCTATTAGCGCCATGGCTCATGCCTGTAAAATACGGGCACCGCCTTGGTGGAAAGGGGATTTACCGCCCCATTCCATGGTTGGAGGGGCGGTAAATCCCCCTTTCACCATTGACCTTCCCCATTCCCATTTCTGCCCCATAGGGCTCTATGGGAATGGGGAAGGCGCTAATTACGGCACCGCAATTTTGCGGTGCCGTAATTAGCTCGAAGGTCCCTTTGCGGGTTGGATTTTAACGCCTGCAAAAAGCAGGCGTTAAATCCCCCAACCCGCAAAGGGACCTCTTAGTAAGGCGGTAAGGATTTACCGGTACCGGTATTTTACCGGTACCGGTAAATCCTTACGGCCATCTGTGTAATGAGGTCCATAGTGTCCTCTCCTTTCGTATTTTACGCAGACTGCCATCCTTGTGGGACAATATTGGCTACTGGAAAACTGTCTCTGACTTCCACCACCTGCACCTTCGGTTAGACCAGGTACCACATTTGGGACATTGTCCAGGTTGGCTCTCCTGCATGGCCACAGCACCACCAGCGCTCAGTTGGACCCTCTCTCTTCCCTTCTGTTCCTCCCCAGCCCACTTCTCCTACCCACACATGCCTTGCCACACTGCACAGAGAGCTTCTCCCCATTCCAGCACAAACTCCTTCTATTTCGCCTTCAGACCACTTCTTATCCCCAAACATGCCCACCCCCTCCCTGATTGGCCCAGCATCCAGGGAGTACTGCAGCCTTGCCACGCTGCATGGAGATCTTCTCCCCTTTGAAGTGAAACTGAGCAGAGTGCGGACCTCTGGCCACTCCAATAAGACATGCAACAACATTTGAGCCATTTTCCAGCCCAGCTCTCCTGCCATCAGCACTCTGTTGGGCCTTACCTCTCCCCTTCTCCTTTTGTTCCTCCCTAGGCCACTTCACCTCCCGACACATTCCCAAACACTCACTGATTGGCGCAGCATCCAAGAAGTACTTGAACCTTGCCATGCTACGTATGAGAACGTCCTCCCTTTACAAAGTGAACTGAGTAGCGATCAGACCTTCAACTCCTCTGGTAAAACATGTGGCTGCATTTGGGACATTTTCCAGCCTGCTCTCCTGCACAACCACAGCACCATCAACCCTCCAAAGCGGCTTCCCTCTCCCATTCTCCTTCTGCTCCTCCCCCAGCCCACTTCTCCTCCCCCACATGCCCACACCCTCCCTGATTGGCCCAGCATCCAGGAAGTACTCTTAGCCGGGAGTCCCAGGGCAGCCTTGCCCAGGCAGCCGGCTAAGGGCTCAGGCAAATGACCCTCCTTTGGCTCCTCAACCACCTGTGTGCCTGTTCACCCTGGGCACCTTAGTCAAGCCATTACACCAATACCTGCCTGAACCAACCATCACGTAAGAGATGGCAATTTGGGCACACCGTCAAGGCTGTGTTTCTGAAATCTTGTCACTACCTTGAATCTAGGTGCACCCTGAATATTGCCACTGTTTGATTTGTACTGCCCCCCCTGAATATAGCTGCAGTCTGAGCATATCCACCCTTTCAATTCAAGCTGTGCTCTAAATGCTGTCACTGTGTTGAATGCAGCAGAATTCTGACTATAGCCACTGTTTTAAATCTATCTGTGCTTGAAGACTGCCATTGGTGAATCTAGCTGCATTTTGAGGGTAGCCACTGTTTTAAATCTATCTGCGCTCTGAATATTGCCACTGTGTAAAATCTAACTGCATTTAGAGTGTAGCCACTGTTTTAACTCTAGCAGTGCTTTGAATATTGGCACTGTGTTGAATGTAGCTGCATTCAGAGTATAGTGTGATGATTCCAATGGAGTCATCACAGATCTCCCGGCGGTGCCCTTCTCCCATGTGGCCAGGGGACGGCAGCCACTACCTGATCCTGACCTTGGGGGTGGCTATATGAGGGAGGATCACATAGGAGGATGTTAGAATGGATTTCTAAACTTTGCTCTGGTGAACGGATGTTTAGGAGGCCACCCTTGTTAGTGAAACAGGGAACACATCTGGGAAGATAGCCAGATAAATTTACAGTAGCTTGGAGAGCAGTCAAGGCTAAGTCACATGATGAGTGGGGGTGATATGAGGTCTTTGATGAGCACACACAGTTAGAAACCAAGAATTACCCTTAGACAGTAGTATTTCAAAAATACACAACTTATTAGGCCCACGGACAAAGACAAGTGAATAATGAAAAGCACAGTAAAATCACCATTCAAACATCATACTATGTAAAATATATACAATCACTTTTGATCAATGTGGTAAAGTGCGGAAATCCTGCCAAAACCTTCAGGGGAAAGGGTAGGCAAACAATCACATTGGCAAACTTCAGAAATGGATAAGCCTATCTTTAAAAGTCCAGCACTATGATCATTGGAGCCTTGTGCTCAATGTTAGATGTACACATAAAAGCACTCGGTCATGCGTAAAGATGCAAAGTACAACATTCAAGGAACTGGTAAAGTTAGAGAGAGGATTCTGAAGTGTAGAATACAGGTTCTGAGAGTCGGGGGAGGATCTGCTGTGGAGAACCAAGCTATTCTAATCATTCGGAAGGCTTTAGGAAATGGAGGCCCCCCAAGGAGAGGACAACAAGGGGTCAGTTGTGCGTAAAAATGCAATGGATGAACTAGGGGCTGCTGGTAAGTGGTTTAACTACTCACCAGCCTTAGCTCACTCCGGGGCCAAACTTGGCAGGTATGGAGAGGGTTGCCTGGAGTACGAGTTCCCACCCTTGGTTCAACTTCAAAGTGCACAGGTTCTGCAGGTGCAGATCTGGTTCCAGTGTACAGTAGGAGCTGTATCCCTCATCTCCAATGCAGGACAAAGAAAGCACCAATGCAGCTCGTCTCAGGAATCTTGAAGAAAGGCAGGAAAGTCACCAGCAACGACCGTCACTGTAGCACAGTGATGCAGGGGCACCCAACTCTCGTGGTCTGATGCATGCCTTTCTCTCGTGGTCCAAAGCAACTGGGACAGTGAAATTTGTCAAGAAGGTGCTTTGCTTTGCGGTGCAAGCTAGGATACCTCCAAAGCTTGAGGCAAAGATCAATAGGACAATGCTCCTGCATGGGTGCCAAGGTTTGAGACGGACAGTCCACTGGATGGCCCAGGGACACTTCAGAGAAAGCTCTTTTGCATGGAAACCAGGAGGCATCGAGACTGATTGGTCCCACTACGCAAAGGGGTTGACGCACCCTTACAGGTCTTAGGAGATTGAGCGCAAATTAGGGCATTACTGAATGTCAGAAGTCTCACGGTGCCAACCGTCTTCTGTGAGGTTCTGGATAGTCCTTAGGTCTGCTCGGCTCTTCTGGATACTTGGTCCTTGTACAGGTCAATTCAGACCTGTTGCTGATCTGCAGATATGCAGTTTGGACCCCTCCTCATATTCACAAGTCCAGTGAATTTGTGCACACAGCTGGCCAATGAGGCGATCTACCCCACTCATGCACACAAGCAGTGGTCCAATCAGGGACCACTGTGGCTCTCATGCTGTCATGCACATAAAACATCCTGGCACCAGTAGTGTGGATTGGGATGAGACAGTCCCAGCCCACTTCCTGGGTACCTACACATGTGACCTGCAGTAGACCGCAAAAGACACAGCTTTTGCGGACAACTGCATGACCAAATAAGGTGTCCCTGGGTCACAAAGTACAGGGAGAAGGCAAGCGGACAAAATGGCCAAGGAGAAGACAAAAGAGCTTGTAGCATGGCCATGATGGACACTAGCCACAGTCATGAGCCAAATGCGATAAGCGTGTTATGGCTCAATAAAAAGATATAAAAGTACATGAAAAAGTTTCTGCTGCCACCAGTCTACTCCTAGGCACATTTTCCAGTTACCAGAAAATCCTCAGTGGATGACTAGGGCCTGAAAATGCAAGGACCCTGTTGCACGGTACAGTAATGAAATACAGTTGCCATAAATTGTAACAAAGTTGAAAGACAAAGAGAAACAAAGTCTGAAGGATGTGTCAGTTTCCCCATTCCGATGAGTGAAATCCCAGTGGAGTGCATCTGAAGGCTGTGCTACACTGGCAAAAGTCAGGACAGGTGGATGTAACTAAATCAAAAGGTATGTGTCTCCACAATTGTAGAGGTAAAATAGCAGTTAAAAAGGGACAGTGAGCTAAAGACTTATGACCTTAACACATAAAGCTCCAATACAACACATTTGGCTTATGAAGTACCTCTATGCAAATTCCCTAAGAAGAACTATTTAATGCTATATGTCCAATGACAGGCATGGACTTCAACTCCCAGAATCACTCAAGTACTGAGACGAAGAGGATGAAGGTGTTTGTACAAGGTAACAAAGGTTTGAAGCTCAATATGCAGTCTAGTTGTTTTCCCTAATCACTTGTGCGTGGGACTTTTAAAGATGGCAACTAATCTACTGAGTGTGGCAGTGCACAAGAAGACGTTGGTGCCTTTTCTTTCTTTCTTTTAAATATGAAACGCTTCACGAATGTGCGTCTCATCCTTGCGCACGGGCCATGCTAATCTTCTCTGTAACCTTCCAATTTTAGTATATGTGCTGCCGAAGCAAGCACAAGACGTTGGTTCCTATGCACAGGCTCACAAATGCAAAAGATATGTACCGGTGTGGCGGAGCAGAGGAGGCTACCGAGATAGAGGAGAAATGAAGTGCACGAGCAGGAAGTTTATTGTAGATGCTGTGTACCGCAAGAGAGTTCCTGGGTGGTGCTCAGTAGCTCGAAGAGGCAGCATTCTCCATGCTGGGACCTGAATGCAAGCAGGCATGTGATCGAGGAACCGCAAAGGAAGCGGAAGCAGGTGAAAAAGCCACGCTGCAGAAGGACAAACTGAACCGGAAATGCTGAAGAGAACCAGTTAGTTGTGCCAAAGACAATGGGGCCCTAAGGTGTTCTGTGGAACGCGCCGATGAATGTGACACCATTGTTAAAACTACAAAAAGATTGTTTGAATGCAGAAAAGGCAAAGTACAGACCCCACTGAGCTACAAATGTGTGGGATGCAAGTGTAGTGCAAAGCTTCAACAAACATTACCACTTACATATATACCAAGCCAAAATCAGTATATGCAGTCTTGGTGATAGAGGAACTGTGAAACACATGAGAAGTCCTTGCAAAGGAAAGGTACAAGGCAAGTGAAACACATGAGAAGTCCTGTCAAGAGAAGGAAACCAGGCAATTGAAACATATGAGAAGTCCTGGCAAGGGAGAGAAACCAGGCTATTGAATCACATAAGAAATCTTGGCAGGAGAGCATACCAGGCAAGTGAAAACCTCAAGAGCCCTGGCAGGAGAGTACACCAGGCAGTTGGAATTGCATAAAGAGTCCTGGCAGTAGAGTACACCAGGCAGTTGGAATTGCATAAAAGGTCCTGGCAGAGGAGTATACCAGGCACGTTGTAAAGCTACCAGAAATACTACAGAAAGACAGTGTTTTCTAAACAAAGGAGACATTTGTGTTAAAGAAAGACTGTTATAGAACGTGTCGCCTCAGCAGGAACCTTGTGAATCAAGGAGACACACAAAGGAACTGATAGTAAAAGAGACCATTGCCATCCTACTTAAAAATCCAGGGGAAGGAGACCACCCTCTCCAATTGCAACAAGGTGATTTTGTCTTTGTGCTGAACTTTGTCCACAGATGGAGTAAGCCACGATATAACAGTCCATACATGGTCGTTTATGCCAGTGAAGGAATTGTGGTATTGGGTACACATCTCGGATGTCCAAAAGGCTCCCCAAAGGCTCCCCATAAAGCACCTCCTTCACCTGGTTCTCTATCTGTGCCATGAAGTAATTGCCTATTGCTCTTCACACTGATTCTACTATTTTTATACAAACCGCTTTTACATACCTCTTTAATTACTAAGTTTAGACTTATCATATATATCTTTTCTATCTTTTCTATCTCAACTCCATCAGAGTGATTTAAGTTTTTTGAAGAATGTGTATTGTTTTTCTTGGAATGTTTATCTATTGGTATCGAGCTATTGTTACTGTATTGATTAATATGAAGAATTATATGATGAATTATAGGCATAATTATATGAATGCTGCATGTTAACCCGTTCTTCTCGCCCCCTGCAGACGTCTCATCACAAGTGTCATCATAAGCGTTGTATAATTATTGTACTGTTTTGTATCTTTGTTGCTTTTCTTGCAGGTCTGTGTATATATTCACCAGAAAAGGTTATGTGGGTAGGTCATATAAATGGGGTTGTACTATTAAACATTATGATTTTGGTTTTGTTGATTTTTCTACGTATGGTACTGGTTATAGTGGGGTGGTTCCAAGAAATGTATTACATGCGACACAAACACAGGTAGTGGAGACAGCAACATGACACTGGAGGTCTCGAGTAATAAGAGGGGTTGAGAAGGAAACAGAGTATGATCAGCATAAAGGGGTCGTACTTGATACAATGGCTGATGTGCACAATCCATAGTTTACTAATCTATGGTATAGTTGAATGTACTCATTGGGGAAACAGCGGTCAAATGGGAGCAGCTATGTCTGCTCTCTCATCCCCCACACATTAGGGGCACCTAAAATGTTAATACTGCACGATTTGGCACTGTACCGAGTTTGTAGTAAGTTTCAGGGGCACGACGTACATGTTGTGCTGATGGATAAAGACAAAGAAAAATGTGTGAAGACTGGAAAAGCCCTGGGGTGCCAAGTGTGCACACTGCTAAGAATCAATAACTGTTGTAGGGATCTAACAGATAGGAGCAGGTGGTAGTCAGCTGCACAGCCAGGGGGCTAGTGGGGCTCAAAGAAGAAGTAATATCAACCATAATCAAGAACTGTCTTCCTATATTCTCCAAGTAGCTCTCAAAATTAACATGGATCGAAGCCATAGAAGTTCCAGTGAAAGTGCAAATAGTGGATGAATATGAATTCTGTTTTGAGGGCATGGAACTGATCCAGTGTGAACCAACAGCAAATGTGATAAGACATTGTTTATCTCTGATTTCAGCAAGGGTACAGCAGCCCTCATGGATGTCTTCTGGGTGTGCCGTCAGATGGAATATTTGTCTCTGCCACCATCATGGAGAGGCACATGTTCATGAACAACCTTGCATTCAGCCATCCTCGTGGTTGCTGACGCCCACCTGACCATAGCACCCAGGTCTGTCACAGAAGCATTCAAACGGCCCCAATCCCAACCCCCACAAGGGAAGAGAAAGAAGTGCACACTGAGAAAATGGTAGAAGAGATATAATTATTTGTCTGAAGATTCTGCAAAGCTGATGAAAGAAATCCTAGATAAATACAGTTTGTATACCTAAACAGAGATGTTCTTCTCCTCCCTCCTGCTACCAGGGGTGCAGGTTGCAGCCAACGCCAAGTGGCTACAGATTGTGCGGTGGGAGATGATCCAGTTGAAGAATGATATGGAGCAGGGGCTGAATACGATCAAGACTGGGTTGTATCCGATCCAGAACTGGTATGTTCTCAATCTATTGACAGTCATGGAATGGGCCATGTGCAAACGTCCCCCAAACGATGCAGAAAATGGGTCCCTGTCACACATCATAGGGGCCCATCACCAGCTATAGAGCAGCATGGAAACTCAAACAGGAGTAGAAGCGGAATATTGGTTTGATATATTGTTCTCCTGGGCACCAACATGGCTTGGAGCAGTGGTGAAGATATTGGTCCCTATCATGGTGCTCTTGCTGGTGATGTTCTACACGGGCCAAATTATACTCCGTTGCTGCATAAATACACTCCCGAACAGTGCCATGATGATTGTCTCGATAGGTGCATGTAGAACTCCTCCTAGTAGAAATAATACGCCCAATCAAATAGAGGATTTGAAATAGCAACGCATGGTGAGAATAGAACGACCTATAGATCCCCTTGGTACCTTGAATTCACCCCACCGACCCAGCAAATTATGTGGGACACTGGGTCAATCTAGCAAGTGATGGGGACTGTATTTACCTCACATGTAGCCCTTAGAGGTATGCCCAGGAAGGGGGGAGGTTGCATCTTGAGTGCAGGGTGTGGGTACCCAAAGATGATGATCACAGGGCAAGAAAAGCAGCAGGGTTAGTTAATGGAGGATTAACTAAAGAGGGAATGTTGGGATGCATGTACAAGATCCATGTCCCTCCAAACATTTTACAATGAGGAATATACAACTGCAGGGGGTTGGAGGACACAATGCAAGAATAACAAATCTAGTGTTGAGATTTTAAAGTGTCTCTTGTACTACATGGGATTACCAATAAAGATCTTAGACCAAATAACCAAACAGACTCAAAGAATATGGCAAAGTACTACTTTATTCTCAGTTTAATAAAGCAGGGCAAAACTGGCAGACATCAGACTGTTGCTTGCACACTCACACACACACTTGATTACACAGAGGTCTTATACCCCGATATGCATCATCTATGACATCATTCTATGTGGCAAACTGTAAAACCTATCAATGGGATGGATTGGTTATGGGAACATATCTACTTATAGAATACATATGAGTTAGTACACCATTGGCTGTCTCGTATCTGTAAGACAAGCCTCGATCTATTCCTCTAAATATGTATAATACTAATTATTGCGGACAAAATGGCAGTAAATTGGTCTATGCAGCATTGTATAGCAGATTTCCCTATAGACCCAACCTTGGCCTTTCGACTCGGGCATCAGCACGTAAGCGAAACGAAACCCAGGTGCTTGAGCCACATAATATAACTCCCCACTTTCCCAATTAGTCATCATCTCTCATCAGTCTGGCCATAAGCCAAGATTTTCCACCTGTAGTTGGCCTTGTTACCTGCTCTCTTTTCTGGGACATTCAAGAGAGTGCAAGCACATCACTATCTTCATCCACAGCTTAATGAATAGCCCTTGATTTTCACTTCCGAATCCCGTGTGAGGAGACCTCAAATGTGTCCATTTTGACCTCTTATTTACTGCTATTTGATTCAATTATACTGGGTGTCATTGCTCCTCTGGCATCTAGAGACTTACTCACTCTATCTTGCATAGACTTTATACACTTTTACTTGTCCAATACCTGGCTCTTTCAGATGTGTATGTCTTCTTTAATCTAATAGAAATATGTCTTATGCCCATGACTTATGCGTCTGCCTCCTTTGGTGTCTTGTAGCTATTCCTTAAAAATAGCATCCTTGATCCCAGACCAACACAGACTCCCCTTTGTTTTGCACACAAAGGTGGTTTCCATTGCCTCCTGACTGTGCACCCCTGGTCTGTCTCTGAGGTAGCAGAATATCATATTTACACAAGCCAATGTCCATTTTCCTATCATGGCCATCCTTGCCATGTTATATTTCCCTCTACAGCAAACTTCTATATGTCTTAATTACCTTGCGTTGCTTCATATTTACACTTATTGGTCAGCAAGTTACTTTATCTTCTTTGCATATATGATCACTTCATCATTTCATACACGTTTCTCTTGTCACTTCAGTTACATTAGCACTCTTATGTATTTTCATATCGCTTCAGTATGTCTTCATACATCTTCTTCATGACATCACTCTGTCCTCATCAGATTTCACTCATCGCTCCATGATGTCCATTGGTGTGTGTTGACATCCTTCCATGCAATATCCTTCCATACTCTCAGTACAAGGATACATTCTATATGGTTGTCTCATATGCTCAATGCGGTATAGGCATAACACGTTGGGTCCTGTATAGGGCCCTTCTCCTGCTGTTCCAGTATGACGGTGGTGAGGATCTGGGAGTTAAGGAACACACATCCACCTGCTCCTCTACAGTGTTTTTAAATAGTCATGGAAACATAGATAGCCCCCAGCATAGGGCATTAGTAATATAAAAGTATATGAGGTAAAATGTAGTGTAAAAGGTATTATGTCAAAATACCTTTTTCAAAATACAGGAAAAAAAATCAATTTAGAAAGACGTCTCTGTGTCTTTTCTAAATCAAACTGTCATGCCCCTGCCGCACATGAGTGCACGCATGGGCTGACAAGCGTGGGAGTGTCAGGTAAGTGAATGTGCAGCTGTGTGTGTGTGTCTGTGTGTGTGCGTGTATGAGTGTGTATGAGTGTGTAGTAAGTATGTGTTGTTCTGGGAAGGTGGTGGTGGGTGGGGAAAAATCACTTTCCCATCCCAAGCCCCAGCATGGAAACCGCGCGTAGAGGCTGACAGACCGAACACATAAAATCCAATGGTCTCATGTTGCAGGCAGGCGAAACCCGAAAGGAATATGAATGGCTACACACATACAGGGTTACACCTATCCTGAAAGACTAGCCCTTGGGAGATGGGGCAGAGGTTTTGAGCTGCCGTTGGTCCGGTCTGAGTTAGGAGCTTAGCACCCCCCAGAATAACAACCATCCCTATTAAACTGCAGATGCCCACAAACAAGATCCCTAAATCTTTCAGAATGTGACTGATTAGTGGGGTCTGCAAGAGGCCCAGGAGGAGCTCCCAGGAGGGGCAGCCAACAAGGGGTGAGGCAGGAGTGAAACATCCTGTGATTCACACTATGAGGAGTCTGGGATCAAGAGAAGCTCTTATATATTCTAATGGGCCAATTTGACATAGAGAGTATGCGCTGAGCTCATGTTAACGACCAGGTGCCATGCCCGCAGACAGGGTACCATATCACGTAACCCTTCAAACAAGTAGCTGGGAACTAAGGTGATGGAGTAGAAGATCACGTGTTAGAGGGCCAGGGTAGTTTTAGATATGGCCAATCGCTCAAGGGACTATAGGAGTCTTGTAGTATGTATATGGGTGGTATATAGGTGGTAGCCAATGAGAGTAGTGGGATAACAATGTATACTGGTTGCGTCAAGAGTGACAATTATTTGGGGTAGTCATTGAATTAACCGAGAGAGCAAGCTCCAACGCAGCTGGGTTCTACGGCACCCTATGTCAATTTTTTCCCTTTTGTATAAAAAATAAATATTGTTTTCCTTACAAAGAGGTGCACCAAGCTTTTTTCCTTAGAGGATTGTTTTTCTTTGGCATGGTTGTATGGAGCTTTACATTACTGCATCAGTGTTGTCTGACTCTTTCATGATGTGTTCCATTATACCAATAGAAGGGCCAGAGACCCTTTATGTTACGGGGGAGGCAATCTCAGATTGGTACAGTTGGTGTACTGTGTGGTGTATCACCTGGTTTATGAAAAGATAGAGAATTGGTAGGTTTCTATAAGGGGTATGTGCAAATGCCATGCTAGCTGTATTCTGACATTACCAGTGTCCATGCTAGGTCCAGTTGTTTTACTGTTTTCTATCAACAGAACAGGGACACGGATGGACAATGACATGATGTATGGGTGGCATGCATATGAGGCACCTTCCATGTTACTGACCTATTTTTTTTTTATTGTTGTTTGGCAAAATAAAATTGCCTTTAACAAAGTCAAGAAAGCAAAAGACATACAAAGATTTAAAACATTATAAAATTCATCACTTAATAAACACATTAAGAATGGTCAAGAGATTCATGCCATGTGTTTTATCCAGAGTATGGGCCCAATCCTATTGACACAACAGTAATTTGACCTTTTCAGGATTGGTTATCAGGTCATGGGCCCAATCCTATTGACACAACAGTAATTTAACCTTTACAACGTTGGTTATCAGGTCATCAGTAGTTTTATGTGTCTCTCTCAACAATCTCTGACTATAATCAGTAAAAAAATGGAATAATCAGTAGTCCCGCTCCAATATCAGCAAGGTTTCCAGCACCCAGAAGAAGTGGATTTCTATTCCACAGATGATGTTTGAAATTACCTTATCCTCAAAAAACGTTTAAATCGGGATCAATTCAAATCTACCAAATCTAGCATCTAGCCTAATTGTCTGATTTGCCAGTGCAGAAACACGTGCACCCAGCCAGTCTATTATTTGTAATTTATGATGTTTGGAAATAATGGGAAAACAGAGGTAGATAACACTGTCAACTCTTTCAAGAAGCTCATTTAAAACAGACCATTTAAAGGCGGACTGGCACTTCTTTAAGGTGAATTGCTTGTCTTTATTTTCATTGGATTCATTTTAAGGGAGTGGACGGTAGCACAATCATTAAAAGGTTTTAAATGTTGTTTCAATCTAATCTCAGACCAGTTGAATAATAGAAAGTAGGGTGCGCAACTTAGCCATATGACGTTCAGCTTATCTAGTTTAGGAGAGGCTAGGGTACCTGGCATAAGGAAATCTCCTATGTCTGCCATATAAAAGTTGAAAAGGCAGGGGGTAAGGACGCACCTCTGTTTGCCCCTAGATGTTGTAATGTTTGTTGATAAACCCCCATCAGCATTTAACCTTACCTTAACTACTGTTTGTTCGTGAAGACCGATTATTAGATGCACTAGACCTTAGGTAAGCCCCCTTCTCTGCAATTTTTTCAAAGTCATTTTCTATCTATCGTTTCAAAGGCGGCAGAAGTCGATAGTGACAATAAAAATAGACTTATATTTTCTGCACCAAGCTAGCGTTTCTACACACTTCAACCCTTGACCTTTGAGAGTGGTGTTCGTATGCTTGAGAAAGCCTATCTGACATGTGTGAAGTCTACCACACTGCGCTGCCCATGACTCCAGATGACCAAGAATCAGTGCAGCAAAGACTTTGCTGCCTGCATCCACTATAGATATTGTTCGAAAATGTTTTTGGTCACACCTTCGTCCTGTAAGTGACTTCAATTCAGAACTCCAACTAAGTCAATGCCTAGTCTGGGATGCCCAACGGAAGTCCTTATTTATATATTTTTATGACAAGTTCATAAATATGGATGATGAACCCTTATATAACGCCCCTCTCCTAGAATCCCCCTGACCTCACTGAGCCAAGAAGTAGGTTTGTTTTGCAAATTAAAAACGTTTATTGGAAAAATGAAACAATATATATATCACACTTTTATGAATAAATTAGTATTTGATAGCACACTTATGAATATGACAGTGATCAACAATGGATAATATTACATTAGCACACTTCTTCAATTACTTAGGCATTGGTATAGAAAGGATAAGGTAGCAGAGAATACTTTTATGGTTTCAAGGAAAATCAATGATGGAAAGAATGCAGCACAGAAATAAACTGATATGGTTTCAACAAGAGATAATTTGATCACTTTTCCCCTTGTGGCAATTCACTCCTCCCCCTGATGACATATAAAGAGATGGAAAGAAGAGCACACAGTTCTCAGGAATACAATCAAAATGCAATTCAAATTCCAGTTCCCCCCTAGCAACCCTAGAACAATCGGTATGCTTTTAAACAGGCAAAAATACTTGTAAATGTGATTTGCAATGAAGTGAAAAATATGCTAAAAATGATTTTAATTTCCTATAGGAGATTCAGGGTAGGTGATAGCTACTTTGAATTATTTCAGGTCAACACTAGCAATGATTCAGGAATGATTATCAGAGTGAAAACCAATTTCAGCAGTGGAAAGCAAGAAGCAGCTATTTTTACAAGTGGTGAAATTGAGCCAGTTTGCAATTCGCTGCACTTTTTTCCAGTGCGTCGATCGCGATTATGGAAAAACTATAAGGAGTTGGGATGTCGCATTAGGTTTGTTGGAAAGCTTAGGTTCTTAGCTTTAAAATGAAAGTTAAATCTCGCTTCATACGGTTCAAAAGATACAGATGTTTTTGTGGAGGTAGATTTTCAGAATGAAGTCAAGATTTCAGAATTAAAATTTCGCTTTCACAGCTTTGAAATCACAGAATGGACACACGATTTCTTATGCAGATCTGGCTAGGTGGAAATGGGTTGAATTAGATTATTTTAAACTAAGAGATTGGTTCTGCACAGTTCTGGCTGGATACTCACACTATAAATTTGAAATAGGCCATCAAGATCTGGTCAACAGGTTTAGACTGGACTTCTGGTAGGTGGTTCTGAAGTCACAGCTATCTGGGTCAGCTCCACTCTGCTGGTCTGGATCTCTGGTTCTGCCAAAAGTCCTTGGCACTGCACAGCGGACTGGTCTGGTCTGCTATCAGCACTGCACAGCGGTCTGGTCTGGTCTGCTATCGGCGCTGCACAGCTGTCTGGTCTGGGTCTGACGGGTTCTGGATACAGCTCTGCTTTCTCTGGATCTCGGTTCTGGCATGGGTTCTGGGCCAGAAGCGAAAAGCACAGCCCGGCTGTTGAATAGTTGTTAGGTTGCTGGATTCTGAGGCCTGCTGAGAAGGATTCAGCTTTTGGTTCAGGCCTCTCTGGTTCAGGTTCTGGAGTCTATCTGGAGTCTATGGTCCTTCTGGAAATTGTCTGGTCCGGCGCAGTGCTGCGCAGGAAAGTGGAAAGAGCAGTCCCTATCTAGCTTTCAGTGGTTATTTTTATGTCTTTTGAAAGTGGGTGGAAGGCTGACTTTCTATGCCCAACCCACTAAGGGTTCTGATAGGTTAAAGGATTTACTGTCCTCTGATTGGAGGACGGAGTAGTGAGTCATCCTGTGTCATCAGGTATCATTTGTATGACTTTAACGAAAGAACACTCCCCTTTGGTTTCTTATAGAAAATCAATTTTACCCAAAACACATATTTCCCAGATACACAAGTTGTTGAAATTACATTTACACATCACAGATTGCTTAAGGTACAGTCCGGTTCAAAGCACATGTTTCTACGAGCTTGGGTTCAGAAACGACAACATTTTGCACTTTTAGTGGGTTTCACCATATTGGTTTTTCATTAAATCTTCCACGGAGGTACACCCCCTCTCTGTACATATTACTGTAAGTTTGCATTGTCCTAGCATAAACACAGTGTCTACAATATCAATAAATCCAGGGTTTTGCCTCAGAACATCCCACAACGTCCAACTTTGTCTTCAACTGTGAGTGAATTTTTCATATTAAGAATCCCCAAATTGTACATTTCTGTCAGCCTGATACAATATTTTATAGCAATTTAATAAAACATACATTTGCTCTCAATTTAGTACACCCATTTGTTTGCCCCCACCCCCGGGAACTTGGCTTGACTCAGAGATCATGTGTCTTGCCTTCCCCAGAGCAGTGTTGACAGTTTACACCCAAAATCAGCATATTCTATTCAGTTGAAGGCATCCATTGTCTCTTTCCTCCAGGCTGCAGGGAAACTCTCCTCCCCTTTTAATCAACAGGACCCTGTGATATCCTGTACTGTTGGTGTAGGGCCTAAGAATTCTCATTGAGCAGCAAGCTCTTTGAAGTCTCAGCTAACTTAGGATGCTGTTTAGCTTCTGAAATACAGGTCTCCTGTCAGAATTCAGATCGCTAGCGCCGGTTAATGTCAAGCACCGGTATTGCAGCCATTTTTGACAACTGCCATACCAGTAAGCAGTCCTCAAATTATACGTTGTTCAAATATAGGTGCACTTCTGTGGACCTCAGATTCATGTAGATTCTTGCAGGAGAAGGATGTTGACCCCCTAACAAGTAGGTGGGACCTTTTTAGTGGTTCTGTGAGCCATGATTTTGGCAATTTTTGACATCAATTAAAACAGATTTTGACCAGCACTATATTCCTTTGCACTGATTTTGCTCTGTGTGCAGCCAAAGGATAGGGTCTGGCAATGGTCTCCTGTATTAACACTGACAGAGGCAAAAGTGGATGGTGGCCTATCTGTCAGGTTTTCACTGCGCATTATTGGATGATCTCTGGAGAGCAGCATGCTTTCCGGTGCCCATTATCATGTTTCCCATGTCAGTAATGCACAATGATGTGGTAGGGCTCGGATGCGTGGATGAAAACATCCCACAGTCCCTTTTTGTATATTGGTACTGTTGGGAAGGGGGGACGATCGTCCCGGACCCCCAAGATGTTTTGAATGAGGCAAAGGCCTGTAAGTGTACGATAGGGGCTCGAGGAGGGTACAGGTGGAGGGGGATGCTGCATGGGCCATTGATTCGGGAGGGTAGTGCATATTGTGAGTTTAGAACACAGTGGGAATCAGATGCCATTTTAGGTAATAGCAGCCATATTGAAATCGAGACCTGACGCTGCATTGCAGCCGGGACCGCAGGCCTAGGCCACAAACATGGCAATAAGTGTAAAATAGGTTGTATCATGGGCACTGGTGAGAAAGGCAAGAGCTGCAGAGATTAATCGACCTTTCATTGTCACATATTGCCAGCATTTTGTGTGCAAGAAAGAATGCACCCTGCAAGGCCACAAGGTGTTGAGAGCTCTAGTATCCACAAAAATGACTGCCAAAAAAAAAGAATGGTATTTCGAACAGCTGCACATTTTGAACAAATATACAATTTCATGCCACTGTAGCAAACAAGGGATATTGAGGGTTGTTTCGGTGTCCCCCGCACCCAATACAATAAAGTTTTGAAGAAAAATAAATAAATAAAAGGACCTTGCAGTGCCGCTGTCCATCCACGGAAGTGAAGGGAATAGGTGTTGCAGGGAGAAAGGTAGTCGGTGGCACACATTGAGGGGTGCCGCAAAAAGTTAAGTAAGAGGGTAGGTGTGGGGAGTGGGTTGCCAGTCATGTCAGAGGGATGAAAAACTGAAAGTTATTTTCATTCAAGTAACTTTCTTTTTTTCTCCATAGGACATTTCTCATTTAATTATTTCATGGACAACCAAGAGGTCCTATCAAAAAGTGATCCTATGAGAAGGAGGGCACGAGCCTCCGACCCCCCTCGGTCCCAGCTTTAAGTAATAGCACCCGCTGCCCACGTCCCAAGACCCCAGCATTCCAAGGTACCAGTCGGTCACAGACCACTGGCCGTAAAGCTGTTAGACCCCCAGAATTGATCAGAATAGAACAGAAAGCAGGGGCAGGCTACCTTCACCATGGGTCAAGTGATTTGTGCTGTGAGGCGCCAGGAGCGGCAAAACAACAAACCTAAAATGAGGTTGGGAAACTTTGGAAGGGCGCCGACGTGTCTGGAATAGGGTTAGGGTGACCTTGTAGTATCCTCTTAGCCCTTGTGTGCAGTACCAGGTGCACACTAGCTTAGAGATAAAGATTGTATTGTTTTTCTTCCCTGAACGAGCAAGTAATTGTAGTCTCCTTCCTGATGACATAAAAGTAGAAGCCCACACTGAAGAAGATGGAGAGACAGGGCTGGGATCAATGGACTGATATCCCTTATGGAGAAAGTAACATATGTATAGGGTCACGCCAACAAGCGACCTGGATTTGTATCGTATTTCACTATGTCATTGATGATGCTGTATGCCTTTTTAAAGTATTGCTCATGCTGATTTTGGCAGAATGTTGCGCGGCTGTTGCATCTCTATTTTTGTGGAAATAAGCCTTGTTTCCCTTACACGAGGTGAGCTGGGCCTTTTTCCCTACTGGGTTGTATTTATTCTGGTGTGAGTGTTGAGGGGCTTGTCTACAGTACTATGTGCACAACCCATCATGATTCAGGAAATTGATTAGTTACTATGATCTGCTCAAATAAAATGGATAAAATAACCAACCACTCCCTTATTGCACCTTTGAACCAGAAGTTAGTCAATCTATTAGGACCGGTGCTGGAGAAGAGCTACTCTTACCAAGAATTACCTCAACAACCTCCTGATTTAATAGAATGTGATGAGCAAGATCCACAAAATATGGGTCGAAGGGCTTTTCAACACCTTCCAGAGCATTCATTGAAAAAACACTTGAGTAATGAGATACCCAGTCTGATTCTGAGACTGAATTAGATTGTAATTCAGACTGAGCTGTAACATCATTGTGTATCATCCTCCAAAATGCAGAGGAATCTTTGTTTTTCAATAACTGAAGAATGATTTCTACATCTTGTTGGTAGAGCAATGCCCTACAGCCCCTTAATCAGTTCTTGCAATCACTGACCTATGGGCAGGAAAGTAAATCATCATTCATGGCCAGGTACCGCAGGTATGGCAGACATTGTCCCTGTCTGCCCCACACAGCACCTAAGCTGACCTATCTCCTAACCATGCCATCCCGTATAGCAGCTGCCACGGCCCTCTGCTCAACAACGGCATCATGTGGGACAGGTGGTTGTGGTCTCGAATCTGAATATATATCTATATTCGCAGGCCACTTCTCAGGGCAATATTGCGCCGCATGGCACAGCTAACTATCATGTTGCATACGCTAAGCATGTGGTACAATACCACTCCAATGGCATTTTCCAGGCATCTATGATATGATATGATATGATATGGCATTTATAACGCACCTATAAAACAAGTGTTTCAAGGCGCGACAAGGCAAGGGAAGGGGGACATAGGGAAGACAGACAACTATCCTACTAGGCCAGGTGTCATTCAGATCACACAAGTGCATGGGAAGGGGGGAAGTGTAGGTGGGAAGGGGTAGGGGATAGTTCAGAACATGGGATAATAAAATAAATAACAAAAGTAAAAGTACGGCCAGCAGGTGGCAAGTGCAAGGGTAAGTGCAGACATCAGGTGTCAAGTGCTGGTAGCGGGCCTATAGGGATACAGAAAACAGTCCCCAAGTGCGGGGGTTGCCAGGAAGGCAGAGCAGGAGTGCGACTGGTGGGAGAGGGGACCTGGGCCCGAGATCAGAGGGTGGCCAGGTAACCAGTGCAGTTTCAGTATCAGCTAGGAAATCGTGACTTGAGAATCCCACACATACACTCAGTGGGATTCTGGGTGGATGTGTGTGCTGCTTTGTAACATTACTGCACACTAGTCACAGGATCTCTCTCAGGAGTCAGAATGTGTCTTCTCAGGGGATACCCACTGTCATCTGCATATGGGAGAGGCATCATGTGATGATACATGGTGTGAATGGACGTGCATCAAGTGTAGTCTGTCTTAACTTACCCAGCGATCAGGTCGCCATGTATTCTACAGAATCAAATTGTTCTGCAATGGAGGAGTGCTGGTAGATGAAGCGGTCTTGTCTAGGCAATGGTTATTTGGCATTCACATTTGTGATGATGTTTTCAGCATCACACATGATCTGTACATTAACTGAATGTCAGTTCCGCTGATTCCTGTATAGGTGGCCATCAACTGCCTCCAGTATGAGGTAAACATACATAAAGTCAATGGCTCCACACACCCCTGGGAGACCTTATTTGTGTGAGAATTCCAACAATATGGCAATCTTTGTGCATGCATCATGGGGCATTATGATATGTAACCTGGCCGATGTAAGGATCACTAGTAGACCTGGTGTATTGCCCTTGACTGGGAGGACTTTAAATGCCAGAGAGAGAAAGGGAGAAAGAAAGTATGAAGAAGGGGGCAAATTGACAGTGGCAAACAAAGAGTAATGGCTGATGTCTGCAAAAGGCAGTGGTAGGAGTGCAGGGAAGAGACCGGGCTGTTTTCGCTTGTTAGGTCTTTTCATGCTTTGCTAGGATTTCTAATGTTTTGTGGTGCTGTATCATACCCTAACCCTTGTCATGCACATGGCCATATGCAGCTTGATTGTTTGCTACCTTTGCTAACCTCTTCCCTATTCTACTTTTTGCCTTATATTATAATGCCTCCCGATGCCACATTCTGATTCTGCCCTCAGTGATTTAATCCCATTTACCATTGTAATTTTGCTCTTGCATGTCCCACTGTGATTTCTTCCCCTGGTGCCCGATGCACTTAGAGCCCTACCATGTTTTGCTTTCTGACGCCCAATGCAATTCAATGACTGGCTTCTAGATATCGCAGCTTGAATGCAGAGTTTTTCCTAAGGACTCGACCAGGACCCTTCCTTCTCTGGTTTCTGTGCTCTGAACTCATCTCAGGAGTACTTCTCACCTGGTGGGTACTTGGTATACACTGCTGCATGCTACCTATGTCTTCCTCTCTTCCCCCGTCACCCCCTCTCTTATAAAGGAACCAGTCACTGACAGAGTCACCAGCATTTCCAATTTCCCACAGATCATCTCCTCAAAAGCCCCTTGACAAAAGGGTGCCACTACTGAGACATTACCATGGCAACACCGGAAGAATGCACCCGGTTTCCCACCAGTCCTTCCAATAGTTACCCAGCACTCATCCTCTGTTCCTAAACACATTATATGGGCATACTAAATAAACAACAAACACATAACAACTGACTAACCCTCAAACAACAGAACACTGCACCTCTACAATCAACGTACATATCACAGATCCGGCAAATCCATCCTAACAACATGGGCACCCAAGGCTTCCCTGCCAATACACAAGCCTCTATGCTTTCTCCACATGACATCTAGAAACAGAACTGCTCCACATTGCCCACTAGGTCTGCATTAAGACTCTCCACCACTATGCTCATAAAAACCACATGGCCATTAATGTTGATGTTATTGCATGGTGATGGTATTAAGTGTTCTGCGTGTATTGATGGTACGAGTAATGTCTCTTGTTTAGGAGTCACATAAAATAATATTTTATCACATGAGCCAAACATCTTCATATGTATTTATTATTTATTTATTGTTCAGCGGCTCTAGCTGCAGCTTGCAAAGACAGGACATGCCTCACTCCCTCTCTGGGCAATGCCATTTATTTAAAGTTCCATGTTTTTTATATACTTTGAGTGATTGCCTACAAATCCCTTATAATAGATGTAACTAAGTGAAATACCAACAAAAAAAACACAAAATGACATTTCTATATGATCTAGCCGTGCCTCCTACCACGTCTGCTGCAAAACACACTTCTTGGTGTTGATTGGTGTGACCTGTGTGCTTCTTTGGTTGGATGGATCAAGTGCACTCTTTTCTGGGCTACTTGCTCCATATTTGAAAGACCCCAATGTTGAAGTTCATTTTTAGGAGCACATTCTGTGTTGTACTTTTTTTAATCAGGATTTTGTTGCATCTGTGCTCACTTTCTTTGGTCACTACCTCTTTACATGTGTCACCCCCACTGCAGATCTTTTGTGCCAATGTTGTGCTCCCTTTTTGAAATTGGCGCATCGTTGAGATGTTTTTATTTTTGAGATTCTGCCCTGTAGTCTTGATCTTTCACCACCAGACATGTATTGCTTTATGTTGAGGGAATACCCTTTCTGATTTGTTCTGAGAGTTTCAATTTAAGAGTGCTATTTTTGCCATGGGGTGTGACGATATGATATAATAGATTATTTATAATGTGCTTAATACCCAGAGGTTTCTAATTACAGACCCGGGGATTGAACCTGTGGTGCTCCGCGTCATCTTGCTTCCAAGGCGAGCACGTTGCCCCTGAGCTATCCTCCCGAGACAGGATGAGTATAATCTTCATGGTTCATAATTCCGGTGCCTGTAATACTGGCAAAATCCCCCATGGAGTCCATGAAATGGGGATTTACACCGGCTACCGCCACTTGTAATCCAACAGTAATACAGCCGGGCCAAGTGGAGGTAACAGTAATTCCATTTGGTGGTATCTCTGTAGATTTACCGCTGGGATACCAGCAAACTTGTATTGAGCCCGATTGTGCCATAATGTATTTTAATTATATCAAAGACACTCAAGGCGATTCAATATTGTTTGAAATTACTTGTGAAGATATTGGTGCAAAGGTTGATATGGGAAGCCAACCCACCCTGCATATCTCATAGCATCAGACTCCATGATAATCCTTTCAACACGTAATGTAACAGGACACATATTATTTTCAAATTCTCAAAAAACACTTTTAATTAAAAATATGACGCATAACAACAAACATTCTTTAAAATATAATGACATGACCACTGTCACTATTTATTATATAGCAATTCGTTAACCTAAACTCCATATAGCACCAAAGCCAATACATTAATATGTTTTGATCACAAACATCAAACAATCATGAAAGAATAATGTACAGCAAATAGGCAAGTTGTACTATGTTACCAGAGCGGTGAGGAACAATAGTAATTGTCTTCCATCAAAATGGGAGACTTGACAGAAGTGATGTCAATCCCATGGGGGTATAACGTATATTTTTCAATAGTAGCGGTCTATGCATTCTGCGGCTGTTACATAGAGTGGTGGTAAGAGATTGACTTTGGTTCCGCCTTTATTGTATTTACTCATGGTGTGGATTTTATTGTTAACTATAGGATTGGACCTCATGAGTTATTTGCTTGGCATTGGAGTTCTGGACCTTTTTTGAGACCTTGATTAAAATCACATCATTGGAATTTCACAATCTGTTGTAGGGTAATATTAATAATGTGAACTTTAGGATGTGAAGGGAAGACTTTCCCAGAATAGTATTCTCCTGGTGTTACCAGTTCTTTTTCATGATAAAGCATTTCTGACTAATTTCTGACTTACTTCTGACTCACTTTTCTCACATTACCCTCTCGCATATAGGAAAGAAACATTAACATATCATGGACTGAAATAAACCTGTAGCAAAAAATAAATGCCTTACACATAATGCACTTCTTTGCTACTTGATGTTACCTAGACACCATGAGACATTACTACAACAACAAAAATTAGGTCTGATTGCAATTTTAATAATATTGGTTGGTTTACAAAGGTAAATTGTTATAAGTCATGAGGGAAATAGCAGTGGTCAATACTGAACTGTATGGTGTCAAAGCTTCATCACTGATTAATGTACATTTTTATTAGTCTACATATTTTCTGACAAACTGTTTCTCACATGTTACGCTTAGTCTTCCTCAGGGCATTTTTAAACTCTGTGTTTTTCAGGCTATATATGATGGGGTTACACAGCGGAGTCAAAGCGATATATGACAGAGACACAAGTTTATTGTTTTTCATTGAATACGTTGAATACATTGACTTTGGTCGCATGTATGTGGAGCAGAGTGATCCGTAGAATAGAATGACCACAGTGAGGTGGGAGCCACATGTCGAGAAAGCCTTGCGTCTTCCATCCTTTGACTGGATTTTCAGGATTGCTGAGATGATTTTAACGTATGACATGACTGTAAAAGCAAAAGGTATTAGTCCAATAACAGTACCAATAAAGTAGTTTGTCATTTCAATACTGTGAGTGCTGCTACAGGAGAGCTTCATCAAGGCTGTCAAATCACAGAACAAGTGGTTGATAGTGTGGGACTCACAGTAAGAGAGTTTGGAATATTGTATAATAAGTGGAATTCCGTCTATGAGGCCAACTCCCCAGGTTCCAGCAGTCAGCCGGATGCATGCAGCTGTACTCATGATAGCCCCGTAATGTAAAGGAAAGCAGATCGCCACATACCGATCATAAGCCATGACTGTTAAGAGGATGGATTCAGTAGTCACCATGGTGATGAAAAGATATGCCTGCAGAAGGCATTCAGTGAGTGAAATACAGGTGCTCTCCAGAAAGAAGTTTGCCAGCATTTTTGGGAAAATGATTGTAGTGTAGGTGATGTCTAGGAATGACAGATTTGTGAGGAAGAAATACATAGGAGTGTGCAAATGGATGTTAGAATAGACAATTCCCATGATGAGAAGGTTACCAGCTAAAGTCACCATATAAAACAGCAATAAGGTAAAAAAAAGAGGGAATCTTAGCTGTGGAAAGTCATTAAATCCCACTATGAGGAAATCATTTCTTGAGGTCAGATTAGCTGCTCCCATCAGTGCAGCGATGCCCTTATCACAAGTTGGAATTGTAGGATAAACTGCAAATAAAAAGACATGATACTGTATGTCAGTATGCAATGCATGCCCTTAAAGGTATGGGAAAGGTATGGCTTGCTGATAGAAACATGTCACATATTTCCCATTGGAAGACAATTACGACATTCTGAAAGCACAAATGCAAACTATACCTGCTGCAATGCTTTTGAAACATGTGTTCATCATTATACCTTTTTACCAACCACACACATACTTGTGCTTAGTGCATTAGTACTGCAACCCATAGATGAGACTGCAGTATTTCTGTGACCGCTATAGTGGCATACCAAGAACACATTCCCATCAGCTTCAGGTGGTAATCAATGGAAGCGTAGCACCCCATACATATTACACTGCATCTATCTGTGGTTCTTTAGCTGTTTAACAGATCAAGTATTTACTTCAAAGTATTGTTCCTCAATTTAATAACTATGCCAACAGTTCCTCCAAAAAATAAGACAGGCCTTACAGCACCACCACCACCCCAGAAACCGCCTCTCTTCCAATATCTTTAATACTCGCAATTTTTGAAGGTCGCATTTTTGGGTTTGGCGCATTTTGGAGGTGTAAAGCATCAACATAACATCAAAACCATTGCTTTTGAGAAAAGCAAAAAAGATGGGGTTTTGGAATACAGAGTATGGTTTGCATGGCAACTGGCAAAGCTTTGATGCAATGGGCAAAGCACAATTTGTTACTTTTAAATGGCCTTCTGCCATTTAAACCAATGATTTTGGTGGTTTCATGCATTTGGCAAATGAGGAGTAATGTTTCAAATCATGCGTGCATGGCTTCAGCACGTAAGCATAGCCCTCTCCTGTCAGTCAGCACGTCCATATTGTGTGGTGGAGGGCCATCCGGTCCTCCATGGCAGAGCAAGGTGAGAGTACAAGCAGGTAAGTGTTTTTTATTTTTTATTTTATGTAATGTGTCTGTATGTATGTGTAAATACATACAGACACATTACCCGCCACCCAGGAGGACTGGATGGCCCTCTCTCTCCTTTGCGCTAAAAGCATAGACGTGGGGACTGACAGGAGTGGAGTCCTCTCCTGTTAGTTAGCACCTCCATATTGAGGAGCGATGGGTCATCCAGTTCTGTGTGATGGTGCATGGTGAGGGTGCGAGCCTGGAAGTTTTTATTTTTCTATTATGTAGCGTGTCTATGTGTTTGCACACATACATACAGACACATTACATAAAATACATTTTTTTAAATTTTTTTTATTGCTAGTATATAATCACCGAAGTGATTTTTACAAGAGGATGAAAAGAAGAACTTCAATTTTCAATTTCTTAAAAGTCTTTACAGAGTGTTTATAAGAAATCCAAAGTCAAGAGAAGCTGTAGCTAAGGAAGAATGAGCAAATTCAAAGTAAACTAAAATAAAGTCACAAGGCAAAGACGCAACCAGCCCTCCTGGTGAGTGGTCCATCCAACACCCAACCACGCATTTCACCCCTTGTGGTTGTGCTTAGGTGGGTCCGCACTGTCGAGCCTCCGAATCTGTATCTGAAAAGATTTGCTCCAAGATTTTGGTGGCTGCCATTGTCCAAGAGGGTCTCAAGCCTCCTCTTAGGCGATCCCACCAGAGTGCTTCGTCGACCAAGTAAGCTTGCTTTAAATGATGAAGCAGGTACGGCGATCTATATTTGTCTGTTCCTGGACACAATAGAAGAAGATGCCGTAATGTTTCGATTTGTTGGGTGTCATTACAAAAGCGGCAGACATTGGTCGAAGAGAGGCCTCTTATGTGCAAGATTTCGTTCGTAGGGAGCAAATTCAGCCTAGCATGGAGGATAGTATTCCGAGTTTTCCTGCTTGGATGTTTTATCAGAAATGGTTGGATTGTATTTAATTTTTTACATGTTGGAGGTAGGTTACTAGTCAGCTTGTACTCAGAGGCTTTGTCCAATGTGTTTATCCAATCCATTTCTTCTATGCGGGTTTTGGTTTTTGTTAGATTACCCAAAAGTTCTTCCATAGAGCTGCCACAGATTTCAAGCTGTGCTGTACACATTGCCTCCCATTTGGACAGAAGTGTGCTTGTACCTAAATTCATATCCGCCTGCACCAGTGAAAAGATTGTCGGGGAAGAAGGATCTTTGATCTTCCTGTATAACATAACAGAAGCCCTAGTTACTATTGACTCCAGAGATGAAAGAGACAGTTTGCGTCTTATCAGGGCTAACGGAGTGGAAGGCGGTAAGTTCAACACTGAGCGCCAGAAAAGGCTCTCCAGTCTGGACCACAGTGAGATAGGTAAAGATGGCATGGTATCCGCCCCATAGGTAATAGTTGGGATAACTTTGCCCCGATAGAATTTGAGCAGGGGCATCAATGAAAAGCGCCCAAGGGTTTTCATTTTTCCAAGAGATGTGGTTGCATCACTGAGTCTTTAGGTGTCGAGTCAATGAGAACCCCGAGAAATTTAATTTTGCTACTTGTTCAATTTTGTTTCCCGCCAAGAACCATGAATTGATCTTCTTCCTCTTGTGATTTTTTTCAAACACCATGATCTTTGTTTTTTGTTTGTTCACTTCTAGGTCTTTGGCAGCTGTGTATGTGCTCAGTGAAGTCAACTGGCGTTTTAGGCTAATTGGGGTCTGGTCGAGTTGGATAAGGTTGTCTGCGTACAAGAGTCTTGGGATCTTCTCCTTGCCTAATTCTGGAGGGAATGCTCGTGTTGTGGTTGATGTTTCTTTGTAGTCCCCAAAGTATGAGAGAAAGAGGGCCAGAGCTAAAGGGCAACACTTGTTTGACCCCTCTGCTAGTTGTTATAGCTGATGAAAGCAGACCACTGGTATTCAATCGCACCTGCACCATTGTAGCAGCATGTAGAGCTTTGATGGGATTCAAGATCTCCTGTGGACAATCCCAGTTGTTGAGTTTTTCCCAAAATTTCCTTCGATTGACTAAGTCAAAGGCCTGGGTGAGGTCTATGAATGCCAGGTACAAGTTCCTATTTGATTCTCAGGCTTTTGCTGAGAATAAAGATGTTAATGCTGGTTCCTACTCCTTTTTTGAACCCAGATTGTAGGGGGTCGTTACAGGGTGCGCTTTTCGCCCAATGATTGAAATGGTCCAACAAAAGGGATCAATAGACCTTCCCTATGACATCAAGGAGAGCCACTGGATGAAAGTTCCTCGGATCATCCTTCCTACCTTTTTTAAATATGGGGATGATGACCGCTGAGGTCCATGAAGGCGGGATTGTACTCAAGATCGTGCATTTTTGGAAGATCATACTCAATACGTTTGTCCAATCTTCTGGTGCAGATTTCAGGTTTTCATTGGATAGGCCATCGGTCCCCGGAGCCCTTGATTTCTTTAACTTAGAAATTTTACCCAGGATTTCAGTCTTATTAGAAAGGTCGACCCAAGGTTCTGTTGTCAGTGATGGTAAAGGCACATCACAAGAGTCAGGAGATCTGAACAATGTTGAGTAAAACCCAATCCATGTTGCTTCCGAGATGCAACATTGAGTCTGCTTCTTTGGCCCGTGGATTGATCAGTCTCCAAAACTCTCTGGAGTTCGATTTTTGGATTTGGTCTAACATAGCTTCGGAGTCCTGTTGATGTAATGTTAGACGATGGTGCCGTAGCCAGCTTTTGTAGACTCTTGTTGTCTCAATAACGTGTGATCTATTGGAGTGCGTGTTGTTTCTTGCAGCTGTCCTTCTTGCTCTGCGTAGTGTGTTTCGCTGTACCACCAAGAGGGCATCAAAATTGTGTACATGATGTAAATGCTCTGTGTTTTTCCCCTTCAAACCTTTCATCATGGCTCTGTAAGGTTCCGAAGGTGGTCTATAATCAACCTCTAAAACAGACTGGCTACGTCCATATGAAGTTGTGATCGCCCGGATGTTTGCCCGACTGACCCTTACCTCGTTGCCTTTGCCTTCTAGTTCAATCCTTCCCAAGTAATGAGCTGATAATGGTTTTGTAGTTGCCCATTTAATAGCCAGAAGATTGTGATCACTTTGGTTTGTGTGGTGCATGCTGAAATCTGTCAACTGAGCTAGAAGGAATTCAGAGGCAAAGATGTAATCTATAGCTCACATAAAATAATACAAATAATTTACCTGCTTGCAATCCTCACCATGCACTTTCCCACCACGGAGGACCCGATGGCCATCCCCTATCTACTCAACGTGGACACAATGACAGCTGTCAGTCATTATGTCTAAGTTGAGGAGTGGAGGTCTATCCGGTGACCGGAGGCCCTTCCCTTCTGCTGTAAAACATGGACACGCTAACTGATACCTATCAGTCAGAATGTTCACATTGCATGGAGGAGGGGAGGGCTGCCCAGTCCTCCTTGGTAGTGCATGTTTAGGGTGCTAGCAGCTTTGTGCTATTTTATGCAATCTGTGTGTGTATGTGCATATATGTATGTGTGTATGTTTGTGTGTTTTGTTTTTATGTATGTGCGCGTGCAAGGAATTGTTTGCATGTGAAGATGAAATTATTTTTTATATGTGAATGTGTGTGAAGGGGGACTGGGGCCCTATATTCAGCTGTCATTCCTTCCCCTGTTGTGCTGTAATTTCTTCCCCTTGCACTGTTATTCCTTCCCCGTTGTGCTGTTATTTCCTCTACCCTGTGCTGTGATGCATTCCCCCTGTGATGCCATTTCTTCCCCTTTGTACCATCATTAGTCCCCCTTGTGCTGTCACACTCTGCACTGTCATTCCCCAGCTTGTTGCTATTTTTCCTACCTGTGTGCTGTTATTCCTCCCCCTTGTGCTGTCATCCCTTGCCCCTTGCACTGTCATTCCTTACTTCCTCCTCCCCTGGTGTTCTCATTCCTTCCTCTCTTGTGTTATCATTCTGTTCCATCTTTGACCTCTCACTCTCTCCCCTTGCGCTGTCCTTTCTTCCCCCACTTCTGCTGTCACCCTTCCTGTGTACTGTCATTCCACTGTGCACTGTCATTCATTCCCCCTTGCACTGTCAGTCCTCCCCCTTTTGCTGTAATTCCTCCCCTTGTGCCATCATTCCTCCCCCTTGCACTGTCATTTCTCATTCCTTCCCCTATCCTAAAAATGTAATTCAATATTCAACTACAAATACTAAAACTATTGGCTTTGACAATGCTTGCTTGGTTTGCCGTTCGCCTCTTCAAGCCCAGGCAATTAAAGTGACTGCCTAAAACATCTCTGATCTGCTTTACTTGGGAACATGTCTGACGTAATAACTCCTTTGACAGGGATCTCATTTGACTTTTCTGGAGTTGCCAAATCGACCAAATCTTCTAGGAAGTAAACTCTTTTTGGTGGTCGGAAGCCATTCAGTTTGCAGCGCAATGTGAATGGCTCCCTGCCAACAAATGTTTAGCATTTCTGGCAGGGTTTAATTGCAATTGCAGCATGGCGGGCAGCGTGTACAATGGATCACTATGGGGTCTGCCTGCTTTATGCTGGTACCAGCATCTTAGCTCACACTTCCACTTCGCCTAGGATTGTGTGTCCTGGCACAAATCATTTCTCAGTGAACGCACTTTGAAAGTCTTTATCAATAGCTCAATAGCTCAATGGTGGACCCTGGGTGTTCTCCAAGGCTCCTGCTTTTCACCCACCCTTTACAAAACCTACACGAAACTCCTATATGACATCCCAGACTCCCTTGGTATCATCTACACTAACTTTGCAGATGACACCCAATATCTCGTCCCCATCACTGGCAGTCACACTGGTGGCACGGTTACCATAAACAGTGTCTACAGCACCATTCAAAACTGGATGGCCACCCACAATCTCTGCCTCAATGATGATAAAACAGCTACTCATTGTTGGCTCCCCGTACTGCCTCGACCCGGTCTATTCTTCATTTCCCATCGATGGCACTGCCATACCAGTCCTCAAGCAGGTCGAAATGTTGGGATATTCCTGGACGCAGAGCTATCCATGACCCATCATATTAAAGTCATTGCCTCATCTACAGCCTGCATCTCCAAACTCATGTCCCTGGGTAGACATTTTCTTTCACCAAGTAATTGTCTCTCGCTGGCCAGAGCAATTATACTTAGAAAATTGGACTCCTGTAAGGTCTCTTTATGGGCACGTCAGCAACTAACCTGGCAAGCTCCAACCCCTCCAGAATAAAGCCCTGCACGCTGCATTGGGTCTTCGTTGCTCTGACCACATCACAGCTACACAGCGTAAGGCCCACTGTCTCCACATTAAATTGTGCATCGACTTTAAAACTTTGGCCATTGCGCACCGCTGCATCAACAAAGAAGCCCCCTCTCTATCTGAATGACAGCACCGCCAATGGACATCTGGCGCGCTCACTCCGATCTTCCAGCAACCATTCTCTTGTCACCCTTTTCTTTTCAAACATGCCAGAGCAGGAGGTGTCAGCTTGTGTGTCACAGCCCCCACCCTTTGGAACGCATTACCACCTAGCATCCGAAACTAAAGCTCCTACACGGCCTTCAAGAGACTTGTGAAAACCTGGCTTTTTAACAAATATGACTAACTCTAACCTGTAACTTGAAGCTGCTACATGTCTCCCTCTTACCCACCTTTACAAATGTTACACAAATGCAATAAATAAAATAAATAAGGGACACAGCACATGTAACGCCCCATGTATATTCAAATCTTCAGCAAACATATTTCGTATAGAATAATATTTGCCTAAATCTCAAGTTGCAGTTCAGGCTTGCGGCAGGCTACAGTGTGGACAATATTGGAGTCTGCATTGGCTGTGAATGCTGCACGTCATTCTCTGTCTGCTTTGAATTTTACAAATCATACTTTGACAATCATTATTTTTGGAGGTGGATTAATATTTCCTTTATGTTTCTTGATGTCAGCAGTCAAGATAGATAGATCTTGTGTTATACATGCATGCTGACAACAATGAATAGCACATTTTCATAAGAAGAAGTTGCTCTCCTGGTGATGTATTTGGCACAAAAACCGTCGCAATCGCTGTTGTGGTTCGAAAAAGGGTTTATATCCTAGTTCAGCAGAAGGTTCCCTGCTGGATGGTGGGGGCTGGATGGAGAAGACTGGGCAGAGTGCCATGTCCAGCAACAATGGGATGCCATCACGCCAACATCCACTAGATGCCAGAGCTGATGAACAGCTACAATATATATAGGATGGCAGTGAAGCCACAGAAGCATGGTGCCACACAAGGCAGTGGCAAGGGAAATGTCCATTGAAAGCCATTTACTGTACCCATATTTTTGATAGGCATGTTAAGATATGGTGGGCAGGAATGGAGTCTAGACACAGACCAGCTATACGCCACTCATAGAAATGTAGAAATCAGGTAGGTTTATTTACATATATTTACATATATACAGTTGCAGTATTCCTGTTACTATTAAAGTATTTACATGACAGAGAGACATAGTACAGACCACCCACCGGCCATCCACTAGCACACCCAGCTCAGGCCCAACTGACACTCTCAGAACACTCACACACACCAACACTCACGAACATTCTCCTGAGCTGTCAATCACCCCTAGCACCAACATTCGTAGATGGCCAGCAGGAACAGGAATACATAAGCACATCACAATATCTCCCCCCTTACAAACACACAGCCAACACACTGAACCTAAGCCAGCATCCAGTACTGCAGACACACCAGCGGGTGCAGTGGGGGGGGCGCAACATGGGTGGGGAACCACAGGTTGACATTCAAACAGAACTAGGATACAAACCCTTTTGGGTGTAGAGCCCGGATGGAACCGAGCAAGCCGGCCCATATTCAACTAACACACATACTACAGGTGGTGATGCACAACACCTAGTACTGCAAACAAGTGAGGTGCGTAATCCTTCACTTTCCACCATTAGCAAAAACAACTCGCACCAAAACAACCTTCCCACTCATTCACCATCCAACACGTCCTATCCAAATGAAAACTCAATTGCAAACCAAGTCAAAGGGCACTCACTCAGTTGACCAATATGACCCAATCATACACTCACTCAGTTGACCAACACTCCTCATCCTCTCCCCATAGACATCACACACAGAGAAAACAGTGCAAATGACAAATTCACTTGGTACTCCTTGTAGTATCCTTAACTCTAAATAATGTGAAAAACTAGTAACAATAACTGTAGAATATAGAGGATCCTCATAACAGCCAGCATATTACAGGGCCTGCGGTAGAGGCCCTGTAATTATGGTTAAGTTGCTCAACCCATAGTAAAAACACTTTTTGGGCAGCTTATAACTTCACCTCCAAGATGAATCCTCACTAAACTTTGCAAAGAAAGTATATGGGCCCGTCAGATTGATTCTGCAAAGTTTGGCAAGGTTTCGTCATGGGGTGGGGGATGTTTTAGAGGGGTTCCACATTTTTGTTTTTTCTGATAGACGCAATGGAAAAAAGAATTTCCTCACGCCTACAGCCCAAACCGCTGAACAGATTTTCACCAAATTTGCTGCAGGTGTGGCGGATGGTCCCAAAAGTATGGTATTGTAAATTAGGTGTAAATCTGTCCAGTAGTTCTTTTTAAAACACCCAAAAAGTAGGTACAAATAAATGGGTGATATCTGGGTTCAGTTCGCGGACTCACTTCCCTGATCGGTCCGCTGACAGTCCGCCCATTGGTCCAGAGAGCGACGTGAGTTGCACAGACATTGAACACACCTGCGGATTGAATAGCGAAAAGCGTGAGGTGTGTCAGATTTTTGGAAACGCCTGCCATGTCGGATCTGCGGACAGTTGCCAGTGTCCGCGGACAGCTGCCAGTGTCCGCGGACAGCGCAGTGAGTGAAAAATCTGGAAAACACATTTGAGGTAATTTGCTGGTGGAAAGAGTGGCTAAAAGGGTGGGGGGAGTGGAAAAATGCTGATATTGCACTATTTCTGTAGGTGGAAAAAGGTCAGGTAGGTGTCGTAGCTGTCTGCAGACTGCAGCAGTTTGCAGACAGCGACATGAACAGGCGGCTTGAGAAAGACATTTGGCATTATTTGATGGCTGATAGAGGGTGTAGAAACGGTAGGGAAGTGGAATGAAGGTAATGTAGAGCTTTTTTTATAAATAAAAAGGGTTGGGAAATGCTGACGAGTCTGCGGTCAGTTTCGATGTCCGGGGACATAATTTTGATTGCAGGGGTCAAGGTGAGTTTTATTACTTTTTGGTGTATGGTACGTACTTCTTACATAGTTAATTGTATTGTGGTGGTTGAGGCCATTGGCCATATTCTAGCACCAAGAACATGTCCACTGGCCACAACCACCACAGTAGTAATATGTGTATAGTAATTATAGTTAATGAAGGTATATAATAATTATAGGTAATACAGTGGGAGTATAAAGTGTTTATAATATGGAGAAATTATGTGATTGAACTATATATAGTACAATTGAGGACAGTGCTCATGGAATATGTATTTGATTATAATTGCTATGGTGTCTTAGTTTTAAAGCGTTATTTTTTGTGGAAAAAAACAGTACAATTTGTTAAGCAGGATAGTTTAAAAGCTCTAGTTGTATATACAATTTTACATATGCATTTTTTATACCTTCATAAACAGTACATTGTAAGTACTATGTTTGGTACAACATTAGTGTATGACCCACTGCTGTTGTTCTGACATGAAATAATCATTGGGTCATTGAAAAGAAAATGATTACAGTTACGTGAGTGTAAGGGTGATAGTATGTTTATTTGAAGTATGTTGTGATGAAGGTAATGCTTGAAATAGTTAGATACCTGTTTGGGTATTCTAACTAGATTGACTTTCAAAAGTACCATTGTAGTGTTATGGAAGTAGTTAGATACCTGCTGGCGTATTCTAAGTGTTAATTGTGCTTTAGTTTAGTGACTACATTTGGATTGAAGGAATAGTAAGTAGGCATTTGTTAAATTTGCTGGTAACCTATGTTTTGGAGTAACATAGGTATTGTTACATTCAAGCCAACCACTTCTTTTTGTTTCATATGCAGTGTAGTGTCCTGAAGTGGTTGTGGCACAAGTGTGGTATTCTTGTGAAGGTTTTCTTCCCGAAACATACTTGGGCATGTGTGAAGCCAGTAAGCTTACAACTATTTTTGGTGCCATTTGCATTATACCTTCGAAGCATTAGTATGACTTATTGGCTATGCAAGTTTATTTGTATGGTGGAACCAATGTCTGAATTGCAAAAAGGGTATAATATGCAATGATTTGCATTCTGCAGAAGCTGGTGAAATGGAATGGATTCATAATGTGGTAGGGATGCATATAAACATCGTTCATTAGGGATGTGGTCTTGTGAAACATGGTTGCAGAGAGTACATGTATGTTTCCATGTGCATGACATTTGGAAGATTTCATTCATAGGGATATTTTTGGTTTAGGGTACTTGTATTAAATACATTAGGAATTCTTGTGGATCCTCCTGTGTGTTTATGGTAAATGTTACTATTCCTGCACAGTAGTCCAATTCTTGCCTTATACCTGTGACACAGTAAGTGTTGTCAGGATTATTTGTGGCATTTTTGTGAAGGACGAGCATTTGCACACACAACTGGTCCGAGCCATTTAAGTAAATGTTTTGAATAATTGGTGGCAATTGAAAGAGAAGATTCATTGCCACATTAGCATAACAATTTACTTCATTTGTGTTGCTGAATTTAAATAGACCAGATGTTTGTGGATCATTTCATGGGCCTGCAGATCTTTCTGGTGAAGGTACATTTCTGTCTTTGTGTTCTTTTCTGCTGGACATGCTGTTAACTTGGTACTGGACAGTTTTATGGTTATGTTGTTTGCTGCAGGAGATGGTTGTTATTTCCTTAGTGGTATTGTTGAGAGATATGCTATGGCTTCTGTTTCTATTACTTTTCTTTGTAAAGGTTTCTTTTTTTGACATACAGGATATGTATCTAGATAGTAGGAGTATAGTTCCCGTAACCTGTTGTATTCTAGGATGCAAGGAATGCCAGCGTTGACTTTGTTTGCATCAAAATTAACTAGCAATAGACCATTGAATGTACGCTGATGTAAAAGTGCTAAGTAACTGATACCTTCTTTAAATACTGTGCTGCCAATGTCAACGAATGCTTGATCTAGAGTTAGACCTTGTGATTTGTGAATAGTGACAGCATATGCAAGAGATAGAGAAAATTGCTCTCTGCGTACGAACATGTCTTTGAAAAGAAGGACACATGCTATTGTCTGGCCAATTTATTTAACTTCTGCAAGTTTGTCAGTTTGGATGTTGGCAAACTGAATGTTGTTGTTATGTGGATATGTTTGGGAGCCAACAACTATACCGATTGCTCCACTGACAAAACCTTGTTCTACATCAAGGTTCCATTTTAGAATTACTCTGCAGTTTAGACACAGAGTCAATATTTTCTCCAATCCAGCTGTGCTGAAGACAAATGTGTCTAAGCTATTTAGTGTTGCTGTTGGTTGTTGACACATAGGAAGTGTCATGCCGTGCCCTTATAGTTTGTCTGTGGAGCTGATATGCAGTATGGGTTGCATTTCTTTTTTCAAAATGGTCTCATTAGATTGATTAAAAAGGTTGCCATTAAGGACATACATTTTAGATTTGGTGGAGTTACTTATTCCATGACATCAGGAGCAGATGTGTTTTGCCCATACAGCTCATGGATTAATCTACTATTTAAGATGGGTTTTGCATCTTTAGTAAGCAGACCAGTTCAAATGATTTTAAAATGTTTTGAGTTAGTTCTCTGTAGTGCACATATTGCCAGAGATTTACATTTCCAATGCTGCCCAGGGTATTGCGGCATTGTTTGTGTCCTAATGTTTTGAAAATAGCTTGACCTTTCAATGGTGGTAACTGTAGGAGGTCTCTGAAAACAGTAGAATGATTTCCTCCAAACAGTTCTTCGTAGTTGGTTTTTAGGACTTCTTGCATTCTGAGATATATTAAAGCCAACATGAGGTTGGAAACCATGCTTACTTTATCTATCAGTAGCACTTTCATTTGTTTTAGAATTCTACATACTTCAGTTGCATCTTCTTCTCATAATTTATAGTATTCTCATTTTTTTGGTGTTCTACAGGGAGGAGCAGTAGTCGGTGCAAAGTTACACCTGTTAAGTAGGCAGCTAAACCTGTGGGGCTGTTACTACAGCTGAAAGGTTGTTGTTGGTTAAGTTGTATAGAAATGTGCTGATTATTTTGATTTAGAATGTTTTACCAGACCAGCTTCACCATTTACATACAGGAGCAGAGGTTTATATTGTTTACAGTTACAGGGTATAGTTTTTTAAAACCATGTTCAATTTCTTGAGTGACTTCCAGATAAATTGTGAATTGTTCATCATTTAGCTGTGATTCCAGCACTGATAAGTCTTCTTCAGATTGTGTATATGGATGCAGAGTATTTTCTACCTCAGTCATGGCTATTTCTGCTTCATTTAGAATGAGTGGTATTCCAAGTGGTACTTGGCTTCCTGTAAGGGAAGGTTGACTGCCCTCAAGAGTGTCTGTGTCTAGCTGAGCTTTCATTTCTTTCTCTTGTTGGCATTCAATGTCCAGCTTTTGCTTGTATTGTTATTTGTTGTACTGCATTCAATTGCTTTGAAAGCAGCTTTAAATGAGTTATAGTCACCTAATTATCATTTTATTTTCTCTAAGTTTTAATAAGTTGGATTAGGGCCATGTAA
The DNA here is from genome assembly GCF_040938575.1 of Ambystoma mexicanum. Lineage (NCBI taxonomy): Eukaryota > Metazoa > Chordata > Amphibia > Caudata > Ambystomatidae > Ambystoma > Ambystoma mexicanum. The sequence goes on along the minus strand of NC_090925.1, from coordinate 102,945,472 downwards.
TGCAAAGCTCTATGTTGTGGAGATTTAAATGATAACTTTATATGATTCATTTGATTGGGTTTGGAGAGTTTCACTAGGCTTCCTTCACAAGTTGAGAATGAATATTTACCAGTTGTGTCATTTGGTGTGACATTGTTTTTGTAGGTGCAGTTTTGGGCAATGTCGTACAGAAACATGTTTTCCAAACAAGTACTTCTGTTTGGGTAGTATGTGTCAATTACATTATCTTTAGTACTCTTTTTCCAGATTAACCTGTTCCAAGCTTCAGCAGGACAAAGTGTTCAGGTTTGCCATATAAGGCTGTACCTGTTAATTGGTCTGCAGTTTGTAGCACACGCATTCTCTATGGGAGAGCATTTTTTATACTGAAGCTGAACATTTTTGTGACAGTGTTTTGTCAGATAATATGTAATTCCAAAGGTCTTTTAACTCTGTTTTGTCAGGGTTGGTGAGATGGGATGTGACATATCTCTCAGCTGCAGTGGAATTGTTTGCAATATATTGTATGTCTATGTTTGCATTCCACAAGAGGGCAATGATTGCATTGTAATCATTGATGTACGTGAATGCTTCATTCCTTTTAATGCTGTATGTATTTTAAGGGGATTTGCCTTTTATGCTGTCTCTAACAGAAGACATCAAGCTATTTACTTGTCCTTTTTTGCAAACTGGTTTAGGGAAGCCAAAGCGACATTTGGTAAAGTATGTATCTTTGTTTATATATCTACATCAGCAGTATTTGCTACACTCATGTTTTTGGAAGTCTAAGACTTGTGTATGTAGGTCACTATCTGTCGTTTCTGAAGGGATGTCACCGGTAATGTATTTTTCAATGAACTGTAAAACAGTGGCATCACTATCATGGCTATATTTGGGAGCATTGTTTATCCACAAAAGCCTGTGAAAGTGTGGTGCTCCTTTGGAATGATATTCTTTTCTCCAAAAGAACTGCTGCACTTCTCTGAGCAGAGGGTTAGTTTTATTGCAGATAAAATGCAGTATGACAATAAAGAAATGGTGAAAGTACCTTGATACATTGACAGGGTCAAGAGAACATAGTTCTCCTGTTTTTTTTATATGTATTGCGTCTTTATTTTGGTTTGTAGGGCATAAGAAGTTGTATAGGTCATTCCATGCACAACTTAAAGTAACAAACCATGTGGGTGGGCCAAGGTTCCTTAGCATACAACACACATCAACCTGATGTTGGAACCAGTATTCCTCTCTACCACGCATGTTTGCCAAGAGATTTGTGATACTTGACTGCAAAACTTCATCTTTGCATTTTATTTTTTGAAAAAGTTGGGTAGCGGATATGTTTAAAAAGTTAGTGCCTGTTTCTAATGTGTGTGCAACTCCATAACATAGAGCTGCTATTTCACTTTCAAAGAGGAGGTGGACAATGTATTCAACAGTTTGTCTGAATCTGGTATCTTCAGAGTATGTTTTTAAAGATCGATATTCTGATGCACTAATTTACACAAACGTTTCATCATATCTTCCTACTTTTCCCTATAGGAAAGAGTATAGGAAAATAACATGTTTCTACACTTTTTTCCATATGTTCACTGGGGATACTTTGGCTTGATGCATTGGATATGTTTCTAATGCATCTTCAATTGTGTCTTTGGAGTGTAGGGGGTGGATTGTATACTGGTCTAAAATGTTGGCTGCAGTAAAAGGATCTACACATTTAAATTGGCCAATTGCTGGTGAGTCTTGAATCATTTGTGTGGTTTCTCTTAAGTTTTCGTATGTGTTTATATCTTTATAGTATTCATTGTATCCTTTTAGATATTGTAGGGCTTGTCTAAATTAGTTTAAGTCGACTAGTGCATTGTGTTGGTACACCATTAACTAGTACAATCAAAGATTGATCTATTGGTCGTTGTACTCCCACAGTTTGTACATTTTCTTTTAGATCGAATGGCAAATATACTACATTGCCACAGATGACCTTTAGCAAATGGGATGGAGGTAATTTGGCTGATTTTGGTTGAAGGATTAGTGTAGCTTGAAATGGGTGCAGTGTTTGTTTTATATTGCTCTCGTACAAGAGAACCTGTTGTAGAACTTTCGGAAGTGGGAATATTAGTTACTAGTGATAGAACGTGATGGCATTTGGTTACTGTCAAGCTTTGTGTAGCAGTACGTGCAAACTTTTGAGGGGTCAGTTATTTTGTATTTAGTTTCTGCTGTTAGATATGAAGCTAATTGGAACCATTGGGATTCTTCATTGTCTTCAATTTTATAGGCTAGATCTTTTATTTTTGTGTTCTTTTTATAAAACTTTCTGTGGCCGCAGACAAATATTTGGTCTGGTATTTCATCAGATGTGTTTGGAAACATAACTATTTCTTTTTTGTATGTCTTTATTAGGACATTGGTGTTTATGGGGTTTTTTTTGGTAATGTTTTTCTGAAGGTACAGAATTGTCTAAGTCACCTTCAGTTCCAAAGTATTTACGTTGGATGTGCTATATTTCTTGAAGCAGTTCTTTGGTTGTTGTCATGACCCACAGGACGCGCCCCTTTTGGTCTTCCTGGTCCTTATCGCAACGGGCCTTGCATTCCCTGCCACTCCCAACTTGGCCGTCCAGCGTGACATGCCTTCTGCGGTCTATACGTTGGACGCAACGTATTCTACTAATAGACCCCCGCCCGTCTCAATGCTATTGCCAAGTAGCGATCAGACGTGTGCTCCGTAGTTCGCTGTATTGCTTTCCTGGTTCCTAGCTTTTCTACTTCCTTTCCTTGCCCCTTTCCCTGTTCCTCTTGCTTCCTGGACTCATGCGCCATCAGCACGGCTTCTTCGTTTCCCGGATCCCCGGATTGCTGCATCCCGGAATCTTAAACGCACGCTGGAGTCGGAAGAGATTCGCTCAGCCTTATTCAAGTCCAGGTCTGTCCGCAAGAAGAAACCGCCCACGGAGTCCAGCAAGGATCGGTCTCAGGTGAGAAGGGGGGAACTCCGTGACAGTTGTTCCATGTAGGAGAATGTTATTTAAATTTTGCAGTTCTTGAGCAGGACTTTTTGCATAATATAGTCGATGCACAAGATTCCTTATAGTAAAATGGTGTGTTGATAACATTTTGATTTGGTGGAAAGTGGTTTTAGCAAGCAGTTCCTTAAATGCAGGCTAATTAATGTCCTCAGAGACCAGTCTGGCTGTGCACTGGAAAGGAGTCCATGGATTTTAATGTTTTCATTTTACTTCTGTCTTTTAGTTTCACATAGTGATTGAGGAATTGCCGTAAAGATGTAAAGGATTATTGGCGTACATTACACATTGAGCTCCATGACCATTTGTACACTGGATGGTTTGTTTGGGTGAAAGGAACATTTGGTTTAATTTTGGTTGGTGACTTTTTTTCTATAAGGGTTTCTGTTGCCATAATGTTGTATTCCACCATTTCATACCCTCAAACATTATTGTCTATGGCAATTGTTTTGTGTTCTTGTTTATAAGCTTCTTCATTGAAATATGGTTCTGTGCTGCTTGTGGGAATCCATTCACCATTACAGCCATTTGAAAAGGTTTGTATATTGACGGTGCACAAGTTTAAAAGTAGTTTTAGTAATGTATTGATTAATTTAGTTAGTGGTTTAATTCTGTTTAATATCAATACAAACAAATGTAGAAAAGCACTGTCAATTAGAGCTTGCAGGATTAGTGTCATGTGGTTGTTTTTAAGGGTAGATTGTGAGTTTTAAGCTGTTTTTATGAGATTGTGAAGAACTCTATGGTGGAACATTTTTTGTAACATACATTTTTTGGATTGCTCTACCGTGACTAAGTTAACACTGGCAGATAGAGGGCTAGGTTCATTAGTAGGTCTGCTTTTCTTTGCACATAATCTTTTTCTTTTAGTATTAGCAAGAGGGGCCTTACCTTTTTTAGTTGTGGCTTGTTTCATTTTGTTGAGTGAGGGTACACGCTCTTTTGTTTCAATGTTTTCTATAAATAGTTTTAGAGGTGGATGACTACATGGTGTCGTTTTATTCTTATCTGCTCTATTTTTTCTTTCTTTTCTACAAAGTTGCTTTTCAGTTAGCATTTTTTTGTGCCTTTTAGGAAAAGAGAAAGTTTGCTTTGGAAGGTTGTGCAATGTATATCCATGTATGGTGCATGGGTTTGTGGGTGTGATTGTAGATATTATGTGTGGATAGGAAGGTTATGGGAATAAGAGTCTGCAGAGGTATGATGGTGTTGGGTTAGTGAGTAAGAAGTGGTTGTGTGATTGAGTCTGCAGGGTGATTGTGCTGTTTCGTGCAACAGAGTGGGTGTTGCAATGGTGGTGTGTAGATGGGAACAGTAAGGGTGTTAATAGTGGAATATAATGGGCTATAGTGAAATAAATGTTGGTTTGAAAATAGTAGTCTATGGTAATATATAGTGGAACTGTGATGCTGTAATTACATACATATACGTGGTACATGAATGTACTTACTTTGTTGGATGTGAAGGGTTTCCTTTTTCAGGCTGTTGTCTTCGGTAATGTGCTACTTTCCTGTAATGGTAAAAGAAAGTGAGTGGGGAAATCTGGTAATGGCAAAGTACTTTTTGTAAGCAAGGTTTATATTTATGAAGGAAGGAGGAGTGGTGGGGAAAACAGTTAATAAAATTGGTGGACGGTTAAAAATTGTTGCTTTTAGGAGTATTTTCTTGAAAGTTAAGAAATGCGTATGTGCATTTTTAAAAGTTCTTTAACATTTTGTAAAAGAGAAGAAAAGTTGTGGGAAGAGATTTGTAGTACACTTTTAAATGGCTGTTGGTGTGTGGAAGTTTAATATGTTAGGAGTATATGCATACTTGCCAACATGATGCATTCTAATATTCTAGGTGTTCATGTAGTCCTAGATTTTTTGTTTGCCTTCTGGGACTTGTAGTTGCACTTTTTCCATTGTGAAAGTTGTTGTACAAGTCACAAAATGTAGAAAAAAAGTATGACTGCATAAGCAGCGGAAGATTGGAATGTGTTATGTTAGGAACTATGTACTGTCAATATATTAAACTGGCACACCTTGTGTGCCAAGTACAAATGGTGTATAAATCTAGTTTATCTCCTTTTACTTTATTTAATGAAAAAGTGACACATTGCTACTGTAAATGCAGATATGCATTTTAAACTTTCTTCAAAATGCTTCAAAAATATTTTGAAAGCACAGCATTTTATGTTTATTTGACATACATGTGAGAGTTTTGAATTTGAAGTTAAGTCATGTTTTTTTCTTTTCATTCTGGGACTTGTAGTATGAGTTTTATAATGGTCAAAGATAATTGGAAGTGACGGAATGAAATGGAAAAAAATAAAGACTAAATAAGCATGTGTAGATTGGAACGGGTGATGTTGGGATGTATGCATGTGTTGCCAACATATTAAATTGGCAGATACTACTACTTAAAATGGTCTAAAGATCTATTGTATAGGCGTTTTTTATACATATAGCCACACAGGGCTTTGTAGAAAAACAAAGCAACAATAAAAGCACATGAATACAGACATCTCAGAACTTGCAGAGGTTGTTGCAAAACTAAAATCGTTCTACTACCTTTAATCATTAAACCTTAACTCACTCTGATAACAGTTTATCATCTCTTTGTAAGGGTGCATTACATGATAGATTAAATTAACATCATTTCCACTCATCAGCTCAAACCACATATCAGTCGGTGAGAGGTGTAGGCCCCCATTTGTGTATGCAAGCATTATTCTTATTCTCAGGATGTTCAAACTATCGCATCTACATAAGATGTGTTCTACTGATTCTATTTCATTGTTACCGGATAGACGACAATGGCGCTCATCATGTTTTAAGGGCTTGAGTGCTCCTTTTATTTCCATCACTTCAGCACGGTTAAATTTGCACAACAGGCAGTTTCTCAAACTTTCACTGTTGATATAAGCATCAATATAAGTACCTCAGTTTGTTCGTATTAACCAGTAGGCCAACAATGGTCCGCTGTTGACCAGTGATGCTAGATTTACCATATCTCTTTTGCTGTAATGCTATTGTATGCTATTTTTGCAGCAATGTTTTATTTGGAAAAGGGACACAGGATTATTTATCTTCGGATTCTCTTTGATCCATTTCTTATGTCGTACAAAAAGCCGACCCACGGTCCCTATCTGTGCCGGGTTGGACATAGTCACAAAGACATTCATCAGAACACTCATGATAGTCTTACTACTGAGACATTGTAGTTTCTCACAGATCATAGAGATCTTATGCTCGTACACTCCCGTGATTTTCATAATAGACAATTCTAATAGGAGACATTACATGGGGAGGGATGCAGAAATACAAAATAGAAGTCTCTGAATTGTTGCTTCTAGTTTCCCTAGTTCACTTGTGACTTTGTATCCCCAGACTTCTGTGCCATATAACATGCATGACACAATTTTGGAGGTCTATAGCAATAATATCGTCTTAATAGAAATACCACTTTGGCGACCAATAAAATTACTCACAGTGTATGCATTTGCCATACATTTGGTATTAGTAGCTTGCAATTGTTGATCCCAGCACAGCCTCTCATCAATTACAATGCTCAGGTAGCGATAACTTTTGACTTGTTCTAAATCTTTCCCATCAATTTTCCATACCACCTTTGATTTTCTCCTCGTCTTACTTTTGCTCTAAAAGGCCACAATGTTATTTTTTTCGATGTTGATTCGTAACCCATTTGCCGCAGGATAATTGCTCAGGGCAACTAGATGAACCTGAAGGCCCTTAGGTATATAATCGGCTACTAACAGGTCATCAGCATAACCTAAACAGCTTTAGTTCAGGGAACCAAATTTCACTGGGTGAGCGTCTGGGCAATTAAAGATTGAAACCAAATCAGCGAGGTATACATTAAAAAGCCTGTCTGCCAGTATGCAGCACTGTTTGACTCCCCAGACAGTTGCGAATGGGTCAGTGAGACGGTCAGTGTTATCTGTTCTTACTCGCACCTTGGTATGAGAGTATAACAGATGGATCATTTTTTACAGGCCATGAGGAACATTCCATTTGACTCATTTGTTCCATAGTTTGTTCCTCATGACCGTACAGTAGCAGTTGTTGACGCGCCAACGCGTATTCTATTGTAGATACTAGGCATATCAAATTATGACTGGTACTGGATTTCGTTCTGAAACCTGTCTGATTGATTGGAAGAATCGAGTTATTGTCAATCCACTGATTAAGTTCTTTTAGTAAAACACGTGCAAACATTTACGCAGAAATGTCTAGCATAGCTAGAATTCTGTAGTTAGTGGGAAGTTTCCATATGCCTTTCTTATAAACAGGGAGTATAATACTTTCCGTCCAGGTGTCAGGTATTTGGCCACTACTACCTATTTTATTAAATAATGGGTGCAGAGCAGACGCATAAGCTTCTGGCGACAGCTTAAGTAGGGCATTATAAATCCCATCGCGGCCTATAGCTCATGACGATGGTAATTTAGCTATCATTCTAGAAAGCTGTTCGATGGACTGACTAGAGCACCATGTGGCTTCCCTCTGTGAATGACATTCATCACTTGGTAATGATGCTCCCAAGGTATTTTGAATGTCAGTCACCAGCTATCTTCCGGGACACCATTAATTGGTACAGTTCTTTTTATTGCCCCTCTAAGAGTGGACCACATCCCTCTATTATTATTGTCTCTGGCATGGGAGGCCAATGTCAGCCATAAGGTGTTTTATTACTTCTTTTTATAGGTTCGTAAGAAGCTTCAAAAATTATTTTTAATCTCTTTCACCCTTTTTGGTACATCAATACTCCTGGCATTAATGCTGATATTGTGGATGACCTTGGCTATGACTTTTCTCATCTTTGATTTCGGTGCTTGGATATTATGATCATCTCTCACATACTTTGTAGCTGGTTTAATCCATCATACATTAGCACTGTTGTATTTTGATATTTTTTTCAATACATCACTAATACGATTCATTAATTACGAGAACTCTTGTATGATATCAAATGTAGAGTTAGCCTTTTAGTCCTGGCAAACTGATGAAGCCCTTCATTAGCCACGTTGTATGCCGCCTCAAGACTAGTAGGAATCCAACCAATTCTATTTCTGACAGCATTAAGGACAACATCGCCTGTCTCAAAAATGAATGGTACAGTAGCTACCATCTCTAACACGACACATAGAGGAAGGTGATCACTTTCTTCACGAAAAAATGACAGACATATCCTTAGTGATTATTTTAGCTAATTTGTTTGTGAACAGTTTATAGTGGAAGCGCATTTACCACAAATTCTGGTGTAAGCTCTAGTTGAATCACCGTAACATTTACCATTTACCATGGTGAGATTGAAACTAGTCAGCAGTGTAGACTTTTCCTTGCAGATCAGTATTTTAGACAAGGTCCCAGTCTCTGGAAGGTCGTAAGGAAAGAAGATGTTATATATCTTCGCGTTAAAGTCACCGACTACAAACACTGGGATATTTCGCTTAATAGGGTGCAGAATCTGCTTCACTAAACCACAGTTAGTTTTTGTGGCCACTCTATTTGGCGGATCATATACATTTATTATAATGATCTCTGGAGTGGATACATTCTGTGTTTTAACTAGTATAGCTAATCATTGCGGACTATATTCTGGTTCATCTACATGTGTGGCATTATTTCTGGTACCAGCCTCTGAACCTTCAGTAATTCATATTTTTAAAGTAGGAGGGTGGTGAGGATGTATGTTCTTCTCTTCAAGTTTTGTGGTAAGAGCTACTGACTTCACTTTCAGGCTTATTGCGGATATTTACTCATCAGCATGTCAATTTCTCTACAACTATAGCCTAGTTTAAAGAGACCATTTTCATATTTTAATACATAGGCTATAGTCAAGTTTGATTTAAGCCAAACTTGGGAGGTCACTTGATGTTTACCTTCAAGCTGATCCACAATCAAGATGTCATCAGATGTAATCATTCTGAGTGGTATGATGGTATGTATGATTTGCATGGAAGTTGTTCTATTTAGAGGGGTATGGCACCCAATTCCCGAGTCAGATTTGATCTCTACTGCCTTAAGTATGTTTTGTTGGAATTTATTACTAGGCTTATTTATGGCATCCAAACTCAGTGTGGGGTTAATACCTTTCAACGAGAGGCACTTTACGTTTACTAGGGTTGCGTTCGATGGAGTAGTACTCATTAAATTGTGGACTGCTGCCTACCCTGTGCTAGCCATTTGTTTACACCGATCTGCCTTAGCTGCACTATATTCACGAATATTAATTGTATTGATTATGCAACTATCTTCTCATGTTGCTCCCTCTGTTTAGTATGGTGACATAGTGATTCTATGACAAGACGGAGGCGAGCATTATGCTTATCTCTTTAATTTGCCACCAACATAGCAATTCAACTTTCAATAAACATTTACAAAATAAATGTTTCTTTGCTTCCATGAAAAAAATAAATCTTTAGTTTTAAAGTTTAGAGTCTTTGTAGAGGCTCTTCCCTGGTCTCCTACAAGTCCCGTGAGCCTCCTGGTGCTCAGTAGTCCTTCCTCCACCATCCGGAGTCTGACACCCCTATAAGGACTCTCCACAGTAGGTCCTTTCCTCTTTCTTTTTGCTGCCAGCATACAGAGATAAGTGATTTATTTTCTCTCAGTATGAACATATTTTTAGTGTATTTTCCTTTCATGAATAAGAAAGTTATCTATATATAACGTGAGCGCAGCGCATATTTATTTAAAAAAAAACATGTAGATATTTATACTTAAGTAAACTTCAGCATTATTACTTTGTAAGCGTTGTCATCCGCTTTCCCGTTAGTTTGCGAGCTGAGGAGGCGGAGCCGGAGCCGCAGGCGCTCTTGCCCGCGTTAGGTATCCGGCCCGCTCCTCTAGGCATCGCACGGCAGGCGTGTGTTAGGACCCTGAAGGAGCGGGAAGTTGTAAGCCTTCCCGTCGCTCCCCAAGCCCTTCCCGCATTCTCCTTTCATCGCGTACGCGAAGGGAGTGCTGTGTGTTATCTGTGCCCTATCTGCTTTTCTACTGCAAAAAAAAAGGAAATTAGACTGGATTCCTGATACGGAGCTCGTCTGCAATGAGAGGCAATTAAAAAAAAAAAAAATGTTATTCGTTCTTTACAGCAGCACGTGTCTCCAGAAGGCCTTCACATTAAATTGCCTCATTTAGTGCACCTCATTCAGTCGACTGTAAGGCACGTTAGCTTTGCTAACTCATGGAAGTTATGGCCCATTATCAAGATAGAGAGCACGGTTACCAGTCAAATGGTCGAAAACATTTGGTCGACAGACAATTTGGTCGACACCATTTGGTCGAATGCCAAATGGGCGAATTTTTTTTTTTTTTTTTTTTTTACCCATTTTTTGTTTTTTTTTGGGGGGGTCCCCCCCCCAACCCCCTTTTTTTCTTTTTTATTTTTTTTCCCCACACGAAAACCCACAAAACACATATATATAAAAAAAAAAAAAATTCGACCATTTGGCATTCGACCAAATGGTGTCGACCAAATTGCAGTCGACCAAATTGCAGTCGACCAGTTGACTGGACACCAGAGAGCACTCCACATCTCCTGATTTTTCCGAGGAAGAGTGGGAGGAACAACCCTCTCATCAGGAAACAGAACTGTCACTCAGTTTTAAAAAAGTACTAGGGGAATCCCTATCTGTAGCAGTTTCTGAGGGTGTACAACCGATTGCCCAGAGATTAGACATGCTGGAGGCATGGATTTTACAAAAAGATCAGAAATCTCCTAATAAAAAGAGGGCGCTTTGCCCTGGCGAAGGCACATCGACTGGACACCCCCATAGAGGGGTTGAACAGGGGTGTAAGGCTCGGAAGAGCTCTGACTCTTTGACCCCCCTGAGCAAGGAAAGGAGGGTAGACCAAGACCCCCACAAGTCAGACGATCCCGTCGCAAGGGGTGAATATTCTCGGGGACATAGACCAGGGCTACTTGCCCGATGATGAAGCAGAAGAGGATGATGAACCCTCAGGGCACACAGCAGCAGATGAAGTGATCCTTGATCAACAGGAAGACACGAACGATATGTTCGACCCGGATACTATTAGGCATCCGAAATCTAAGGAGTGGGTTCCTTCCCCAAAGGTAGTGTCATGACCGCTGCCTCCAAAGAGTCAGACCCAGCCCAACATCCTTGGAAGCAGGGTCACCACTTCCATTCCAGGCACCATTCGGTCCCCATAGGGGCCTTTTGGACTGGCGCCAGGCTCATAAGGGAACCCAGTCCCGGCACAGGAAGCGCCGGGCTCATATTGAGAGGAATGGTGCTTGGGTGGACCTACCTGCTGCAGACCATGCTGCTCACTTACCTGTAGGATGATATCCTCATCCATTCCTGGCTGGAACTACTTTACCTTCTGGATGTGGCCAGCACCACTCCCTGGAACTGGATACTGGAACTGTTCTGGAAGCTGGAACTTCTTTCTTACCTGGGCGAGGCCGTGGAAGGAGACACCTAAGCACTCCAGTGGCCTATTTAAACCACACCCGATCAGTGCAACGTGCTTCGCGTTATTCTGCACTAGCAGCAGGACGCTCACCGTGTCAGCTCCAGAGAATCTTCAGCTTCTGCATCTGTGAACAAGAAATCTTCAGTCTTACCTCCCGGAAAACCAGTCTTCAGGCTTCAGCAGCGTCTGAAAGAGAACAAGGACACCAGGTTAGGACAAGGCAAAACCAGCGCTGCACTTGCCTCGTCCATCGGTGCATTCCGAGGCCGCGTACCGCACTCTTCATACTCCGGCAACCCTGCGGAGACAAAGAACATTGGTTAGTGAACCTCCGTGATAATTTTGCTTACCTGTGCCACGTACGCCTCGATCTCCGCCAAGCGCTGTTTAACCGCACCTGCAAAAACAAGAAGGACATCATTAAGAGCACTGTACGCCATCACTACTCACGTGCCTTCTAGCTGTAATCTTCTTGCCCATACTCCGGCACGTACCTCGGCGTCCATCTCCAACGCCGGCTCCTACGGCTACCTGAAAAAGGGACAAGAGACATTAAGAAGTGCATTTAACTTCGAATAACATTCTTTTGCTTACGTGCCTTCACGAGCTCCGGCATTCTTCTCGCTTACCTTATCTGCATACCGGACCTGCAAAGGCAAGAGATATTTAAGGGGACATACAAACAAAACTCCATAGTCAAGCAATTACCGTTCGTGCGGCTAACGACGGCCTTGCTCCCCGACTTCATCCTCTGCAATCAAGAGGCTGGGCTATTAACCAGTGAAGCAACTGGCATTAGCGCCGCTGCACAGACGCAGGATGGAGAGCTCCGCTTTCACCTATCTAAGGTGAGCACATTCAGTCTACGAGTAACGTGGGGAGTCCAGAAAGGGGAAGGTCAGATTGGCCAACCAGACATACATTAACCCCTTGTTCTCCTACTTGCAGACACCTCACCCTCCAGGTCAAAATTACGGTGAGGAGAAGGCCCATCCAGGGTGTTACCAGAGGCCTGCGCGTGACCCTAGAAGACACTGAAATCTCCCAGCCAGGATCTGCGCCTCCGAGGGATTCAGGTGAGCGTTACAGGTAGCGCTTTACATGGCGCAGCATATACGCAAACCGCTCGACAGAGAAGTAAGGTCTCGCATGAGATCAGAATGCCCCCGCCCAGATCTCCCAGACAAGTTATCGGAAACCCCAGATTTAGACCCAAAGATGGTTACTTTTGTGACAAAGTCTGCCAAAGATATCAGGAAAGGCGTAGACAGAGCCTGACGAGGGTGCCAGGATAAAGTCCTTGATTTAGCAGGCCCTTTGGCAAAAATGATGGACCTGGCGGAGCAAGCCAAAGACACGGGATCCCCCATTGATCCTCTAGTCCTAGCGAACTGGGCACAGAGGGCAATGTGCTTCCTGGGGAATGCCAACTGCGCCCTCTCGTCAGAGAGGAAAAGAGGGGTGCTCCTGAAAATCGACTCAAAGCTAAGCGACTTATCGTCTTACGAAGCGGGCCAAGGAGCGAAAGGCCTCCTCTTTGGCGAGGCATTCGCGAAAGAAATGTCCCAATTTGTAGGAACGTATTCAGCCCTCGAAAAGGCCCAGAACTCCATCAAAAGAATCTTTCCCGGGCGAGTTTTTGCTGGGACCGGACGCCAGAGGGGTCGGGCGTCCGGTCGATATTCCTATCATCGCAGACCCAAGGAAACAGAGCACAATATTGGGAGGGAAGACAGCAAGATTCCTTCTTCCCCTCCCGGCCGAGGTTCCCAAGAGGTCACAGACAAAGAGGAGCCTTCAAGCAGGCAGGCGCCACTGGCGGTGAGTACACCAAATGTGCAAGTGGGGTGCAGGACCCTGATATTTCTGAACGGTTGGCGCGCATTGTCCAGCGATGCTTGGGTTTTACAGGCCGTAGCAGGTTTGCGCATAGAGTTTCTAGGCGACCACTTTCAAGCCCAAGAGCCGCAAGCTATTCACCTAGCAGCGCAGGAAGCAGCGCTTCTTTAGAATGAGCTAGTAAAGCTTTGCCAGAAAAATGCGATAGGGCGCGAGTCACAGTCTTCCCTGGGGTTTATAAGCAACATGTTCCTCGTGCACAAAAAAGAAAAAGTGCGCCCGATTATCAACCTTAAGAGCCTAAACGAGTGGTTAAAATACAATCACTTCAAGATGGAGGGAATCCATCTTCTCAGAGACCTTCTGCGCGTGAGAGATTGGTTAGCACGTCTGGATCTGAAAGACGCATACCTCACAGTGCCCATAGCTGAAGACCACCGTCGATACCTTCGTTTCCGCTGGAACAAAGAGGTGTGGCATTTAAAATGCCTTCCCTTCGGCCTCCCTTCAGCCCCATGGGCCTTCACCAAACTGATAAAGCCGGTGGCAGCGGCCATAAGAGAAAGAGGTATTCGGATCATAATTTATCTAGACAATATCCTGATCCTGAACCAGAGCAAGGACGCCCTGATCACCGATATTCGTCGGGGTTGCACCTTACTATCTTCCCTGGGGTTTCTAGTGAACCTCGACAAGTCTCAATTGCAGCCCCTTCAAAGAGTGGAATTCCTAGGTTTCACCATAGACACAGTAAAAGCAACTCTGGAATTTCCGAACAAGAAAGTAAAAGCAATAAGGAAGGAGATGAAGTCAGTCCTAGCGAAAAAAAACATCTCGCTACGGTACCTAGCCAGAATAGTGGGACTTCTAGCAGCTTCTATCCAAGCGATTTTCCCAGGGCCCCTACATTACAGAGCCCTCCAGAGACTCAAGATCAGACACCTGCAAGGAGGTTTAGGATACCATCAGCTAGTTACCTTAGACAGCAAGGCAATTTCGGAGCTTCACTGGTGGCTGCAAAACATGGAAGCCTGGAACGGTCGAGCCATCTTCGGCGACGTTCCAGATATTACTATAGAATTTGACGCGAGCAGAGCCAGATGGGGAGCAAGGTGTGGTCAATTAGAAACAGGAGGGAAATGGTCAGAGAACGAGTTACAGCTCCACATAAACTGTCTCGAGCTTCTAGCAGGCTCCTTTGCAGTCCAAACTTTCACCAAAGACAGGGTCAAATGCTCAGTGCTGCTGAAGATGGACAACACCTCCGCAGTACGATACATAAACAAACTAGGAGGTACCAGATCGAGAATGCTAGCGGAACTAGCGAAAGATTTCTGGCACTACTGCCTTCAACACCAGATAGCAGTAGCGGCGGAGTATCTTCCAGGAGCCCAAAACAAAGTGGCAGACTGGAACTCCAGGTACCTGACAGAGTCCAGCGACTGGAAGCTGCTTCCCCAAGTTTTCCTCAAATTAGATCAATTATGGGGTCCATTACACACAGATCTGTTCGCATCCAGACTGAATGCTCAGACAGCCAAGTACTTCAGCTGGAGGATGGACCTGGGGGCAGCAGGGACAGATGCATTCCTCCAGTCATGGGCGGGAGCAATGCACTACGCGCTTCCACCCTTCATAATGATCACGAGACTTCTAGCGAAGGTTTGCAGAGACCAGGCAGAGCTAGTTCTAGTGGTCCCCCTTTGGAAATCTCAGCCCTGTTTCCCAGTAGCGATGGAACTTTCCTCGGATTTCCCGAGGAAGATTCCTCATCGGCCAGATCTCCTCCTCAGCCCAACCGGCCAGAGCCATCCTCTGATAGAGGCGGGCTCCCTGCAGTTCATAGACTGCCAAATTTCAGGGAGAGATGGGAACTGCCAGGAATTTCTCAGATCGCTGCGGACTGTATCAGAGATTCCTGGGTGCCTTCCACCTTTAGAAGCTATAGATCGGCATGGGATGCCTGGGCTAGATGGTGCTCAACCTTACAGTTGGATCCAGTTTCTGCACTTATAGTACACGTCCTAAATTTCTTAGCAGGCAAATTTCTCGAAGGGTGCGCGTACAGGACCTTGGGAGTCTATAGGTCCGTTCTATCTGCAGGACATGCGAAAGTGGAAGGAGCACCAGTAGGTGAACACCCGGCAGTTCACAGGCTTTTGAGAGGAATCAAGATGAAGAGGCCGCCAGAGCCCAAGTAGTCTTCTCTATGGGACGTCCGTGACGTTCTCAGATTGTTCTCTAGCTGGCCAAAAAAACAGCTAACTGTCCAGATCCCAGCTTTCTGGGAAGTTAGCGATGTTACTCTGCCTAACAGCATGCAGGAGAGTTTCAGACATGAAAGCCTTGGAGGGTATAGCCTTTACCATAGTGCAAAGGACTAAATCAGATTCCAGGGTGATCTCCTACCCTTATTTTCCCGAAAACTCAAAACTATGCGTAGCGAAATGCATTAAAGATTATGAGACCGCGACTATGCTGATTAGGCCGCAAGGCGTTACCCAATTACTAATAGCGCACAGGAAACCTCACCATGCAGTGGCTACTGCGACAATTGCTAGATGGGTGAGGGAAGTTATGCAGTGGGCTTGCATAGATTTAACGATATTTGGAGCACATTCTGTTAGAGGCGCCATGGCTTCTAGAGCTTTCTCCGTAGGTGTGTCCTTGCAAGACACCATGAAAGCAGCAGATTGGTCTTCAGAATCCACCTTTAAGACTGTCTATTTTAAGCCAGTTTCAGAGATGGCTAGTAGGGTGGTTCAGAGCTTTGAACAAGCATAATGCTCGCCTCCGTCTTGTCATAGAGTGAAGATTGCCCATGCTAACTGCACTGGTCAGTCTTGATTCTATTAAAGACAAGGAGGCGAGCATTATATCCCACCCAGATAAATGCGATAAAGTTATTATACTATTGAAAGTATTTGGTACCAGAGCTGTTTATCAGTACATCGCATTCCCTCCCTCATTGTAATTTCTCTGTTTCTCGCAGGAGGCGAACAGAAGCCCGCATGAAGATGCCGGGATCTAAGTGAAAGCGAAATCAGTTGTCCCGTTGGACCTTATGGATAGCAAGCTGGGTCCTCAGTTGTCTCAAGGAGAAAGTTGATGTTGGACAGTTATACAGACTCAGTTGTTGCGGCAAGCAAAGAAAGAGGAAAGGACCTAGTGTGGAGAGTCCTTATAGGGGTGTCAGACTCCGGATTGGTGGAGGAAGGACTACTGAGCACCAGGAGGCTCATGGGACTAGTAGGAGACCAGGGAAGAGCCTCTACAAAGACTCTAAACTTTAAAACTAAAGATTTCTTTTTTTCATGGAACCAAAGAAACATTTATTTTGTAAATGTTTATTAAAAGTTGAATTGCTATGTTGGTGGCAAATTAAAGAGATAAGCATAATGCTCGCCTCCATGTCTTTAATAGAATCCAGACTGACCAGTGCAGTTAGCATGGGCAATCTTCATTCTTTAAACAGTTCACGTAAGTAATTACAAATATCACTTTGATTGAGCATGGGCCTCATTATGAGGAAGGTGGTAGGGGGATAACGGGGGCGGTAGAGCTGCCGGCCCCGTTAACCCCCTACCGCCTCATTACAAGGTCTCCTCTCGGGTCCCGCGAGCAGACCAGGATGCAAACAACGGACCAGTCATTAATGGGCCCGTTGTTTGCATACTCCCCATTCCCATTGAGCCCTATGGGGTCTGAAATGGGAATGGGGATGTACCGGGTCCGGGTTTACTGAAAGGGGAAATACTGGGCCTTCCAAGGTCAAAATGGCCCGGTATTTCCCCATTCAGGGAACCCAGACCCGGTACCCGGAATGTGGGTAGCCATGCCGCAAAAAGCGGCATGGTTATCTCCAGGGTTGTAATGAGGTCCTATATCTTTGATGGGGTTGCCTGGACAACAACTTCCCACTTGATTATTGCTGATGTCATTAGATGCATTTACCGTGATATACTTTTTGGTGTGTCATCCCTCACTGTATCAACATCACTAATCTCAACAGTTGGATTAAATATTACCGCTTTAGCAATTTCTTTTTGGGTGTTGCCAGTTACTTTTTTTCCTGGCTTTTGTGTGGAATACATGAAAGCCTGAGATAGCAATATTTTTTATTCTTAGATTTGGGCTTTGTTTTTTGACTGGTTTTACTCAGTGCTAACTCTAAGGGAGCCACCGCAACTTCTTCAGCATGTGAATCTGTATTAGAAGCTGTGTCTTTAAATACTTTTCTAGACTGATTAATACTTATGTGCAATAATAAGGATTGCACATCAATTTGTTTTTCAAGGCTTTTGTATTTCTCATTCAATCGATAAAGAAGATGTTTGACAATTTCAAACATATTGTCTGATGAAATATTAGCTGCACTATTATTAGTTGCATCTCCATCTATGGTGGAATGGCCTGACTGTGTTTTTGTAGGTGTGTCTGTCAACATATAATTTGTGTGTTCCTCATCATCACTCACAGCTTCACTACTTTCTGATAGCTGTAATGTTGTCCTACCACAGATAGCAATGTTTTTCTGATCATTAACTTCAGAGTGTATCGTCTTGTTCATTGGTAGGCTATCATTGGTATTAACATTTGCCATAGATATTGGGCTTAGTATAGAGGCTGTATTAATGTGTGCTACTGTATACACATTGTTGGCTAGGCTTCTTAGTTTCTGGTGTTCCGTGTTAGATGGATCTGAAGTGGGAGAATAGAACAACAGGCTCCCGCCAATCCCCTCTCGCGCTTGGCCTAAAGGATCACGACCTAGGCACCCGCCACGAGAAGAGTTTGCCCATCTACCAGACGACCAAATACCCTGGTACAGGAACATACGGATGCGCCCACTCACCTGCCCAGCAGCCCGCCCTGCCCATGCAGACACCTGCGGCATGGATGAACTTGACTAAACCATTACATCGTTAGAGATGCCATGACGACCCAGCCAACGGTTAGCACACCTGTGCAAACATGAACACTGGACACTCCCACACCAACCTACACGAAGAATATACTCAGCGCTATAACGTAGGGGACAAACACACACACGGACGTGCATCTTTATTATTTTTCACATAGGCTTTTTAAGATGCAGAAACGCAAGACGCACAATGAACTTATCTAAATGGCTTGCTTACGCTCCTCCTAAACCCTATAACCTAAAGCGCCTGTGCACTCAACGGCTCCATCTATGCACCTGATCCAAGTAGGCCGCAAGCAAGAGCTTCCATGAACATTAAAATGAACAAAAGCTCAGTTGCTGACCCTGCAGAATGAGCCCGGCGAAAACAGGCAACCAAGGGCGCAATGTTGCAAACTCGCCTCCTAAAAGCAGACAACCAAGGGCACAATGTTGCAATCTCGCATGCCGCAAGCCGACGTACAAGTCACACCTGCAAATCAAACCAGGCACACAATGGGAAAAACAATATTAATTGTGCAGAATTCAGCCTCAAACACGGTCCCACCTCACGTGACCAAGCCAAACCTGAAAGGATGCCAAGGCCAGAAGAACGGAGGCGCCTGGATCCCTTGTTACAAGACACAGGCAGATACAATTAAAAGACTCAATGGACATCTACGACAGTGGGAGTAGTCGGCCTTCCAGCTTATGAATAAGTCCTCACATTGTCTGCACGTACCCATAGTGAAACATTGTTGCAAATGACAGGTGCACCGCGAGCTGGGAACAGCGGTGGTCCCAGACTGGGAGGCTCGCGAGCGCACCAATCAGAACATGGGGCTCTTATCACTGACGCCATTAACATTAAACCAATCATCAGGGGTCTTCATGTAACAATTCTCATGTATCTAATTGTAGGGACAACCCAGGTATATCACCTGACTGACTCTTATCCACTAACACCGTTCTCTATACGTATGCTATACTAACCCTACCACTGAAGTAACCAATCCAGAGTGGAGATAGGTTTTTGCTAGCTTTTCGAGGTGACGCAAGTAGCGCGTCATACTAAGGTAAAAAGGGCCTGCGAGCCCCACGATTGTGTGTGTGTCAGGACGGACGCGTACGATCCTTGACCCATCCTTGCCGTTTGTATAATAAACAGCAGAACCACCTTGCTTCTTGCGTGTGTCTCAT
This sequence comes from Ambystoma mexicanum, assembly GCF_040938575.1. Taxonomy (NCBI): domain Eukaryota; kingdom Metazoa; phylum Chordata; class Amphibia; order Caudata; family Ambystomatidae; genus Ambystoma; species Ambystoma mexicanum. The sequence continues at coordinate 102,926,079 of NC_090925.1, read as the reverse complement.
ACTCTGTGGTTTTTGGGATATACGGGAGGAGTTGGGGCCTCCCTGCCCGGAGGTCCGCGGACAGCCCAGCCGACCCCGGCAGAATTTCTCCCCGACAAGTTGGAGGCACTGCTGAGATCTGTTTAAGGTCTGCTTTTATTTTTATTTTTCCAAGTACTTCCGCTGCGAGGAGGCCCGGCGGCGCGGCCCCCTCTGCCGCTGCCCCCTTCTGAGGACTACAGGACCATCGCGGAACTGCGAGAAGACCGGACAGCGCAATCCGGATATTGGCCTTCGGGAGCCGGTTGAGAAGTATCCCGCCCGCGGTTGGCGAGTGTCCAGACGTGGTCCAGACGAGGGGAGGTGGCGAGCCGCTTGGAGGGGTGCACGCAGTCGAGCGGCCCCGCATCAAGAGAACTTGGTGAGTATGCCACACCCAACAAGCAATGTGAAATTGTGAGGGAGGGGGGAGGAATTAAATAAGGGAGGCGGGAGGTATTGCACAGGTGCGCGGCGAAGGTTTGACAATTTAGTGTTGGCTATGAAATGAATGGTAGCCGAACGAGTGCGAGAGCAATCGGCTACGCTACGCGAAAGAGGGGGGCGGAGCACGAAAACATCACGTGCGGCCGCTCGTAGACACTGATTGGCCTAGGTCGGGACTACGTGTAAGGGTGTGTGTGTGTGGTCTCCTACAATTTGGTAATTATTGATCAATGAGTAGATGAGGATCCCTATTGATCGAGCATGAAACTCGATAGGTAGATGACGTTTCCCTGTAGGCGGTAGCTAGTTGGTTGCCCAATACGGAAGATAATTGGCTGGTTAAGCCCTCCTGTCGAGGGGCGTATCACACGCGAGGTGACGAAGCGTGCGCAGTCCGATTATATATTGTTGATTACCTTGTTCCAGGCGAGACAGGAAGACAGCTGTGGGGTTAACGGGGGTAGAGTGCAAGTGTATTAAGAACTCACTAGTAGTTTGAAGAGATCGGTGACGTCACCAGTAGGGCTTTCATAGGATATCCCGAGCACAAGGCATCTCTCTTTCGGAGGGTGGTGGGGAAGAGAGTTGTGGTAAGGGAGTGGAAACGGAGATAAACGATAATGAGTTGATCGGGGAAAAGGCGAAACGGAGGACGTGGCTGCGCATGGAGAACGCCGGCCACGGCAAGTGTAGAAGAGAGAGGAGGAGCAAATTAAAATACGACGACTGTATACGAACGTCACAAGGGGTACGCAGCCGTAGGGGGCTACGTGCGCCTCGGCCGCAGGGGGCCGTAAGGGTGTCCTGTAAAGGAAGACAAGAAAGAGAAGAATATACAAATGTAAATACTATATTTTAATAATTTTCCTTAGCGGACTATCGCAAGTCCCCAAACTCACGGGGCCAGGTAAAGGTATAAGGTTGTGTATTGTAGGTGTTAGTAAAATAACAGCTACCAAATAGGGGAAGGATAGCAAGTGGAGCGCTACTATGTCACACGGAGCAAGATCGGGAGGGTGGGGGAACACCCTCACTACCCCACTACAACACATATGCAAAACACTGTCACCCCATAGGGAGAAACTGATCAAGTATAGCATAGAATGGACACAGGGGACGGACAACAAAATGATAACACCATGTCCGCCTAATGGTAGCTTCGATCCATATACTCAACATTCACTGTTAAACCATCTGCATAATACATACAAGGGGAAGAAGTTGGCACACCACGTGGAGGTGTTTAACTTATGGAGGATGTTCCAAGGATCCCGACCAGGACCAAATGGGATGTTCACTGTAGGGGAAACACCGGAAGAAAAAGAGATTAAGGAGGAAGGAGAGAATGGGGAGAAGGAGAGTGAAGGCCCAAAGAACACGGGGAACGGAGAAGAGGGAGGAGAAAAGAATAACAATTGAAAAGAAAATGAAATAAAAAAGGAACAGAGCGACGATATACCCCTAGAAAAGGTAGTGAAAACAGAGGGAGGGGGGTTGTACCCTTTAAGAGAACTAGGAGAAATAGGAAGAGAACAACTAAGGGCGGCTGAGGGGTACTCGAACCCGACATACAGCCTGCCACCATATGCAGTGACAGGTGTCCACAAGGGAGGGGAGCGGACTAGTAAGACGGGACCAGCCTATAGGAAGATGCCAGAGGGGGAGTAAGGATAAAATTGAAAAAAGGTGCAATACTCCCCAGAGTGAAACAGTACCCACTATCGAGAGAGGCAGATGAGGGCATATATGAGACCATAACGGCCCTCATAAATAATGGCATATTGGTCCCATCAGAATCACCATGTAACACAGCTGTATACCCAGTGCGCAATGCTAAAGGGGGGTCTTGGCGCTTCATACAGGACCTCAGGCCCTTGAACAACATAGTGGAAGCAGAGTACCCCATAGCAGCAAACCCGGCCACAATATTGTGTGGCATTCCAGCAGAGGCATCACGATTTACAGTGATCGACCTTAAAAATGCTTTTTTCTCAATACCATTGCACCCAGACTCACAAGATTTGACAAGCTTCACGTACAGAAACACAAAGTGGAAACACACCAGATTGCCACAAGGATACTGCGAGTCTCCCTCAATATTCAATAGAGTAATACAGATGGATTTGGGTAACATCGAAGTAGAAAGCACAGTGTTACAGTATGTAGACGACATAATAATTTGCAGCACAAACGAAAAAAGATGCAGAGAGGACTCATTAAAGATGCTGACAATATTGGCTGAAAAAGGTTACAAGGTAGACATGGAAAAGTTACAGTACTGTCAGGAACAGGTACTTTACATTGGTCAGCTCATATCCCAACATGGAAGAAAGATTGCACCACAAAGAGCACAGGCCATTTCAAAAATGCCATTGCCATAAACAGTGAGGGAACTGCAGCAGTTCCTAGGTCTGTGCAACTACTGTAGAGCATGGGTATTTGATTACAGCTCATACATAGGACCCCTGCTTGAAGGGTTAAAAGAAGCTAACAAAGGGGAGAAAAAGTTGGGGTGGACAATGGAAATGAAATAGGCTTTTGATGAATTGAAAGATGCGATATCAACTGCTCCAGTACTGGCCACCCCAGATTATGAGCGACAATTTTTCATATTTTCACATTGCGACTCAGCAGTAATGAAAGCAGTGTTGGCTCAAAAAACAAGCATGGGCTACAAACCAGTAGCATTTTACAGCGGCCACTTAGATCCTGTAATGTTAGGTCATTTCCCTTGCGAACAAGGTCTCGCCGCAGCTGCTTTTGCGGTAGAAAAAGCGTCAACAAACACCATGGGGTGCCCAACCACACTATTTGTGGAACATGCACTATTTGCAATATTGAATAAACCTAAATCCACCCTAACCATGCAGAGGGCATCAGGTTATGAGATCATTTTATCTAAAGCTGAACTATCAATTGTTAGATGTAGCACGGTCAACCCTGCAAGGTTTTTAGCAGAAGTAATTGAGGAAGGAGATTATGCACACGATTGTACGTAAATAACTGAAATGTACTCATGTGCTAGAAAGGTTGAAGAGAATGCACTAGAGGGAGGTGAGCTCTTGTTCATTGATGGGTCATCAACAATTGACCAAAAGGATGGGATAAGGAGGACTGGGGCAGCGGTGGTAAAAATGATGGAGGTACTGGTGTGTGTGGCGATGAAATGTGTACAACTACCACAGCATTACTCTGCTCAAGCGGCAGAACTAGTTGCACTGATCTTGGCGTTGAAGGAAAGCTTTGACAAACGAGTGACCATATATTCTGACAGCGCATATGTTACGTCCACTGTCCACTCAGGGCTGTCAAAATGGAGAAGAAGAGGGTTTAGGAGAGCTGACGGCACTCCAGTGCAACATGCTCTCCTATTGGCTGAACTAATTGACGTGATAAATGACCCCGAAGAATTAGCTTTGGTGAAATGTACCGCACACACCAATGGTGAAGATCATGTCTCAAGAGGGAATGCAGCGGCAGACGCACATGCGAAGTATGCTGCATACTTTGGTGAGATATGGAACCCCCCAGAGTCAGACAGAGGGAGAGGGAGGGGAATGGCTAAGGAGATGTTGATAAGAGAAGGGTATACCCATATCCCAGCCACACAGATAATGGAGCTACAAGCGGCTGCACCAATGGCAGAAAAAGAAATATGGGTAAAAAGAGGATGCACAATGTCACCAACTGATGCACTATGGTGCCAGGGTAACACTGGAAATATTGTACTACCCCTGGCACTATTGAATACCGCCCTGAGCCAACTACACCACCCAGCCCACACAGGAAAGGAAGTAATTGCAGCACGAATTAGGGAAGACTGGTTCTGCCCTGAGTTAAATTCTCATGTGTCAAATTTTATCAGCAATTGTCTCACATGTCAACAGTTTACGGCCGGTCACACTCTGAAGGTGATAAAAGGTACTATACACCGGCCAGAGGGGCCCTTCCGACATCTCCATATTGACTATGTTGATATGATCAACGTATGTCAAGGAAATAGGTATATGATTGTAGTAGTATGCCCATTCTCGAGGTCGATTGAAGCAGGGCCCTGTTCACACCCAGATGCATTCAGAGCAGCTAAATTCCTAGTGAGGGAGGTCTTCCCCAGGTGGGGGGTGTGCGAGGTACTGCGGTCAGATAATGGCCCGCATTTCGCAAACGAAATGTTCCAGCACATCACATCCTTACTGAACATCAAGCATAAATTTGCATGCGCATACCACCCGCAGGCCAACGGTATATGTGAACGCCTGAATGGCCTACTAAAGGAGGCAATTGCAAAAAAAACAGCAAACAACAAAGAAGAGTTGGTTGTATTGCCTTCCGCTAGCCCTATTTGAGCTAAGGAATAGACCAGGGTCCAACCACCACGAGGTGATTACCGGACGTCAAATGCGCCTTCCTCTGACACCAACATCAAGAGCATTCACAGACCACGAAAATACTGCCACTGTTTTTGGTGATGAAATGTACCAATATGTGTCTTCTTTGATTACTAGTGTAGTGTTTGTGTCTCAACAGCTCGAGCGCGCACGGGGCGGGTCTAACAGTGATCAACAAGAAGACGCGGATAAAGAATTGGAAAAGGAAAGACTGTGCAAAGTTGCTAAAGGTGACCACGTACTACTCCGAAATTTCAACAGGAAGTGGAACAGCCCACGCTTCACTGGCCCCCATCTGGTAGAGGAGGTATCAACGAGAGCAGTAAAGCTACAGGACAAACGTGCCTGGAACCACCTACATGACGTAAAGATCTACAAACTCCAGACCCGCCCCAGCGCCACCGACAGGGCCATCGGAAGAACAACAATAGCGTCACCAACGGAGGAAGATACCTCTGCCACTGCTGACGGCTTAAGTGTCCCCATACCCTGTCACCCCCCAGATCCCCCAGAGACAACAACTGAAAAGGAAAGGGGCGATACCCTTCCCGCTCACCCCATGGTCACACGATCATAGAGTGAAGAGACTTCCGCCAGTTGAGCCCCAAACCCTCTGCCCATTGACCCCCTACCCACTGCAGTAATAACTGAACTGGAGGACATTGTTTTGCACATATACACATGTAAACATTTGAATGTTCTCTTTCTTTTCTCTCGCACATGCAGGTACAGCCTATTATTGTATTGCTAAGAAAAGAGATAAATAACAAATTCACTGCCCAGGAGTAGATGGTACCCTCAGACGATAACTACCCAGAAGAATTGTCACACCAGTTTGTATATGAAATGAAAAGGCCAACGTACCTGAAAAGAAGGAGGGTACGTGTCTACTACACAGCATTCCTCTTGGCCATAGAATATTCAATGCCCCACCTCCACCCATACTTGCCTGCCCTAAGAGATAGATCGCTTAGATTGGCGTGGGAAAAGCTCTTCGCCTGGGCACTGAATGACTATTTGATAGGGAGAGCTTAAAAAACAACAACTAACATTAGTAACCAGCATATTGAGAATTTTCAGGCGGGCAACTTTAACGTCGCAAGAATAAGCTGCCGGACTGCAGCAAGGTAAGAGCAAAATGCCGGTGAAATTAGCCTTTGTAATAAAATTGACAGGGATTTTGATGATCACCGGGTTCTTGGCTGCCTCTGTATGGCAGTACAGCTATGCTATGAATATTGTTGCTGTACCCAAACCTAATACACCCCCACCCCCAGCTGCAACAGGTGTTACGTCAGGTGGTACTAGTATAATAACACACAAAGAAAATAGAGTTAAACGCAGCACATACTCAGATAATAAAGGTATTGACAACTACATACAAGATTCAGCACACATCTCAAACAACATGTGGTATCAACACATGACCCACATAGGTAAGCAGACAACAGAAGACAGCTGCTACGTTTGCTCATTAATACCATACGCTATGAGCGCTTCTCGAACATTCGTTGCCACAGAAATAGATGAAAAGACAGCACGATGCATAATATACCTGGCACTGTTTCAAACGAAAGGAAGATTTCAAGGGACAGTGGTGCAACTGGTGTGGAAAACACGAGACACATATCCATATGAAAATAACTTCCTCAAAACTTATTTGAGTTACCACAAGACCAGTTAACATGCTGAAGCCTTCAGATACATGACAAGTGGTCCTGAAAAAGGAGAAACAAAGAAAGTAACACTACAGTACCCACCATGTGATTGGTACGCCACTGAAGTTCCTGGTAAAGCAGGATGTTGGGAGAGGCCACTGGTGACGATAACAGGGAAGGTGTACATGGACAACAAATGGGAGATATGTGTGGTTGGCAGCAACATGGTAACAAAAGAAACTATTTCAACTATCGATGCACACAACCACAGATGTTGGACGACTTGGATCAAGTACGTACCCATGCTCACGTGGATAGAGAAGGATGAAGACCCAATAACAATACCACCGCTAACTGCGCCTAAGGTATGCTACCAACATAAAGGAGAGGTGGACGTAGGATATAACACCAACTGTGCAAGAGTGATGGAGTTACCTGAGGGGGGAGCAGGAACAGCAGTGATAATGGACCACTACTGGACCTGCGGAGAAAAGGCATGCCACACACTGCCCCCTCTGTGGAATGGTATATGCACAATGGTGCACGTTAACGTACCATCACTAGTGGTACCCCAGAAACACGTGAATATGGCCAACTTCCCCAAAATGGATGAAGGGAACGAGAGGAAGAAGAGATCTGTACAACCTCAGAAGGAGCCAGAGAACAAAACCAACAGCAATAATACTGTCCTGAATAGAAAGAAAAGACAAGGAGAACCTCTGACAGGAAATTACCTATGGGGTAGATCGGAAACAGCACTCACCTCAATTCCGCCAGAACACAGACTTTTCAGCAGAGCAGCAATGTTTTTCTCCTCAATAATACATCCGGGATTACAGGCTTGCGCAAATGCAAAATGGCTCCAGATAACTAGATGGGAACTAATGATGACCATCAATTCTACAGTAAATGGATTCAACGCAATAAAAGAGGAACTGCGCGCAGTGAGGATGGTAGCACTTCAGAACAGATATGTACTGGACCTCCTCACAGCAATGGAAGGAGGAGTTTGCGCAAAGATAGGACAATCATGCTGTACATTCATCCCTGCCAACGATGCTGACAACGGTACACTGACAGAAGCAGTTTCACAATTGGCCCAGATGCACTCCAAAATGATGGATGAAAGTAAAGGTGTAAAAAAGGATGAGAGCTGGTTTTCAATATTATGGTCATGGATGCCATCTTGGCTGTCAGATGGACTGAAAATTATAGTTGGTTGTACTATTTTGGCTGGAGCTACACTGATCATAATAAGATTTTGGAAGGCCCGGAAGGCACGCACCACAGACGAAATGATTGAAATGGCCGGTATGCACCCCTTGATGCCAGCAGATGACGGCCAACACACAGGTACAATAATACAAGAGAGAGGGAAGTTGCGCAATCAGATCACCACCAACCACCTGGACCCACCATCTGTGAAGCTCGAAAACCCAAGAAACCCAAGGAGCTACATAGGGAAATGGGTATACTGCACTCCTGGAGGAACCTGTGAATACATGTATTGGTCGTTTGAAGACCATGTTAACCACTACGGACATTTGGGAGGAATAACTAAAATATGGAGAGTGAGAGGAGATAAAGAAAAGGATATGTTTGTGGTCGACAAGTTGACCAGAGGGGGGACGGAAGTGGGAGAATGGAACAACAGGCTCCCGCCAATCCCCTCTCGTGCTTGGCCTAAAGGATCACGGCCTAGGCACCCGCCACGAGAAGAGTTTGCCCATCTACCAGACGACCAAATACCCTGGTACAGGAACATACGGATGTGCCCACTCACCTGCCCAGCAACCCGCCCTGCCCATGCAGACACCTGCGGCATGGATGAACTTGACTAAACCATTACATCGTTAGAGATGCCATGACGACCCAGCCAACGGTTAGCACACCTGTGCAAACATGAACACTGGACACCCCCACACCAACCTACACAAAGAATATACTCAGCGCTATAACGTAGGTGACAAACACACACACGGACGTGCATCTTTATTATTTTTCACATAGGCTTTTTAAGATGCAGAAACGCAAGACGCACAATGAACTTATCTAAATGGCTTGCTTACGCTCCTCCTAAACCCTATAACCTAAAGCGCCTGTGCACTCAACGGCTCCATCTATGCACCTGATCCAAGTAGGCCGCAAGCAAGAGCTTCCATGAACATTAAAATGAACTAAAGCTCAGTTGCTGACCCTGCAGAATGAGCCCGGCGAAAACAGGCAACCAAGGGCGCAATGTTGCAAACTCGCCTCCTAAAAGCAGACAACCAAGGGCACAATGTTGCAATCTCGCATGCCGCAAGCCGACGTACAAGTCACACCTGCAAATCAAACCAGGCACACAATGGGAAAAACAATATTAATTGTGCAGAATTCAGCCTCAAACACGGTCCCACCTCACGTGACCAAGCCAAACCTGAAAGGATGCCAAGGCCAGAAGAACGGAGGCGCCTGGATCCCTCGTTACAAGACACAGGCAGATACAATTAAAAGACTCAATGGACATCTACGACAGTGGGAGTAGACGGCCTTCCAGCTTATGAATAAGTCCTCACATTGTCTGCACGTACCCATAGTGAAACATTGTTGCAAATGACAGGTGCACCGCGAGCTGGGAACGGCGGTGGTCCCAGACTGGGAGGCTCGCGAGCGCACCAATCAGAACATGGGGCTCTTATCACTGACGCCATTAACATTAAACCAATCATCAGGGGTCTTCATGTAACAATTCTCATGTATCTAATTGTAGGGACAACCCAGGTATATCACCTGACTGACTCTTATCCACTAACACCGTTCTCTATACGTATGCTATACTAACCCTACCACTCAAGTAACCAATCCAGAGTGGAGATAGGTTTTTGCTAGCTTTTCGAAGTGACGCAAGTAGCGCGTCATACTAAGGTAAAAAGGGCCTGCAAGCCCCACGATTGTGTGTGTGTCAGGACGGACGCGTACGATCCTTGACCCATCCCTGCCGTTTGTATAATAAACAGCAGAACCACCTTGCTTCTTGCGTGTGTCTCATACTCTGTGGTTTTTGGGATATACGGGAGGAGTTGGGGCCTCCCTGCCCAGAGGTCCGCGGACGGCCCAGCCGACCCCGGCAGAATTTCCCCCCGACAGATCATCCTCTTTATAAGTCTCCTTAGGAAGTTGGAGAACATTTTCAATTAGCTTGCTCGTTAGACAAGCTGCACATTGAGTTCTTGCTCGAGTTCTCAGGCTGCTATTTATTTTTCTTTCTTCGTCATTGTATCACTACGATTTGCTTCATTGAGTTAAGTTCCATTATCTCCTTATCATTCACGCTTGCATGGGTGCTCAGGGAGATTTTTGGATAATAATTTGTTATTACCTTGGTCTTAGTAGGTCCTAGCTCTAAGGTTGTGGTCCCACTGGCTGCTCTTCTAGAGTATCTTTCTCCCCCAGCCCCACGTTTTTGATGCAACCCTGTAGTTGTGATGGTCTTTGGAATGCAAGTCTGGCAAGGATAATGCTGGTTAGGTGCAGTAACTGAATCAAATTGGATGGATTAGGTGTTGTTTTGAAAGTCTAGGTATGTCATGGCGTGAAGGGGTGGACATAAATTCCCCATTGTCGTGATCTATGCCAAATGGTATATCTGTGAGTTGATCATCAAACTACAAGGGATTTTCTACTACCTCTCTTACGTTACGGGCGTTCAACTCTGGCGTGTCTGTTGTGTATGGTGTAGATTCAGATATTTCTACCATATCTCCCGTAAGCTCCACTGACACTTCCGGTTCCATATTAACCAAGCTCTGCGAAGATTATCCTGCTCTAGGTGTTACTTTGCTTTGCTTTACTTTGTATGCGTACACAAATTCCAAACACTGTCATGATAGCACGCTGTTATACCAGCACGTGTGCTCTGCCGTGACTATTGGCAAGAGTAAGAGCTGCCGTAATTGGTACTACCTGTGCCAGTACAAGTTAAGAGTGGTACAATAACTGTCACTAGAAGAACAATTAGGGGGCAGTCAATCGTGTAAAATGTTAGAAGGATTTCTGAACTCTGACCTGGAGGGGCAGAGGTTCAGAAGGCCAGCCTAGTTTCTTGGAACAGGGTAACCTCTGGACAAGCCAGACCAATCAGGGTAGCGCTGGTGGCGGTCAAGACTAAGTCTCAAGAGTGGTGAGGGTGATTGAAAGACCTCAATGAGCACACAAAGCAAGGACACTTACAAATTACTCCAAACAGGTGTTATATTAAAAATATAGACACATTTATTACAAGGCCTTTGTAACATCGACCATAGCAAAGAATCACAATAATACCAAAGTAAACCAACACATCACAATCAATACAATATATATAAAAGACCGAGGGGTCTAAGGACTTAGGAGCATGTAATATGTAGACCACCTAGATGGGGAGGAAAACAGGCAGTGCAAATAACCATTAGTCCCAGTTCGACATCAGAAATACACCTAACTAGGAGGAAGTCTGAGCCCTACGAAGAGAAGAGCCTTATGCTCAAAAGTACCTGCACACGCTTGTGCCAATTGACAAAATAGGGTCTCTTCAAGGATCTCAGGCAGTTCAGAAAGGTGAATGAAGCGATGAAGAACAAGTCCCCCACTACTCATGCAAGGCCTCCACTTGTGGGCAGAGGCAGGGTGAGAGTGCGGGATAGAGTCGCTATTTCGCAACAGTGGTAGAAAAGAAACGAGCTCCTGCACGAGGGGCCACCTGTTGGGGTATGGACTACTCACCGGTCCCCGACGCAGGCAGACCCAGCCTTCTCCAGTTCAGTTCACATTGCTGGCAGGTTCAGATGCAGTAATCAGGACGTCTCGACACCGTGTAGATTCTGTGTAGCAGGATGCAGGGTCAAGGGTGTCCCAAATGCAGCGAACGTGCACAGGTTGTTACCACAGCAGGGCAACACAGCAACTGTGTTTACTCTGGTCCGGGCCCACTCGTCTCACTTCAGACCTGGGAATGGCAAGTGTACGAAATTCGGTGTGAGGGTGCCATGGACGCAGAGCAAGTAGTACACCAACTTTCAAGGGCTTCCCAAAAAGGCGGCAGTGACAGAGCAAAACGTCCTGCGTAAGCTGGTTAGCCCACTGGTTGGGCCAGGGACACTTCAGAAGAGGCTTACTTGCAGGGTACGATGAAGGTGCCAGGAATAGTTGATCCCACTATTCCAATGGGTCGAAGCGCCTTCGCAGACCTTCTAGGATGATCAGATGCAGAGGGGTCTCGCTGGACGACAGCGGTTCAGAATGCCAAACCTTCAGCGGGTTACCAGTGGTTCCTTGACTCAGCTTCTTGTTGCAGGATACTTGGCTCCTTATCCCTTGTTCGGTGTGACCTCAGGAGATCGACATGGTACTGGTGTTTCCAGCCTCCTCTTATCCAAAGTTCCCTTCGCGCCAAAACAGAGAGGACCCAATGGGAGATCAGTGTTACGCTCACCTGGTTCCCACGGGGGCGTCGACCGGAACTGGGCCGCTGTTGTTTCCACCAGCGTGATGTGTAGTGCCGAGATGACTGACTGGACTGGCCCGCTCAGCCTAGTTTGTCTGGCTCGCAAGAATATTCTTCTGCAAAGGAGAAGAGGAATTAACCACCCGTGGAATTTGAGTGTCAACCCACCTTCCCCACTCCCGTTGTCTTCCCACAGATCACTCTTGATGTCCCCTCCTTAGTCTCACCTGATGGTTTGGAAGGATGAGCTCTCTATCCTGTGTCGACCGCAGGGGCGCGTTGATGACCAGTTACCTCACTGGCGTAGAGGAATTGGTGAGTTCCAGTATTGACTCTAAAGTCCAATTGTTCATAAGAGTTCAAATGTCTGATCTTCACTCTGTCCGATTGCTTGCAGGTTGCCGATTAATCCACTCGAAGATTTCCAAATGGCACTTGGTAAGATTCAGGTAAGTCTATTGTGGTTTTCCCCTTAGGGGCCGGGGTGTGGCGATGAAGCAGAGTTGACTGTGCCGACCCGAGATGAGGTGAGTACCTCCCGTGGTAAATTAGGTAAGTCCTTGGAGGTAGCTTGTATAGCCTTAGAGAGTCCCCTTGCTCACCTTGCTGTCTTTGTCTCCTTAGGTGTCGGAGGGCGGCCGCGAGATGGAGAGAGCGTGATGGAATGCTGAAGTACCGCCAAGCAGGTGAGTTCAGCGCGGCGCCGTAGGAATGCGAAGCAATGCTTCAAAGACTTCTGTCTTTCAGTTCCGTGGCGAAATGGATCAGGATTCAGGTAAGGATTAAAGTTAAAACTCCTGTTCTAACCTTTATCCTTCTTTCTTCTTGTTTCAGGAGTCCCAGGACTGAAGCGGGCGTGTCTGAAGACTGGAGCTGCTGAAAACACGGTGAGCGTTACGCTGCAGCAAGCAGAATAACACGAAGCACGTGTGGCTGTCCGGGCGTGGTTTAAATAGCCTTGGAAGAAGATCCAGGTAAGTATTCTTCCACAGCCCCACCCAAGTAACAAAATAGTCCCTTCAGTAAAATAGTCCCTCCTAAGCCTCATTTGGCTTGAGTCTTCATGCAGCATGGTCTGCCTCAGGTGAGTATGCAGCATGGTCTGCTTCAGGTAAGTTATCAATAATGAGCCTGGCGCCCATGGCGCCAGGACTGACTTTATCTTTATGAGCCTGGCGCCATAAGCGCCAGGACTGCACCCAAACAGCCCCTAACTGGGGCTTTTGGGCATGCTCCAAGTGGCATGATGCCTGCTTCCGGGGCTGCTGGGCCTGGTCTGGTCTTCCGGGGGCAGGCATCATGACAGCACTCCCCCTCAAGGCCCCTCCTAAAGTCGTTCTCCCCCCTTGGCCGTGGTTTGTCTGGAAATTCCCGATGGAACCTCTTCACTAAACGAGGTGCATGCACGTGGTCACTAGGTTCCCAAGACCTTTCCTGCGGACCATAACCTTTCCAGTCAATTAGGTAAAAGAGTTTTGATCTCACTCTTTTTGAGTCCAAAATATTCTTGACTTCAAACTCGTGCTCCCCATCTATGAGGATAGGTTCAGGTGGAGTGGTTAGCCTAGTTCCTGGTTGCACTGGCTTCAAAAGAGACACGTGGAAGACGGGATGGATTCGTATATGAGCAGGTAGGTCCAACTTGATGGCCACTGGGTTAATAATTGCCTTGACAGAAAAAGGTCCCAAATACCTGGGGTTAAAGGTCCAAGTCCCCTTGAGTGGTAAGTGCTTAGTGGCTAACCATACTTGGTCCCCTATTTGGTATTGAGGAGCTTCACTTCTGTGCTGATCCGCATCCTTTTTGTATTTTTCCTTAGCCTTTTGCAAATGGATGGTTGCTTCTTTAAAGGCTTGTGTAATAACAGCGTGGAGATGGTCCACTGCGGGCATCTCTAAATGCTGGGGTGAGTCCAAATCCGAGGTTCGACTTTGTCCAGTTCCTGAGTGTACGGAATTATTGTACGCATACTCTGCGATCCACAGAATGTCTTTCCAATTCCCCTCAGACTGATGTAGCATACAACGGAGGTACTGTTCAAGAGTCTGGTTGGTCCTCTCCGTTTGACCGTCGGTCTGAGGGTGGTGACTGGTCGAAAGCCTAACATCAATTTGTGCCAGTTGGCAGCATTTCCTCCAAAAATGTGAAATGAATTGACTGCCCCGATCTGAAATTAACACTGAAGGAAAGCCATGCAGGCGGACAACATTTTCAAGGAATTCCTTGGCCAGGATTGAAGCTGAAGGTATCCCTTTTAAAGGAATGAAGTGGGCCATTTTAGAAAAAAGATCTACAATAACTAGAATGGTATTGTAACCTTGGTACGGGGGTAAATCCGTGATGAAGTCTAATGACAAGGTATGCCAAGGGGTAGGTGGTATGTCTAATGGTTGCAATAAACCAGCAGGTTTTTTCTTTTGCCCTTTATTTTGTGCGCAAATGCCACAAGACATGACAAATGACTTGACATCCTTTCACCAGGTGGGCCACCAAAATTGCTTCCTAATTTTAGCTTCGGTTTTTGCAATACCCGGATGCCCTTCTATTAAGGTGTCATGGTAATGGGAAATGACAAGTTCCTGTAGTTCCTTTTGCGGCAAAAATAGCCGGCCTTGGTAATAAGGTAAATCATCGATGACAGAGTACTCTGGACCTTTCTTTGCCCAGTCCTGTAGGGCAACGGAATCAAAGAGTTGGTGGATCTTGTTTTGAATGTCCTCCAGTGTCTGTATGGATGTCAGGCCAAGGATTCTCTGTTCCGGAATTATGGGTACGGGTTCTAAAGTTATTTCTGCTTCTCCCATTCCAATCCGGGACAAGGCGTCTGCTTTACCATTCTTACAACCTGGTCGATAGGTTATTACAAAATCAAACTCGGCGAAGAACAAAGCCCAACTGAGCTGGCGCGAAGATTGGGCTTTGGCTGTCTTTAGGTATTGTAAGTTGCGGTGATCGGTGATGACCGTGATGGTATGTCTGGCACCCAGTAGATAGTGCCGCCAAGCCTTGAAGGCGGACTTGATGGCCAGCAGCTCCTTGTCGGTTATGGCATAGTTTAATTCGGGGGCTGAAAATTTTCTTGACCAAAACGCCACTGGGTGAAGCTGGTTAGTTTCGGGATCCTTTTGGGGAAGGACTGCTCCCATGGCTGAACTGGATGCATCTGTTTCCACTATGTAGGGAAGCTCGGGGCGCGGGTGTCTTAATATGGGAGCAGATGTGAATTTAGCTTTTAACTCTTGGAAGGCATTCTCGGCTTCCTCTGTCCACACAAAGCGTTTATCTTTTCGCAATAGCGTTGTAAAGGGATGTACAATGTGCGAGAAGTCCGGGTTAAACCTGCGGTAGAAATTGGCAAAGCCAAGCATGCTTTGAACTACTTTGATTGAACTTGGCGAAGGCCAATTAAGAATGGCATCCACTTTTCGTGTATCCATCCGGATTCCTCTCGGGGTCAGAATAAATCCACGGAATTCCACTTCTGTAGTGTGGAAAATGCACTTTTCCAGTGTAGCATATAATTTATGCTGGCGTAACTTCTCTAGGACTGCTCGGACGTGTTTTACATGCTCAGATTCTGAAAAAGAGTATACTAAGATTTCGTCGATGTAAACGACCACACAAACGTCGATAAGCTCTCGGAGGACATCGTTCATGAAGAACTGGAAGGCTGCTGGTGCATTGCATAGTCCGAAGGACATCACCTGGTACTCAAATAGTCCGTACTTGGTGCGAAAAGCAGTCTTCCATTCGTCACCCTCTTTGACACGTACCAGATGATATGCCCCCGAAGGTCTAGTTTCGTGTATATACAAGCGTCCTTCATCTGGTCTAGTAGTTCTGGGATCAAAGGCAGTGGGTATCGATTCTTGATGGTTATCTGATTCAGTGCGTGGTAGTCTATACATGTTCTAAGGTCGCCTTCTTTTTTCGGTACGAAGAACAAAGCTGAAGATGCAGGGGACTTGGACGGGCGAATGAAGCCATTAGCAAGGTACTGGTCTAAGTACTGACGCAAAAATGGAGATTTTCGGGTTCTGTAAGGGCATAGATTCTGCTGCAAGGTGGTTGTGCTCCAGGTACAAGATCTATTTGACAATCATACGATCTCTCAGGTGGTAAGATGTTTGCCTGTCCCTTTTGGAAGACATCCTGAAAGTCTTGGCATTCAACAGGTAATTGTATGGGTACTGGAATTACTGGGGCCAGGACTGAGTTTTGAGTTTTCCTTGGGTAGCAGGTGTGAGCACATTCTGGGAAGGTTAGTCTCTTCTCTCGCCAATCAATACAGGGATTATGTTTTTCCAACCAAGGTATCCCCAGTATCAGCTGAAACTGTGGGGCCTTGATTAAGTCAAACATCATAGCCTCTCGATGCCCATCTTGACTCAACAATGTCATCTCTGCAGTGGAATGAGTTACGGGTCCAGAGGCAATTTCCGTTCCATCTACAGTGGTGACAACATCGGCCGTTGTCTTGCGGGTGAGAGATAGATTCATCCTGGTAGCCAATTCCCAGTCCAAAAAATTTCCTATGGCTCCACTGTCTACGTACGCCTTTACCGCGTACATGCGTGATGGCTGCTCTGGATCTACAAGGACCATGGGTATGGTGAAATGCGAGGTCAGAGTGTCCTTCTTTAAGCTCGGCAAGCGGACCTCTACGCTTGCCGGGCGTGGTCGTTTCCCGAGTCAGATTTCACATGGTTTTCGTCTGCTGCTCCCATAACTTTCTTGGGTGGTTTTACAGGGCAGTTCCGAAGAAAATGACCAGTAGTTCCGCAATATAAACATAATTGCAGTTGCCGTCTTCTATCTCTCTCCTTTTGGGTTAAGGGTCCTTTAACCCCCCCGATTTGCATAGGTTCTGAGACATCTACTCCCTTGGAGCTTACGTGGGTTTTAACCAACACCCTGTTCTCAAACTTGGTTCGGTCAGCCTTCCTGGTTTGAAGTCTGTGATCGAGCTGGACCACTAGATCTATATATTCAGCACAGTCTTGAGGCGGGTTCACGATTTGGGCCAAAACATCTTTGAGTTCTCCCCGAAGTCCTCGGTGGAATAATGTGATTCGCTTGGCTTCAGGCCATTCGGTTTCCACTACTAATCTATTGAAAGTTGCAATGTAAGATAAAAGATCCTGGTTACCTTGACGTAGGGATAAAATTTTGTTGTCCAAAGCCTGTCCTCGGGAGTGTGGGGCGAATAGTCTTTCCATGCTTGTTCGAAAACCCTGGAAATCTCGAAGAATCGGGTCATCCTGGTTAACTAGTGGAATGGATCAATCCGCCGCACTGCCGCTGAGATATGACAGTACAAAGGCTACCTTGGCCTGATCGTTTGGGAAAGCTCCAGGTCTACATAAAATGTGCAAGCGGCATTGATTCATTTTGGGTCTCCGGCAAAGCGTTCAGGCGGAGTCAAAGGAACGGCTCCAGGTAAATTTATCTGCACCGGGTTACTCGATGGTACAGGAGCTGGACTTGCTCCAAGTCCTGGTAGAGGTGTTTGTCCAGCCTGGCTCTGTAATAGTTGTCTGGCGAACTCATCAGTTCGTTCTTTTGACACTATCAGTTCCCTCCTGAGGGCATTGGTTTCTTGGCGGGCAGAATGCACTTCGGCCCTTAATTCCCCTAATAATTGGGCCAACTGATCAGTTTCCGAGGTCTCCATGACGCCCAGGTGGGTATTTGTGGGTAGTCTTCGCGTTCTGTTACGCTCACCTGGTTCCCACGGGGGCGTCGACCGGAACTGGGCCGCTGTTGTTTCCACCAGCGTAACGTGTAGCGCCGAGATGACTGACTGGACTGGCCCGCTCAGCCTAGTTTGTCTGGCTTGCAAGAATATTCTTCTGCAAAGGAGAAGAGGAATTAACCACCCGTGGAATTTGAGTGTCAACCCACCTTCCCCACTCCCGTTGTCTTCCCACAGATCACTCTTGGTCCCCTCCTTAGTCTCACCTGATGGTTTGGAAGGATGAGCTCTCCATCCTGCGTCGACCGCAGGGGCGCGTTGATGACCAGTTACTTCACTGGCGTAGAGGAATTGGTGAGTTCCAGTATTGACTCTAAAGTCCAATTGTTCATAAGAGTTCAAATGTCTGATCTTCACTCTGTCCGATTCCTTGCAGGTTGCCGATTAATCCACTCGAAGATTTCCAAATGGCACTTTGTAAGATTCAGGTAAGTCTATTGTGGTTTTCCCCTTAGGGGCCGGGGAATGGCGATGAAGCAGAGTTGACTGTGCCGACCCGAGATGAGGTGAGTACCTCCCGTGGTAAATTAGGTAAGTCCTTGGAGGTAGCTTGTATAGCCTTAGAGAGTCCCCTTGCTCACCTTGCTGTCTTTGTCTCCTTAGGTGTCGGAGAGTGGCCGCGAGATGGAGAGAGCGTGATGGAATGCTGAAGTACCGCCAAGCAGGTGAGTTCAGCGCGGCGCCGTAGGAATGCGAAGCAATGCTTCAAAGACTTCTGTCTTTCAGTTCCGTGGCGAAATGGATCAGGATTCAGGTAAGGATTAAAGTTAAAACTCCTGTTCTAACCTTATCCTTCTTTCTTCTTGTTTCAGGAGTCCCAGGACTGAAGCGGGCGTGGCTGAAGACTGGAGCTGCTGAAAACACGGTGAGCGTTACGCTGCAGCAAGCAGAATAACGCGAAGCACGTGTGGCTGTCCGGGCATGGTTTAAATAGCCTTGGAAGAAGATCAGGTAAGTATTCTTCCACAGCCCCACCCAAGTAACAAAATAGTCCCTTCAGTAAAATAGTCCCTCCTAAGCCTCATTTGGCTTGAGTCTTCATGCAGCATGGTCTGCCTCAGGTGAGTATGCAGCATGGTCTGCTTCAGGTAAGTTATCAATAATGAGCCTGGTGCCCATGGCGCCAGGACTGACTTTATCTTTATGAGCCTGGCGCCATAGGCGCCAGGACTGCAACCAAACAGCCCCTAACTTGGGCTTTTGGGCATGCTCCAAGTGGCATGATGCCTGCTTCCGGGGCTGCTGGGCCTGGTCTGGTCTTCCGGGGGCAGGCATCATGACAATCAGCTCACAAACACTCACACCATACGTGAACCTATCACGGACCTCGGTGGTCCCAGGCATTCAGGACACTCCAGACTCTCTGGCACCCAGGATGTGTATTGGGAACAGACATCCCAGTCCACATCGTGGAGGCATACACACAAGGCATGCAGAAGCCCACGAAAGCTTTAGGTTTCGCAGGAAAGTGCATGACCAAATACGGACTGACCCGGGTCGGCTCGACCTGATGAAGGTGAAGGGGCAAGACAGCGAAAGGACAGGACAAAGAACCTTGTCGCATAACCATTTTGGAGCCAGGCCACTCATTTGTGCCAAACGCGGTAAGCGCGGATAACATGGTGAAAAAGAGTTCAAAACACAAGAGAAACGATAGCTGCAACCAGTCCTGTCTGTGACACACTTGCACTGTTCATAATATGTCCAGCGAGAGTTTCTAGGGCCTTTGGAATGACTAGAGACCCAAGAGTGCTGTAAAGTAAGTTACATTGCACTCTTGTTACATGTTGCACAAAAGCTGCAACATGAGGAAAGGATAAGGGAAACGAAGTCTCCCAGTACCGACTGTCTTAAGGGCATGTCAGTTTCCCCATAAGAATTGAGCGAAAGCCCAGAGAAGTGTGGCGGAGGCTGCGCTTCTCTGGCAAAGTCTAGATCAGGGTGTAAAACAGCAGCAAAAAGTTTGGGGGTTGACACATGGAGGGAAAATTACAAACAATCATGAAATCTTTCCTAACACTCGCCCCTCCCAGACTAAGGACAGGGGGAACTAATCCACCCCTGGATGAGTTTCTTGTTCAGGTTGGTTAAACATTCTGGACAACCCATCAGCATTGCTATGCTGGACCCCTGGCCTTTGCTCAATAGTGAAGTCAAAGCCTTGTAGACTTATGGACCACCTAAGCAACTTTGGATTCCCTCCGTTCATGTTCATCAGCCACTTTAAGGGCTTATGGTCAGTTTGCCCAGTGAAGTGGGTCCCATAGAGGTAGGGCCTCAGCTTCCGTAGGGCCCACACAACAGAGAAACATTCTTTCTCTACTGTGGACCATCTGAGCTCTCTGTCCGACTAATGAAACCAATAGGGTGTTCCTTACCCTTCTCATCTACTTGTGATATAACAGCTCCTATCCCAGTGTCAGAAGCATATGTCTGCACAATAAAAGGTCTTTGGTAATCAGGGGCCCTGATGACAGAGGCCTGGCACAAGGAGTCTTTTAAGCCATTGAAGGCCTTCTCACACTCTTCAGTCCAAGTCACCTTCTTGGGTTTCTTCGGAGTGGTGAGAGCAGTCAGAGGGGCAGCTATGGTGCCATAGTCTGCCATGAAATTTCTGTAATACCCTGTGAGTCCTAAGAAGGCTCTTACTTGGGTCTGCGTAGTGGGGGTAGGCCAGTCTTGTACTGCTTGGACTTTACTGGGTAGAGGCTGTATCCTCCCTCCACCTATTTCATGTCCAAGGTAAACCACTGAGCCTTGTCCAATCTGGCATTTACTGGCCTTTATGGTCAAGTGGGCTTTCTGAAGAGCCTGTAACACAATCCCAAGGTGTTTCACATGGTCTTCCCAGGTGGCACTGAAAACTGCTATATCATCCAGATATGCAAGACAGAATTCATCCAACCCATTCAACACATGATTCACAAGCCTCTGGAAAGTGGCAGGTGCATTCTTCAACCCAAAAGGCATTACCCTGAACTGGTAAAGACCTTCTGGAGTTGAGAACGCTGTCTTCTCCTTGGCATGTTCTACGAGGGCTGGTTGCCAATAGCCTGCAGTGAGGTCAAACGTGCTGAGGTACTTGGAGGCACCCAAGGTATCCACCAGCTCATCTGTTCAAGGCAAGGGGTGTGCATCTGTCTTGGTGACAGCATTCAGAGCCCTGTAATCCACGCAGAACCTCAATTCAGAAGTACCTGCTTTTGGAACCAAAACCACAGGGCTGGACCAAGGACTACTAGAGGGTTCAATCACCCCGAGATCCAACATTGTGTTGACCTCGATCTTAATGTAAGACCGTACTTTGTCTGACATCCTGTATCCCCTACTTTTGGTAGGTACACTATCTCCTGTGTCTATGTTATGTTTGCACCAAGGTGTCAAACCAGGGGACTGTGAAAACAGGGGGGAAAATTGTCTAAGCAAACTCTTCACCTCAGCCTGGTGATCAGAAGTCAGGTGAGGGACCACTCGGACACCCTCAAAGTAGCTATCTGAAGGACTGCTTTGAAACAGGTCAAGGAGAGGTTCAGACTCCTCTTCCTCAACATCTGAAGCCAATAGCAGTGCTGCGATTTCAACTTTTGGGATGAAAGCCTTCAGCCTATTTACATGGAACACTTTTGGAGCCTGTCCAGGCCTTCCAAGGTCCACTAAATAGTTGACCTCACCCAGGGGCTCCACCACTGTGTAAGGGCCTGACCACTTATCCTCTAAAGCTCTAGGCCTTATGCGATTCAATATCAGGACTTCCTGACCAGGTGTGAAGTTGATGAGGGAAGCTTTCTGGTCATACCAATGTTTCACCAGGGCTTGTCCTGCCTTCAACTTATCACTAGCCAGACCCATCAGGAGTACCATCCTTTTTCTGAGCCTTAACACATAGTCTACTACATTGGTAGTAATAGGGGGAGTGGGCATCTCCCATCCCTCCTTGACTATGGCTAAATGTCCACGCACAGGGTGACCAAACAGAAGTTCGAAGGGGCTGAAGCCAACACCCTCCTGTGGTACCTCTCGGTAGGCAAACAGTAAGCATGGTAAAAGAAGATCGCATTTTCTTCTTTGAGGTTCTTCCAGAGCCCCAATCATACTTTTTAAGGTCCTGTTAAACCGTTCCACCAGACCATTGGTCTGGGGGTGGTATGTGGAAAAAAACTTGTAGGTGACCCCACATTCTTTCCACATAGCCTGCATATACTTCGACATAAAGTTGCTGCCTCTGTCAGACACAACTTCTTTGGGGAAACCAACCCTAGTAAAGATGCTGAGTAAAGCTTTTGCGACTGACTTGGCAGTCACAGTTTTCAATGGGATGGCCTCAGGATATCTGGTGGCATGGTTGACCAATACCAGGATAAACCTATTGCCTGAGGATGTGTGGGGGTCAAGGGGACCAACTATGTTGATTCCTACCCTCTCAAATGGTACATCCACAACTGGGAGTGGTACCAATGGAGCTTGGATTGTTGAACCACTCTTACCAGATAACTGGCAGGAGGCACAACTCCTGCAGTGACCTTCTACTTGCACCCCCATCTTGGGCCAGTAGAAGTGCATGGATAACCTTTGCTTGGTCCTCTTAATACCAAGGTGACCAGCAAGGGGCCCTTCATGCGTCAGATGCAGGAGGAAGGGTCTTACAGCAAGGGGAACCACCAACCTCCTATGGTCTCCTTCTGTAGACTCTGTAGGCTCACTATACAGGAGCCCACCTTCCCAATAAATCCGATGCTTCCCAGGAGGTTCACCCTCAAGCTGGGAGCAGGCCTGTCTCCTTAGGCCTTCCAGAGGTGGGCACACCCTTTGGCCTTTATTGAATTCTTCCCTGTCAGGACCACCTTCTGCTAACAAATCGTTTAGTTCAAGATGGTCATTGGGGTCAAACACTTCAGGCATCACCACCACCTCGTCAGGTCCGGGTGATAGACCAGCTACCTCCACCTCAGTGGTAGGTGAGTTAGGGGGAATATTCTCTTTCCCTCTTCTTGGTTTCTTGACTCCTTTAGCCTTTTGTTTCCCCTTTGGCTGGGGCAGAGCATTGGTCTTGGCCAAAGCTGCCCTTGTTTGAGACCTTGTGCAGGGTCTTTCAGCAGTATCTCCCACAAGCCCTAGAGCTCTGAGATCATTGCCCAACAACACCTTTCCTGGGACACTCCTCTGAATGCTAACTAGAATCCTGACTGCTGTACCGTTGATAGTAAGATTTACAGGTATTACTGGGAACATGAGAGGTGGTCCATCAGCCAACTTAGCGGGCATCAGAGTAGCTCTGGCAACTTCCTCTGGGTCTACCAAGGTAGAATCCACTACAGTTCGACTGAGCCCACTATCCCTAAGAGCTAGAGTATCTACTCCATTGATCAGCACACTGTCTTTAAAGTAGTGCTTGGTGTTATCTGGAATCCTAGCATAAGCCTCTGCGACTTTAGGCTCCCAGGAGCCCTGTGAAACTAAAACTACCTCAGCTTCTTTCCCACTGGGGAAGGAGTCTGAGGAGAAGGATGCTCCGGTAATCTCTTCTTCCTCGTAGGAAGAGAAGGCCAGATTAGCAGAGTGGACCCCCAAGGTTTTGACCTTACATCTGGGGACCCCCTTCACGTGGTCAGTTGCTCCACAAGCAAAACAAGATCCATTGGGTCTGTTTACATAGGAAGGCTTATTATAACCAGAGTTCGGTTTCAGAGGCTGACCTCCACTACCATGTGAGTTCTCTTGTGTCTTACCCTTATTTTTCTTTTTGTGGCCCTTTTGGGAAGAAAATTTAGCAGTTTCCCCACCCTCCTT